>NW_006772699.1:973821-976991 GCF_000442215.2 Lipotes vexillifer | reverse complement strand
AGAGTAGATGCTGCGTGCCATGAATCGGGAAAAGATAGAGGGATGCTTATGCCCGTGGGGGACGGCAGTGGGGTTCGAGTGATTCCTGTTTTGTGGTTTTCTTTTCCTATTGGGGGTGTGTGTGTGTGTGTGAAATCAGCAGCCTACCTCATTCCCTAATTGCTCCAGCACCCAAAACAATTGCAGCTATTACTCTCCTGACCTGAGCGTGGGCAAAGACAGCCTGGATGAGGAAAGAAGAGAAAGAGCGGGGGGCACTATAGTGAGATGGGGAGTCTCTGTGGCAGAGCCTCTGTCGCCATTTATAAGATGTAGAGAGAAGCACAGGATTGGTAGGGTGTGGCCACACTCACAAAACCTACTTGCTGGCAAGAATTCCTAGATACGTTTTTATTTTTCTTTCCTTTAAGGGCTTTACTGAGGTGTAATTTACATACCATAAAATTCACCTGTTTTAAGTGTACTGTACAAAGCAATGACTTCGAGGAAATTTATGGCATTGTGCAACCTAGGTATGTTTCCCTACTACGTTTAAATATATTCCGAAAGACCATTAATTTAATTGTCCTCAGAAAATAACTCTCCTGAATCTCTCTCTCTCTCTCTCTCTCTCTCTCTCTCTCTCTCATTCTGTCTTGACATCTGCTACCATCTCTATCTCCATCTCTTTCTATATCTATTTTTAAACCACACAAAGAGCAGGGTAGCTTGGGCCATGGCGGAGGGAGCACTTCGTAATGATGGAGGTAATTGATTTGAAACCTTTGTGGCCCACATCTTCTGAATCGAAAGTGTGCATCTCCCCCTACTTCTCTCTCCAGCGTTCCAGAGGCCGTCACCTGGCAGCCTTCCTCTCATCCCTCGAGTACGCCTTACAAGAATGCCAATAAACCTCATTTGTGCATGTGGCAGCCGTGGGAATTTAAAGGACTCCTCCTAAGAAGAAAGGGCTGGGGGGTTTGAAATTGAGTTGAAATTTACTTCTTTAAGGAGTTTCACTCCTCAGTGCTTACTCCCTCCCATCCTTTCCAGAATGTGGTATGCATGGGTTAGGACCTGGGAGAACAAGGTAAGCAACAGAGGAGACGTGCTACATGCAGAAGTCTCTGTAAGGAAGACGAGCTGTCTTGAGAGGAGGAATGAGGAGATGATTACCAGCGAATCTTTTCTTTAGTTGAAGAACCTGGCACTAAATCCAGGATGTGAGCAAATCATCAGTGTTTGCATATCTGAAAAAAGACTTAACTTGTCCCCATACCTATCCTCACAAAGCAAAGAGTCACATTTCCATTCCTTCCTTACCAAGGAGGTGACCACAGCCCTACCTGGAATACCTGTGACTCTCCCCCTTTATTCTTTGAGAGAGATCGCTGGGAAGGGAAGCCAGCCCCAGTGGGTGTCAGAGAAATGCCACAAATATTTCTGCAGGAGCAAAATGCAGCTCAGTAGGAAAAGCCCAAGGGACATTTCACAAATTCTCGAGGAAAAGAGAGTATCTTCAACCTCCAGCCACCCCCAGCTTTACAGTTTCTACCAGTAAGTTTTAGGGAATGGATCACAGAGAATACACTACGTGACAGACCTACCAGCATTCACCCGGCACGGTATCTATTATATGTGCTTTGTTATTTAGCTACTTTGAGGTCTCATGTTTGAATAAAATCACGCACAAAGTCTCACACAGAAGCCTCACTGTGTAGGAAACCCACGTCCACTACACAAAAGTCAAATTTGCGAAGAACACTATACTAGCATGTCAGTCAGAGATATGCACTCAAAATATGCATATGCTCCTAGATTGAATGAGGCATTTTTCCCCTTCTCTTTCTCTCTCGATTACCCCCCTTCTCCCCTGACCCACTGAAGCGAGATAAACAGACCACAGTCGTGGGTTTTCTCCGCATCCTATGAGGAGGATGAAAACAGGAACAGTGGGAAGCTCGCAAATTTCTGAGAAGTTCTGGGGCAGCTGGGAATTAATGGACAGGACTTTGTTTTTTAGCTCGAAGAGGAAGAAAGCAGCCTTGGTGAATGCGTGGCGTCGCTAGGCAACCCCAAGCTACCCCCAGCACAAGTTCCTTCTGCTAGTGGCCTTCTGAGGAGGTGATTCGTTGTGTTTGTAAAGTGCAAAGCCAGCCTACACTTAAGGGACAACAAAACGTAGGAAGTAATTAGTCTGGAGGGCAAATGGGTATCAGGTAGTGGCTATTCTCTGGAGAGGAATCTGTAACTGGAGTTGAATTGGGCTTATGGGCTCATACTTTGGGATCCATGAGGTCTCCTGCATGGAGTCTTCTGGATTTCAGGCTAGCTAGCACTGCCCCTTCCTTGAGTGCCTATCTCTGAGACCACCGATACAGGAGGCCTTAGGCACAGCTGTTTGATTCTTTGTGCAGGTGGCGAGCTGGCTGTTGGAGACTTCAGGTTCTATTGTGACCCTAGAGATTCTCAACTGAGGCAATTCTGTCCCCCATCCCTCCCTCCAGGGTACATGTGGCAATGTCTGGAGACACTTTTGATGATCACATCCAGGGGAGGATGCTACTGACATCTGGTGGGCAGAGGATGGATGTTCAGCATCTTAAAATGCCTAGGACAGTCCCCACAGCAAAGAATGATACAGCCCCGAAAGTCAGCAGTGCTGAGGTTGAGAAAGCCTGCCCTTGATCTAAAGCTGCATGAGAGCTGAGATTTCCCTGTTTGCTGTTGCATCCCAGCACCTGCCCTAGTGTCAGGCACATAGTAGGTGCTTAAATGAATGGAAACCAGTCAGGTGGTGCCAGTAGCATATCAGCCTGGCCCTCATCTATAGACTCTTCTGAGAGTTATGAGAAGCTAGTGGGACCTCTTTCTCAAAGATCTAAGTAGTGGGACCTCTTTCTCAAAGATCTATGTCTTCTTCCCAGGGAGAACTTTCAAGGGCAACAGTGATATCTTGGGGATGGTTCTCTCACACTTCCAATACTTCTGGCAGAGTGGAAATGGAATAGTCTCCAAGACTTTTCTACACATAGAATTCCAACCACTAGGAGAAATATATCTGTTGGCACAGTTACCAGGTAGGCAGGCTTTTTGTCTTGACAAAAATTAGAGCTGATGAAGAAATTTGGGATTAAAAACACAACAAAAGCCAAGCACACAGATGACTCCTGAATTTTCAGCTCTTTCCC
>NW_006772699.1:967455-973732 GCF_000442215.2 Lipotes vexillifer | reverse complement strand
CTTTCCCTGATCTCTGGACCTGGACTCCAACTTGCATTTCAGCATCTCCATCTGTTCGAAACTCACAAGCATTTCAAACTCAGCAGAGTTCAGTTTCTTGATCTTTCTTCCCCTCCCAAACTCTGATTCCTTGATCAACGAACGGCACCTGCATATATACCCCACTGGCCAAGACTGAAACCTTGGAGTCACTGTTAATTACCCTCCCCCACCTCCTCTCTCATCTCATGTATCTGGTCAAAAACCAAGTCCTGCCTAATTTTCCTCTTTACTATAAGAAGCCCTACCTGCTCTTCCTAAATATCTCTAGAATCTGCTCTCCACTCCTACCCCTACTGTTACTACGTTAACCTAAGCCATCCTCATCTCTGGTTTAGACTCTGGTCAAAGCCATCTAACTGGTCTCCCTGCCTCCGGTCTTGCACCATCATCCATTTCTCTCTGTTCTGGACACTGCTGGAAATACTTTTACAGCTTTCCATTGACCCTGGGGCAAAGTCTGAAGTCCCTACCCTGGCTTCCAGATCTTACATGAACTGGTTGTCACCACATCAGCCTAACTCAATATCACTTTAGGCTTTGTTCAGACTGAAGCCATTTGGCCTTTCCTTATCTGCCTAACTTCAACCCATCCTTCACCCAAGCCATCTCCAGGGAGCCTTTCCAAAGCTCCCAAATCAAGGCTAGCTTCACCTGTCATGGTACCTTTATCCTACCCTATCCTATCCCATCCACCACACTGAATCACAACTGTCTGGCAACTCCCTGATGCTTGCTAGCCTTTGTAGCAGCCCTTCCTTAAGACATTTTATTGTCACCTGCAGGAACATTGTTGTAATAAAGGTACACATCGTCATTAACTGCCATTTGAATGGGGCCCCTAGAACTGTGCAGTGTACAACTGCTCTGGGCATTTCTGTTATGACGTAAACCTGTCAGGGCAGGGACCACGTCTATCTTGTTTACTCTCGGATTGCCAGTACTCAACACAGAGTCAGGGGATGGATGAACGAATGACTTTTGACTGAAATCAGCATCTCTAATGCCTTTGGCAGAGTGAAGATGGAATAGTTTCCAAGACTTTTCTACACACAAGATTCCAAAGACTGGGGGAAAAAAAAAAAAATCCATTGACACAGTTACCAGATAGGCAGGCTTTCTGCCCCAACAAAAATCAGGCATGAGCAAAATAATGTCTACAGCACAGTAAAAAGGGGAACATAAATGTACTTGAAGAAAGCTATACTTGCCATAAAAGGCTTTTCTAAAAAAGCATCAAGAAACGTTCTGCCATGTGCAGCAATTGAGAGGTAGAAATAAGTGGCTAATACGGTAGAAAGGATGTGGAAAGAGAAGTAGGATTTTAACATTCAACATCAGGCGCACCTTAGAAAAGCAGAGAGGGCAACACCCAGATGGGAATGCAAGTGAAAACACAAAACAGGCTGCGTGTCAACACAGACAGATGACAAGGAAAGCCGGAGAAGGGAGACGTCCCTGCTTGGTTCAAGAGACCATTAGGAGAGCTACTGCAGCCTGGACTACACCCCTGTAGGAACGCTTTTCTGAACCAAGGGGAAAACCTTAACCTGGTTCGGAGTCAGAGGTCTGAGATTAAAACCTAGATCTGAAAAAAAACAAAACAAAAAAACCTAGATCTGCCTCTTGTTGTCTGTGTGACCTTGAGCTGGTAGATTCACCTCTCGCCCCCGTCTGTAAAACTATATATCTTGCTAATAAATCTTATTTCTTGTCCTTCCCAACAGAATGCAACCTGCACAAGGGCTAGGATTGTTGCCTCTCTTGTTCACTGAGGTATCCTCAGTGTCTAGAAAAATAGTTGGCGTACGACAGACACGCAATCAACGTTTGCTGAATGAATGAGGAGGGATGATGGTAATACTCTACACAGATGTCAGAGGGGTAAAATGAAATGACAAAGGCAAAGACTGAGCACATTGAGCTTGAGCACATTGTAAATGCTCAATAGAGAGTAGTACTTATAGTTGTTCAAGTTGATATAATTTTTGATATTACAAATATTGTAATCAGCAGCAGGCTTTTTTGGGGGGAGCATAGTTTGAAGTGCAGGCCACTTCTTCTTGCCTCACCTCCAGATCAGGAAAAAAAAAAAACAACAAGAGCCTATCCTATTTCAAATTAAGAAATGGAGGCTCCCGCATGCCGCGGGGCGGCTGGGCCCGTGAGCCACGGCCGCTGGGCCTGCGCGCCACGGCCGCTGGGCCTGCGCGTCCGGAGCCTGTGCTCTGCAACGGGAGAGGCCACGGCAGTGAGAGGCCCGCGTACCGCAAAAAAATTAAAAAAAAAAAAAAAAAGAAATGGAGGCTTCTGGGGTGTCCTGAGTGTGTGACTGCATCACATCCTAGGAAATCCTCGCTCCCCTTTGCCCACCACCCGAGAATCTAGTAATGTCACCAGAAGTGTTTTCAGAAAACCCAGTGATGCTGAGGGTGACTCTGAAGGGCAAGAGAGTTGAAGGTGAAATAAGTGATGACTTTCTTTGGGGCGGCATTGTACTTCTGCTTGTTAACTTAATGAGGGAACCCCCCTCCCCCAACTGTTTTAAACATGACTGTTTTCTCAGAGCTGTGCACTGCTGGAACTGAGGAACGGACACACACTGGAAATATGTAATAGAGTCTGCCATTGCACTCCAGAACTCTTAAGACTTGCAAACAGCTGAGGTGCTGGGGACTGGGGATCACTGGGGCTTTGGTGGCCGTTTCTACTAAACAGCAGTGACAAACGCTCAGAAGATTAATCTGGTGTTTCGAGACACTCCGGGGAAAACTCCAACTAATCTGAGAAGACTGACTGCCAAAGAAGTAAGCATTCTGGTCCCAGAAAACAGCAAGGCTTGTCCTCTAGCTCATCTCTGTGAGCAGGAGGGAGTGGTGAAGAGACTGTTTCCAGGCACAGACTGGCATGGACGCTCAGCTATGGACCTGAGCTTGAACGGCTGCCCCTGCTTTGTCAGAGAAGTTGTGGAAAATCCAGAGGCAGATGTTCCTCTTCGTTTCAACAGCGTGTGTATGTCTTTAAGGGTTTGCATAGGGGTGGGGGTGGGGGGGAGGGGGAGGGCTGGGAAGGGCAATGATGCTTTCCATGGTCTAACGTTCCTCTTTTGCTCATAAGGCAGAAGTCATGCCCCGCCACCCCAGCAGCAAGAGAAACGGCAGAGCTTCCGTGAGGTGACGTAAGTTTGGATCCAGGTGTCAATGCTGCATGCTTCCTGGACGCACCAGGATTCTCACTGATCCGCATCATTTCTGTCAGCCTGGGAAAAGGAAGGCAGCGGGCTCAGCCTTGGGCTCAGAAAACGAAATGCATCTTATTTTGTACTGTTTCGATGCTTCGAACTCCTATTAACACAATTTTTTTAAAGTAGAAATCATGGACTTCCCTGGTGGCGCAGTGGGTGAGAATCTGCCTGCCAGTGCAGGGGACACGGGTTCGAGCCCTGGTCCGGAAAGATCCCACATGCCGCGGAGCAACTAAGCCCATGCGCCACAACTACCGAGCCTGTGCTCTAGAGCCCGCGAGCCACAACTACTGAGCCTGCGTGCCACAACTACTGAAGCCCGTGCGCCTACAGTCCGTGCTCCCCAACAAAGAGAAGCCACCGCAATGAGAAGCCTGTGCACCGCAACGAAGAGTAGCCCCCGCTCACTGCAGCTAGAGAAAGCCTGCATGCAGCAACGAAGACCCAACACGGTCAAAAAATAAATAAATTAAATAAATTAAAAAAAAAAAAGTAGAAATCATGAGGGGAGGAAACAGAGTTTAGGCGGCAGTAACCGGGAATAGCTCTTCTTGGGAGGGAAATCCCATGTCAATTGCTGAGTGAATTGGGACGGAGTCATTATCACCCAGTAGTACTGGGGTCCAACACGAGCCTTGCTTTCCTTGAGGGGAGCCTGCTTTCTTCCCCTGGAACAACCCCTTTCTTTATCCCACTTCACCCAATCAGAGGAGGATGTCATGGGTAGTGATGGGCAAATGCCAGCGGGTTGCCAAGGCCCACAGCAACTGGGGCCACGCTGAAACCCGCTGCCGATGTACCAGGAGTTTCTCCCATCGCTTTAGATCACAGCACTGCTTCTCAAAGTGTGGTTCTGGCACCAGAAGCAGCAGCATCACCTGGGAATCTCATCAGAAATGCGCATTCTCAGGTTCCATCCCAGACCCACCATTCAGGACCTCTGGGGGGATAGGGCCAGGCAACCTGCATTTTAACAAGCCCTCCAGCAGGTTCCGATGGCTGTTGGGTGAGAACCACTGCTTTCAGGCTTAAGTCCTAACTCCTTAAGAGGGCTTATAAGGCCCTGCCTGATAGGAACCTGTCCATTTCTCCCCTTCTCATCTCCTGTCACTTGAGTCTCTGCTCTCTGACCTTGGCCACGCTGCCCTCCTTTGTTCTAGAACATAGTCTGGATCCTCCTCCTTTTGCACTTTTGCAGATCCCTCTCCCTAAATTCTGCTCCCTGCACTCACTTGGCAAAGCCAGTTATCCCTGGCTGAGCCAGCGGTTGTTCAGGGAAGGCTCTCTGACTTGCAGCTCAGGGTTCCCCCTCCATCACATGACTTCACAGCACCACCTGCTCCTTCTGAAGCACTCGCCATCATTCTAATTCCTCTTTTGTTTAGGGCAGTGGGTCTCCACTAGGCTGCGCATTAGAATCACCTGGGAGCCTTGAAAAATCCGGACGCCAGGCTGCACCCCCAATTAAATCAGAATCTCTGAGGCTGAGACCCAGGCATCAGTATTTTGATTTCTTGAGCTCCCCAAGTGGCTCCTCTGTGCAGCTGAGGTTGAGAAGCCTCAACGCTCATTTCCTGGGAGCCTCCAAGCCTCCCGAGTGCAAAAGACTCTGACTCTGTCGTACAGGCTGTTTTCCCAGCACCTGGCATGAAAGCTGTTTGTTGAATGAATGCATAAATAAACCATGTGGTGCTTCTGCTGCTTCACTGGGCCCTTGATTCGGCAGCCAGGCAAAGGGAAAAGATTCCTGCGGGTCACACCCCAAGCCCCTGGATGGATGACACCACCCCAAGCAAAAGAAACAGTTGGTTCCAGTACAGGGTCTAAAACTGAGCTGATGCCAGCGGCGGTGGATGAGTGCTGGAGGAGTCCGTGCCTTTCACCTTGGAATAAACGGATCCCTCCTGACTGAGAGAGACAGGATAGTGAGTGCAGGGAGCCAGCGAGGGAGGACAGAGGCATGTTGGTAGATTAAGAGGGTAACAGGAGTTCCACAAAGGCAGGGATGACAATAATAAGAAAGCCCAATGGTTTAATTTGGTTCTTGGAGGATAATCAAGTTGCTGTAGCTCGGGTCGCTTACTCCCACAGCTGTCCAGCAAATAATGAATGTGGTACCTCCCTGGTATGGAAATAGGAACAAAGGCACGGCTTTGATCTCTTTTTTGTTATTTTTAACCATCCAATTTCTACACCCACTGAGCATCCCTATAGCCACAGGAGGCTCGTAAAAATACAAATAACACCTAAAAGGCCTGTGGGCACGGACTTGTTACTTACCGCAGGCTTATGGCTCCCTTTTAACTGATGTTAAGATCAGGCTGATGATAAATTGCCATGTATATTCTTTTGTTGTTGCTGTTTGCAGCCCAACTTTAGAAAATGTACGGAAATCACTAAATGTTTGTTTCTTATAGATGTTAAAAGGGCTAGACAAAGACCCTGCCCCAGGACTGTAACTCTGCATTTTAGGAAGCTTTTAAGAGAATGACAACAATAATAGCAATCCCTCAACTAGACATTTCTGTGTGCCTTGGCACTCTTTTATATGCCTCTCTTGCATTAACTTATTGTTACAACAATGCTATGGTGTAGGCCCTAGTATTATTCCCATGTTACAGGAGAGGGAATGGAGGCACAGAAAAGTTAAGTAACTTGACCAAAGTGGCAGAGCTGGTTAGTGGTGGAGCCAGGATGTGACGTCAGGCGTCAGACGGGCTCCAGAGTCTCTGCTCTCAACTAGGGGGACCGACTGTCCCCATTTGCCTGGGACTGTCTGGGTTTTAGCCCTGAAAGTCCTGAGCCTCAGGAAACCCCTCAGTCGCATGCCACCTGGGATAACTGTCATTATCAAGGTCAGCGAGTGAGGGCTGGGCTCTTTTCACTGGTGGTCATGGAGGCGAACGCCCCCCCCCCCCCCCCCCACCCGCAGTCTGCCCGCGAAGGCGCTTCCTAGTGTGTGGAAACCTTTCCTCCTTTATAGCTCCCTCCCGC
>NW_006772699.1:964117-967189 GCF_000442215.2 Lipotes vexillifer | reverse complement strand
CCCCCCCCCCCCCCCCCACCAAGGGCAAGGGAGAGGGCACAGACTTTTATACTGGGTTACTTGTTTGAGGACGTTGGGCCCTCCAGCAGTATCTGTGGCCTCCTTGGGCCAAAGTACCAGGTCAGCCCAGTAACCATGTGGCAGTAGCGTGGTGAAGGCAGTGGGCTCTGAATCCAGCCCTATCCCTTGGCTGTATAATCTTAGGCAAAAATTATAAGCTCTTTATTCCTTAGTTTCTTCATCTATGAAACCAGGGCAAGAAGGGTACCTATCCTAGAGGGTTGCTGGGATTTAAAAGAGAGAATACATATCATATTACTTATCATACTTAGCATGAGTGTCAATAGGTGTTAATGCACAAAAATACGCATGATGTGTAAACCATGTGTAAATGCACATAGTAAATGTTCCAGAACTGATAGCTATTATTATTAGTGTTGTTGTTAAAAGTAACCTTGAAGAAAACAAAAAAGAAAAAAAAGTGACCTCAAATAGTAGCAGAAGGGGTCCCGTGTGGCTTGGGAGAGCCTCTGGTTGGCACTTGAATTGGTGATGGCGAGGGAGTGTCCGCTACTGTTTACACCAGGATCAGCGCAGTCAGTAGAGCAAAGACCCCAGGAAGGTGCCCTCCAAAGAGGAGGAAATGGAAATGAGAAAAGTGAGATAACTTCCTGAGAGTTACATGAGTATGATGGGCACATAATGTGACACGTTATCTTCGGAATCCCCCTTAAATGCAAGAGGCACGTGAGGTGAAACTGTAAAGGATCCTAGGGCTGAGAAATCTTATTCAGGCTCAAAAAAGTATGTTAACAGAGAGGGGTGGTCTGCCCGGGGCGCGGAAGGGGAGCCCCGTGGAGCAGTAGAGAGTCAGGGTCAACTCAGCAGTGAGTGCGTCCTGCTTGATTGCGGGGTATAAAGGGACACCGCTTGCCACTGACGAGTGCGGGTCCCGGTGCTCGGCACTTCACATCCTCATTACTTCATTGAGTCTTTTCAAGGAGCATATGAAGTACAAATTACTATCATCATCTGTGGCTGAAATATCTGAAGCTCAGAGAGGTTAATGAACTTTCCCAGGGTCATAATCAGTGAAAGTGGTAGCCTGAGGGTTTGCACCCAGGCCCGTCCAACTCTGGGCCCGTGAACTTCGCTTCCCTCTAACCAGGGAGGATTCTACGGGGAGAGGGTTGGCATCGGAATAACACACCCCTTGCTTTGACTCTTTGCTTCCCGGGTGATCTTCTGATCTTAACTTCCTTTCCCATATAGATTTCTCTTGAGGGAGAGAATACACTGAGAAGGAGATGGGGGTTTTCCTCACTGTGGATTAATCAATGACCATTTTGAGTTTATAGGTGGTTTAGGGTAGTGTGAGGTGTCAGTCTGGAGCTTGACCCACTCTGTTAATAAGATGAGAAGCGGACAGGATCCTGCCGGGTGAAGCCACCCCATGATGTCCTGCCTGAGTGGCTTGGTGGTCCCCAGTCAAGAGGGTTGCCCTTTGTCTCCAGCTCTACCCCACGCCCTTGATGGGTCTAGCGTGTGGAAATCAGGACGTGAAAGGACTTCTAAGGGAGAAATCCCAATGCAACACCAAGCATGTACGGAGTTGTTATAATGTGTCAGCTTCCAGAATAAATTCATGAGCTTATTCTTTCATTCATTCGGTAAATATCTGCTGAGTATCTACCAAATGTCAGGTACTTTCTAGACACAGAACATATAGTGGTAAACAAAAGAGACAAAGTCTCGCTCTTAAAGGTCTTACATTCTACTGGGGGAGACTCATAGTAAACAAATAAGAAATTAATATGGCATGTCAGATGGTGATAATCGCTAGGGGGGAATGAAAGAGGGAGGGGAACTGTGATGGGGGTGGTGTGTGAGGGGGATTGTTGTTATGTATGGGGTGGTCCGGGAAGTCCTCGCCGATGGGGTGATGTTTGAGTGAAAACCCTAAAAGGAGGGGAGGGAGAGAGTCATGCCAGTGTCTGGGGGGACAGGAATCCAGGCAGAGGAAACTGTAGGTGCAAAGGCCCTGAGGCAGAGAGTGCTTGGGGTGTTGGGAGGACAGCAAGGTGGCTAGTGTGACTGGAGCAGAGTGAACAAGGGGACAATGTGGGGACAGGGTAATGGGGTGGGGACAGATATATGCAGAACCTTGCAGTTTACTCTGAGGATAGTGGCTTTATGCTGAGTAACAAGAGCTCTGGGGATATTCTGAGCAGAGGAGTGGCCCGATGTGACCTGAAGTTTTAAAGGGTCCCTTTGTGCAAGGAGAACACACAGGGATGGGGCAAGGGCGGGATCTGGGAAGCTGGCCAGGAGGAGGCCATAGGTACAGTCTTGGTAACTGTCGTGGTGGCTCAGGCAGGCTACAGGGGTGCTACCCTGCTACCATGGCTCTGTGCGGCAAGGCTAATTCTCTATGGATTTAGGGTTCCCTTTCCCTACACACACCCTCCAAAAGAAAAGACTTCTGAGACACCAAAGCAGAGGCTAAAATACCTCGTCCATAAACCAGCACTCCAGTTACGCAGATACATTTGAGTCCTCGGCTGAGAATCAGTGAACAAATGGGGTTGAGGACACGGGACTCTGCCCTCCTCTCCAAGTTGCTTTTCCTTATTAAAGACAACAAGCAGAGTGAAGGGAAAGGGCAGCATGGGTGGAGGAGATGAGGGAAGCACGGGGTCTCCCAGGCTCTGTCCCTATAGTCGGGGTTGACAGTCTAACATGGAACAGCTCCAGCCAACGAACTTCCTGACTTTCTTAACCTAATGACTTCAGACCACAGGCTGCATGTATTCTGCCAGCTTTGTCTAGTTCTTCTTGGCATTAAGGCCTCCTTGGACCACCCCCAAGCATCCTCCCAGATTGTTAATCCTGGACTTTAAATCCCTTTGCATTCTGTTTATCTCTATAGGTCAGCTTGACGCATCTGAATTGTGGCACTCAAACACACTAAAGCTATCTCTATCTATCATCTGCCTATCCACCCATCACTTATCCAATATCTATTTATCTATCTATATTTATATTTATTTACTAATCTATCGAGCTTTCCCT
>NW_006772699.1:952693-964061 GCF_000442215.2 Lipotes vexillifer | reverse complement strand
TTCCCTACCAAACAATCTCTCCAAATCCTCTGAAGCCGTGCTCTCAGAACACTGCATATCAAATGACCTCATACAGTAACCATATTTTATCTTGTTTTCTTAACTTTCTGCCTGGTACAGAAACAATAAAAACACTCCAATCTCCCCTCCGCTTTTCACCTTTCTCTCCTCTGGCTGGCATGGTGTCTCCCACCCCGCCCTTACTCACGAAACCAGCACCTTCATCATTCACCAATCCCCATCCCTGTGACACGGGGAACCCTGTCGTCCTGACCGTATCCTGCGCTTTGAAACTCTACTTGCATGTAGTGTTCTAGTCCTTTTCTTAACGCATATTTTGGCTGATCAAGGACTTAGGGGGCAGGCCGCTGGTCATGGTAGGGTTTTTATCTACCAATTTTGCAAGAAGTCTCCATCCGTATGAGGAATGAGGAGACTTGTTTTCCGAGAGTACGGAATCCCAACAATAGCCCATGCTATTGTTAGGTGCTATTCTTCAGTTTTGCATAATGAGTGTGCCCTTAGGAAGGCAAGAGCTTCCTCTTGGAAATCCTCTCATTTACAGAGAAACAAAAAAATCCGTCCTTTCAAATACATTTTAAACATGCAAAACAGCAGCATGTTTCTGCTGCCACATTTTCGCTAAATGGATAATTGAATGGTGAATGGGAGCTGCTACTCAGCTGCTTAACCTGCCGAGTTTCCACACGTACACACTCCCAAATTGCAGCCGAGCAATCCCCGGGAGGCAGAAAGCATGACTGATTTTTTTTCCAATAAAGCTACAAAAATCGATAATCCTCGTAGATGGAACGCTCACGTCTCTAACCATCTCAGAGCTTCACTTGCTCTGCTAGCCCTCCCAAACAAGCCTCTGCCTCTACCCTGGCACATGTTACCAATTCCATACCACCAGGACTTAGCCCGAGTTCTATTCCAGTTCTGCTGAATGTCCCTTTTAGAGAGGCCCTGCAATGCGTCTTGATTTAGAGATGCTTGGGTTTTATGGGGCTCTGGGAAATGTTGTTTAGCTTTTCCGGAGCTCCAATAAGTTCTTATGTATGGCTGTGTATGCCTGCATGATTAATGGCACTTGCGAGGTCTTGGAGCTTTCGGAGGTCACCCTGTGTGTACTGAATAACACAGCGCAGGGCCAAAATTACCCTTGGATGAGAATCCTGGCTCCACACAAATGCAGTGGCATCGCCTGCTTTAGTCGACAGTGCCCGAGACTTGGTACCTCTCCCTGACTGTGCTTCTCAGGAAAGTTACCTCTCCAAAACATTTTAAAGATAAAATGGGAACCATTTTGGTTCTCTTGGTGATTTCTCCGCGCTGTGTCATAGGTACCAGGATAAGAAAGAAGGCTGGGAAAACCAGAAGGCTGCCATGCTAGTCTCTGACAAGACGCCCAAGGTCAGGGTAGACAGGCCACGGTGCGAAGCAAATTAAGCGTCCGTGCAAAATATGCTACGGTGTGCAGTGCCGTGGTTGAGAATTTAAATGCACGAAAAGTCAAGAGATTCGAAATGATGGTTCCCACAGCAACTATAACTCAGTTCTCTGGTGAATATAAAATTAACTTCATTGCAAAACATGCGGTTCGATTTACACCTTAATATAGTCACGGCAGAGTTACAGTTGCTGTGAGAACGCTAACTCTGAATTGTTTTGAATGATTAGTTTAATGAAAAGTTGGTAGCAACGTGAACTCTGATAGAAAGTCAGCTTAAATTTAGGGGAGTTGGTCAAGGACGCCTATGCTGAGGGGCAGTAAGTCATTTTCGAAATCTGAGATAAGTTAGGGCACTCTTTGGCCAGGGGGCACTGGTAAAGCAGAGAACCCCAAAGCAGACTAACAGGGGGGTCATTCTCCATCACCAAACAGATGCTTCTGCAGGTGGTGACCTTACCAGTAGGTGAGGGTGGCTCCCTGGTGCCCATATATACTCTGATTTCATCGCTGGCCTCCAAAGTAACCCTCTTGTTGTAATTACCTGGGGTCAGAGCAGCTGATCAAAACAGTGTACTGGTTACACCTGGTCTCTGTCAAGTCAACCTGGATTTAGAGCTCACCTCCCCCTGTCCCTGCCAGTTAAGACTTCCACTGATCGTTGAACCTCTCTGAGCCAGTTTTCTCATCTGTACAATGCTGATGACAACACTTTCCACCTCTCAAAACTGAAGTGAAGATTTGACGAGAGAAGGTCAAGACGTTAAGAATTTGGCACCAGGACTGGCAAGTTTTATGGTCAATACTCAATAACTATCAGCTATTATTATCCGAAAGGGGAAGTCAGTCAATCCATAAATTCAAAACACATACGACGTCAATTATTTGTCCCGTCTCCTTATTTCAGCCCAGACCGATTTGGTGTAAGCCTGAGTCAGCTGGCAAGGGGTGATAAAGACAGAAATGTGAACTGGAAGAAAGCTTCCTAAGCCATAGTGTGTCTTCAGGAAAGATACTTGAGGCCACTTCTATTGAAGTTCTGAAACGAATCAGTTGATCATCTCTTCCACCAGATGAATATTTCCTAACATTTTTGGTTACTGTTTCCTTCCCCATGAATCTGTTTTATACAATAAAGAGTAAGATGTTTTCACACCCTCCCAAGGAACATTTTTCACTCCACTGGGGGTGATTCTGTGTCATTTTGAATGTATGCACTAGGTTACAGGCCAGCACATCCTTTGTCCAATGCCCTCATGTTCCCAACTCAGGAGGAAGCCTGCATTTACTCGGTTTTGGTTATATTCCCTTTGCTATTCCTTCTTCCAACCCAGCTCTTGACTTTGTAACCAATGGGCTGTTTGGGAAGCTAAGAAACCCAGTATTTTTTTTTTTTTTTTTAACATTATAACCTTTTTTTTAAACATCTTTATTGGAGTATAATGGCTTTACATTGTTGTGTTAGTTGCTGCTGTATACACAGTATTTTTGAAGCCAACTCACAGTGGCTCTTCACTCTTTTCTCCAACTTTTCTCCTCAGATCTGATGCGCTTTCTCTTTTTCTCTCTCTGAAATGGCTCAGAGGGTCATACCCAGGGAATCTCAAGCCAGCTAGCACTTACAGAGCACCTTCTGTTTTCCTGCTCAGGGCAGGGGATCATTCAGGCTCTTTCTGGGTAGTACTTTTGCTGCTGGGTGGCAGGATTGGCCAAACCAAAGGAATTGGTCCTGCCAGAGATCATCTTTCTTGGGAGCCACTGTCAGGGTTTTAATAGAAAGGGGTGAAGCCCCAGCCTGGGAAGAAAAACAAATGAAAAGCAAAACCCCCAGCAATGTGCACTTCTAGCTTCTGAAGCCATTCCCAGCTGGCTTTAACTCCTGTCTTCCTGTGTCAGCCTCATGCTGTTTTCAGGGGCTCTGCCTCCTTCCCCTCAGTCTTGGCCTGTGGCTTTTTACCTCGCTGCGATCAGTATCAGTAACATTTTCATGTCTGCTAAAAGGCGGGGTTTTATAACACTGCAATCGTTTGCTTTTACTGCTCAGAAAATATTTTAAGGTTGCATTGCTTAGTGTAACCCAATCTCACTGGCGATGGATGCGGAAATTTACATGTCAAGGTAAAGGCATCCCAGGAAGCTGAGGTCAGTTAGATGCACTGAAACCGACCTGTGGTCCTGCCAGGTATTTAACTCAACCTAGAATTTCACTTCAGTTTCTTCCGAAACCTGAGTGGGGCTGCGAGCTGAAACTGCAGTGGCCGAACGCCCTTCTGACCAGTGCATCTGGCCTCTTCCACTTCCCTTGAATTAACCCGAAGGGCAGTTCGGCCAGGTGGGCTTGAATTTGCCAGCAGATCTATGGTGAGCGTCACCTGCGCTGGTATTTTACAAGCCGTACCACGGGCACTTCGGGCTTTACCAGATTTGGCAGCACTGAGGATGCCAGTGGCTACCTTGGCTTTTTTGACTTTCTAGAATGTCACCCTGAGGCCATTATGACAGAGGAGTCCCCAACATGGTGCCCCTTGAACTCCCCCAAATGTATGTTTGCTTATCTGTTCTAAAAATACAAATGATGATTTGTTTGTATGATATTGAATATTTTGAGAAGCGTAATGTATGGAGACAAAGAGCAGCCTCGGCTGACCTTTGAAAGCTTCCATTCTGAACGGCCACATGGAAAGCACAGGTCGATTTCTCCCAAGGCAGCAAAAAAGCCATTTCTTTATATACTCAGCTATACTCATATATATGAAGAAATCGTTCTTTTCATCTACGTACTTTAAACGTATTCAATATTGATTTTGATCTACTGGACGAGCTAAAACATTATGGTTGATTCAGGAGGCTCAATCAATTGTGGCTCAGACTAGATTGAGGAAGGATTTCCACTGCTTTCCTGCAAGACCTTTAAAGTTTGCATGCCTGGTAAAGGCAGTTTCCTTTGACTCTAATGAAGGGTGTCCTGATTTGCAGGATCAGAGGGCGAGCTGGGCGGGTATGACAGCCTTTGTAGTTCCAATGTCAGTAAGTTTAGTTTTCTCCCCAACACATGCATTTGAAAATGGCCAGGTGTTTCTCTCATTTTGCATCTTCCTCTGAAGGATGTTTATGGCATGCTCGCGTGCGGAGAGTGCGAATGACTGTAGTAGAATATCACGCTGGGAACTGTTGTTCCCAGGAATCAGCAGCCTGATCTGAGACAACTTGGAGGGAAGAGCACGGTAATCGAGAAAATGCAGGATACTCGTGCTCTGCTGTCCTGGGGTAAAGACCAACAGGTTTACACGGCTGTACTGGAGTCTTCCTCTTCTGGGTCATGCCTGCAAAGCCCATGGAATTCCCCTGAGGAGAGCAAGACAGGCAGCACATATGCCCAAGAAGCCGAGGGGAAGGGGCTGGGCAGGGGGACTGTGTAGGAAAGCCCTTGAACCCAGTCATGGAGGGGAAGTGATGGCAGTGACAGAGCTCCAATCACTGATGGTCAGTGTTACTTCCTTGGCTGTTCTCCCCAAGGCAACTCAGGGAAGATCCTCGTTCCTGGCCCTTTACTGCACTGCTCTAGCCCTTGCGCCTGTTTTACACGGCCATTCCCCCTAATCCACCGTGGCCATAGAGAGGGCACATGTGCCAGCTCTGTAAGGGAAAGACTTCTCCTCTACCATCGTAATTCTATCAGACTGAGGAAGAGAAAGGGACATAGGGACCTCAAGCAGCATGAATTATTCAGGCACGGTTAGTAAAATACAGGTGTCCAGATTCCTGAAGATACCTATTTGGAGTTTCTAGGTCTTGAGCACTTGCAAAGGTAGCATTTCAGAGCATGGCATTAGACCAATGACCAATGCAGAGACATGTTGTAATGGGTGCGGATGTACCATGCTGGGCCTGCTGAGAAGTCAGATGGGTGCACACACATGCATGCACACACAGACGTGTACACAATCACACGCACGGCACAGGAATAAGTTACTGGCTCAGTTGGCCTATACTGTTGAGATCTGGGGCTGAGCTGTCAAGCGGAGCAGACGCAAGGAATAGAAGCCAAAAAGGGCAGCAGAGGAGGCAGTAATGGAAACCCTGCCCATGCTTCTTGAATGCTGTATTTGCCAATTGTGTAGACCGTGGATTGAAACCAATGAGTCGACCTGGCTGCCTCGTGTCAAATCCTTTCTGATGCTGCTCACTGTGTATTGGGGGGTAAGAGCCTCCTGCTGGCCTCACAGGCTTGTTGTGAGGTTGACTGAGGCAACACAAAGTCTTTGAGCTCCCTGGAGAAAAATTCACCGTGTAAGTGCAAAGTATCACCACTAAGTCAGGATAATGAGACTCCCGCCAGCTTAAACCAGTCACCAGGAGAGGTGGGGTATCAAAGAAAAGCAGCCAAAGCTATGCAAGTCTCAATCCAGGGAAATGATGTTTCCTCATTCAGCACTCAGCTTTCAGTGGCGATGTCAGTGGCCACAGATGGGTATTTCGTTTGACCCGCAGTCGATGGGTGTCTCGTTCGGCCCCCAGTCTTGCTTGAATGGCTTGTACAGCATTTTCATAAAGCTTGAGTTGCTCGCCAACATTTAAGCGTTGGGAGAGTATGCGTACCAAGCTGGGTCTCTGGCTTCTACTGACGAAGTGGAAAATTTGGCCAAACTAGGCTTGCATTTCTACATGGCAACATTCAGCCAGTGGTGGGTTGTGTCTGCCCTCCACAGATAGGGCCTTTAGTTTCCAGATTATTTCCAATCCTTACCATTTTACACCCTATTTAATGCACTTACTTATACTGGGCTTGCCTCACCCACGTAGCGGTGTTTGAGTTTACACCTTCTATAGATTTTGCCTGCCCTCCCCTTCCCACAGTCAACAAAGATACTGAACGCATGGTGCCCTCATTATCCAAATCTAGGTTAGGCCCCCCCCCACCCCCAACAGACGAGAGACGCCTGGCGAAGCCAGCAGAGGAGAGGCCTGTCTGCCAGCTCCTGCCAGGGCAGAACTTGGTTTCTCCCGCACCCTCCTCTAGCCAGTAATTCCACCTGAAAACCCCACAGTTTTCTTACTTAGAGATGTCCAAGCAGTAATCCAACTAAATTAGATTATAAGCATCTAAAGGTTTTCCTAATAAATAAAAATATAGATACAGCTAGGAGAAGATGAGATTTAATTAATGAGTGCTGTTTAACTGAACAAGCTGTGCCATATATGGAGGATTAAAAGATAAAAAAAGATAGGAGGGAAAAGCAAATTTTAATGAGTTGCCATCTTCATTTGATTTAACTAAATGTCTTCCATTGTTGGAAATATTAACACTTATGAGGGAGTCATTTGTGTGTATCCACACACTTTGATACCTGACTGCTTCCTTTCATGTAATTACACTGTGTTACACAGGAATTTAAACTACCATTTGAAGCACAGGGCTTCTATCCTTACATTGATCTCCTTGGGAAGCTATGAGCAAAGCATGGTGTAGAAAAATAAGCCAAAAATATTGGTAGAAACACCAGGAGGGTGTCCCAAGTTAGAAAACGGCAAAGTCTCATGCAGTCAAAAAGGCAGTAGAGGTCTAGAGTTCCTCAGGCTGTCAACCGCCCCTCTGCAAATCACTTCTCATCCCTGCTGCCCCAGGGGCTCCCACGGAAGAGGGGAGGGGGCGTGTGCTACAGCCAGCTCACAGTAGGCACTTCATAAATGTTTCGTGACGAATGAATGAATGCAGTTGCCATTGCCCAGCTAGAACCAGAGAGAGGAAGTATGGACCCCAGACGCGGCATGCAATGAAACACATGTGGCTCTCCTGTTTATTACACCCACGTTCCTGCAGTTGGCAGTCACATCCACCCTGGGCCATTTCTACCGCCCTCCCTGCCTTACACTTGCTCCTTGGGTTCTCCCTTCTTAAAGGAACAGAATCCAGGTGTTCCAAAGAGCTCCTCCTGCAAGAGTGAAATCAGAGGAAGGGCCCAGACACCTGGCTCAAGACATGAGGTCTAGTACCCCAGCCTCTCTTTCTGGACTTTTGGGCTCCTTCCCATGCGTTGTTGTATCCTATCCCTACTGCTTTCTTTTTTTTTTTTTTTTCATTTGTCTTTTTGTCTGCTGTTCTGATTTGGTGATTTCCATTATTCTATTTTCCTGGTCACTCATTCATTCTTGCATTATTTAGTTTTCTAATTATGCCTTTAGCTCAGCTTGGTCTTGGCAAGTGAGTTTTCTAATTTTAAGTGGTTCATCTTTAAGTTTCTAGTTTCTTTTTACAGTGGTCTCCCTTTATACGGATTGCTTTTCTTAATTCCTTTAGTGTTTTTATTACCTCCTTTGTGAACTCAAGATCTAGTAGAATGGAAAGGTCTGTTTCACTGCCTGTTCTTTCAGGGGACTTCTCTTGTTCTTTTAATTGGGAGTGGTTCCGTGGCCTCTCCCGCTGCTGAGCACAGGCTCTGGACGCACAGGCTCAGCGGCCATGGCTCACGGGCCCAGCCGCTCCGCGACATGTGGGATCTTCCCGGACCGGGGCACGAACCCGTGTCCCCCGCATCGGCAGGCGGACTCTCAACCACCGCGCCACCAGGGAAGCCCCCTACTGCTTTCTTAACTGCTTACTCCATGAAGACACAGTGGGGATACTACAGTAAAGGCACAAAGAAGTGCTGTTCATGATGACTAAGCCAACATTTATGGAACATCAAGCACTGTGGTAAGTGCTTCACCTATGAGTGAAGCCCTCACAACAGTAGGGCATGGGTATTATTAATTCCCAATTTACAGATGGGAAAAACCAAAGCTTACTGAAGATACAGAAATTGCCAAAGGTCACCCGACAGGCAATGGATTTGAAGGCAGGCCTGTTTCATTCACACATTTCATCTTTTTGCTACACGTTTCCTTACACTAGCCCCTCCCTGCGAACGCATGATAACTGCAGTAGTAGCTATATGGGCACTGATAATGAGTGTTCATAGTTAGCAGAGAGGGAAGATGTTACAGTCTATAGACAGGATGTGGTAGCTGTTGAGAGTCTGGAGTGGGTATTGATGTATATTATGTGTTTCAAGCTGTTTAATTCTGGGTAGACCGTTTTTGGCGCTAGGCTTTTCTATGATATGAAAACATTTCCTGTATCAGACCCCCAGAGAGCAGGTCTGTAAGTGAACAGATACAGACCTTTCTTGGCTCCATTAAATGGAGATACAAAGTTCAATCAATTCATATTCAAAGTATGGTGAGAAGCTGATAGCAACTTGCTTCAGGGACCCAACTCGACTTGCTTGCGTTCCTGGGTTAACTGGAAGAAGCTAGTTTCTCTCAACAACTTCAATCTCCCTCCCTATTCACGGGCGTCGCCAGCAACATCTGGGCTTCCTGAGCTCACATACACCTAATGTAGAGAAACAGTCTCACTGCCTCTTGCCAGGACGCTCTCTTGCAGGGCCAGGCCACCACGTCTGAGTTTCGTGCCATTAGACAGTGTGTCTCTCGGATGGAGTAGTGTGACCAGTGAGTGACAGCTTGCTAACATGTTGGAATCAAATCAGGTACAAATGTTTCCTCTGTGTTGTTAGGTGGCTGTTTTATAATCTTTGGGGGCCCCTACCCACCGACATTGATTCTAGATGAGACACGGCTGCCTGGCAAGCCCTCTTGAAGTTAAAGCATAATTTCAAAAATAAAGAAATGCAATTCACACTTATCAGAGCCCATCACTCTGCCTACAGCTTTAGACAGATGATGCTTCTGGGCCAGGATCTAACCAACTTCATTGCTAATTTGACCAGGTGCTGCTGTGGCTGAACTTGGAATTTGTGGCCCAGAATCTTCAGCAATTCTTTTTTTTTTTTTTTTTTTTAATTTTTTTTTTACTGCGCTTTCTTTTTTTTTTTTTTTAACGTCTTTACTGCAGTAAAATTGCTTTACAATTGTGTGTTAGTTTCTGCTTTATAACAAAGTGAATCAGCTATACATATATTCCCATATCTCCTCCCTCTTGCGTCTCTCTCCCTCCCACCCTCCCTATCCCAGCCCTCTAGGTGGTCACAAAGCACCGAGCTGATCTCCCTGTGCTGTGCAGCTGCTTCCCACTAGCTATCTATTTTACGTTTGGTAGTGTATATATGTCCATGCCACTCTCTCGCTTCGTCCCAGCTTACCCTTCCCCCTCCCCATATCCTCAAGTCCGTTCTCTAGTAGGTCTGTGTCTTTAATTCCTCCTGGACAACAATTACCTGGGGCTTTCTGTCCCTAGAACGCTGGTTAACCCTTCCTTTCTCTGGCAGGATGTAGTTTTTGTGATGTATACTTTGGCCCGCTGGGTGATGCCGGGTGCCGTGCATGATTAGAGCAAGCAGCCTCAAAGAGCTGTGCCAGAAACTGCTGGAAACCTAGAGTCTAGGGGACATGGAAGCAGTTCCCTCTCCCTTCCTCCTGGGACATGACTACTGGGAAGCTGGGAGGCCACAGGGACTCTTTGATTGGCAGTTGAGCTGGCTGAAAACGGAAGCAGCCTTAAGAGCCGGCTGTGTAGACGGTAGGGGTCCCAAGGCTAAGCTGGGATTCAGAGCCTGGCTGTGTTTGGAGAACTTGTGAGCATCCCTCGCTGTCCCTGGGTCTATAGAAGGTGTCTGAGGATGAACACAGGTGAGGAAACAGAAAGGATCCTGCGGTCTGTTCTACAGCCCAGCCCTGGGACAAAACCTTGAAGTATGGGAGAGGGGCTATAGGCAAACAATGAAGGGCTGTTTTCTCAAAGGAACATGTCACCAGCTGATAAAGTTTCCCAGCGCGGGAGGGTGTGGCATTCTCTCCTTCCGTGTGTAAACACAGCAGGGCTTCAGTAGAGTGCGTGCTGAGGGTCCTGGCTGGCACACCCCTGGCGTGGACCCGGGCAGTAGGGGAAGCACCCTAGGGTTCCCCTTAACTGCATTTTGTAGGCAGCCTCACTGAGGGGACTGAGCTAGAAGAATCTGAACGGGCTAAAGATGAACATGTGAGACATATTTGGAAACTTCTGGGAATGTCTGGGGTCAGGGTGGGGAGGAAGCTCTGCAGTTGGGATGAACCATAAAACCGAAAAAGTGATGTAAATCATTCCTTACCTGTGGGACAGACTTGTAGGGCTTGGGGCAGTGTGGGAATCTGTCAGCCTTGGAACAGAACTCATGGAGGGCTAGACTGTGACCCCGCTCTATTTCACGCATATCTCCTGTTGCCTACCGGGCTCATTTTGACTATTATCCCAGCTCACTTGGAAAAGTATATAAACTCTCCTGAATTAGTCTCCCCACTTGACACTTGTTGACTAAGATGAGTCAGCCACATCTTCAATCGTTTGGGCACAGAGAGAGGGTAACGTCGCCAAGGACCACAGAATACGGTCATTTATGGAGAATCCCATGGTGAAAGCAATGGGAAAAGACTGAATAGGCTCCTGAAGGATGTTAATCATCAAAAAAACACTGGCTGGTAGCTTTTAATTACTTTGCAAATGTTGAATCCTATCATTGAGGACCAAGCGGGCCTCCCCTGTACTGATTACAATGAAAACATGTTTTTAAAAACAAACACTTTACTTAAAACCAGGGATACTTTTCTAATTAAAGGAAAGATTAACTAAATGCATTTTCTCTTGTAATTTAATCCATTTTAATTATCCCGAGAATGTTTATGATGAAATACTCAGCTTTCTCCTAGCTGCTACTTGGTGAGGTTTCTTTCTTTATTACTCATGAAGGGAAAGGCTGAGAGATCGTCAGTGGTATGAAGGCCTCTGCGGGTCTGGTTATAATGATACATAGAAATGCACGATGGCAAGGATGGAAGAGGAGAGCAATAATCCCTGACTTCGACTGGCGGGTTTTCAAAACGATGGTACCCGGGCTTCCCTGGTGGCGCAGTGGTTGAGAGCCCGCCTGCCGACGCAGG
>NW_006772699.1:947465-952434 GCF_000442215.2 Lipotes vexillifer | reverse complement strand
GATGAGCCTGCGCGTCTGGAGCCTGTGCTCCGCAATGGGAGAGGCCACAACAGTGAGAGGCCTGCGTACCACAAAAAAAAAAAAAAAAAAATATGATGGTACCCTATTTTCCAAAAGCAATAAAGGCTAGCCTTTGAAAAAGAGCTTGTGAAAGAGAATGCTGTGAAAGAAGTGCGTTAGTATAAGAGTGAACCCCATGAGGCAGGCAACTTGGGAGAAAATACAAAATCTGTTTCTTCCATGAACATCTGGGATACCCGGTATGACTCCTGATAACCCAGGAGATGGGCCAAGGAATTGCAAAGAATCCCAAGATATGACCCCTGGGTTATGCTCCAAGGAGTCAAACAATTGCAGCCTGGGAAGAATGCGGGTAATTGTGAAGTTTATTGGGCTGAATAGGGACACACAATCAGTGAGAGTCTTGACTCTCCAAAAAGCATGTGTGCTACTCAACTGCGTCAACGTTGAGGCTCCTAGGTCATTCTTTGATGCAGAGAGCCAGGCAGATAGAATCTTAGAACCCAGAGTCATGAGGAATGAGACGGAGTAAGGAAAGGCGAGACCAGGACAAGGTGTTCTAAGACACACTGAGCTGACAACATCCTCAAATGTAAGAAATACCAGATTTCTTCTTAAAGGAGAACAGATTCCTACCAAAGGCCTCCAGAATATGTCTGTGGTCCCTCTATGGAGAAACACTGGCTTAAAGAACTCAAGTTTTATTCTCTTCAAATAATAACAGAATTCCAAAGTAATATTTCAAGGGAAAAGATTTTTTCCTTTTGAAGTATACTTATGGTAAAAAGGAAACCCAGAATTAAAAATAAATTCTGAGAGAACTCTTGGCTACCCCTGGATATGTCCAAGAGGTCTAGTTTGGGGAACTTTGGTTGAAAGCAGCAAACCCCAATTTCACAATTGTATTAATATTAACCTGTATTAACCTAAGGATATTCAGATGTTTGGTTTCATGTACAATTGGGCTGTTTGGTAAAATAAGCAGGTTCAATTCCAGGTAAGAGAGGCAGTTTCTCTGTTAGAACCAGATGCCAGCAAGTTACAGAACAAACTTTTGGGAAATGGAGAGTGGGTAGGTGTTATTTTTGACATGCTGCTAACTGCTTGATGGATTGAAGGCAGATGTGTGAGAGGGAGACTGAAGGTAGCAGAAAGGTCTTAAAGAGAAGTTGATTTTGATAATCCTCCCCTGTGCTCTGTCTTACGTTGGTAGTAGATAATGATGGTGATAATGGGGGATGATGATGATGATGATGTTCGCTCACATTGATTTGGCTTTTACTTTATGATGGGCACTGGGCCAACTACTTTACATATAACCTAACGAGGTAGGCCGTATTCGGTATTCTCATTTTACAGATAAACTGAGGCACACAGACGTTAAGAAATCTGCTCGGATTTGATCTCAGGGAGACTGACACGAAAGCCTGTGTCTTAATCCCTTCATTATCATGCTTGCATTGCTCAAATGCAAGTGACGTGGATATAGTCAGATGGACCTCTACTCTAACACCATCTCTTTTTAAATTAGGAAACGCAAATATATCCAAAGAAGGCACACGGATCGCCAATAGACACGTGAAAAGACGCTCAACATAGCTAATCATTAGAGAAATGCAAATCAAAACTACAATGAGGTATCACCTCACACCAGTCAGAATGGCCATCATTAAAAAGTCTACAAGTGGGCTTCCCTGGTGGCGCAGCGGTTGAGAGTCCTCCTGCCGATGCAGGGGACACGGGTTCGTGCCCCGGTCTGGGAAGATCCCACGTGCTGCGAAGCGGCTGGGCCCGTGAGCCATGGCCGCTGGGCCTGCGGGTCCGGAGCCTGTGCTCAGCAACGGGAGAGGCCACAACGGTGAGAGGCCCGCGTACCACAAAAAAAAAAAAAAAGTCTACAAGTAAGAAATGCTGGAGAGGGTGTGGAGAAAAGGGTACCCTCCTACACTATTGGTGGGAATGTAAATTGGTGCAGCCACTACGGAAAAGACTATGGAGGTTCCTCAAAAAACTAAAAATTGGGTTGCCGTATGAGCTAGCAATCCCACTCCTGGGCATATATCCAGACAAAACCATAATTCGAAAAGATGCATATGCATCTCTATGTTCATAGCACACTATTTACAATAGCCAAGACATGGAAACAACCCAAATGTCCATCGACAGATGAATGGATGAAGAAGATGTGGTGTACACACACACACACACACACACACACACACACACACACACAATGCAATATGACTCAGCCATAAAAAAGAATGAAATAATGCCATTTGCAGCAACATGGATGGACCTAGAGATTATCATACTAAGCGAAGTAAGTCAGAAAGAGAAAAACAAATACCATATGATACCACTTATATGTGGAATCTAAAATATGACACAAATGAACCTATGTATGAAACAAATAGAATCACAGACATAGAGAACAGACTTGTGGTTGCCGAGGGGGAGGGGGTTGGGGAAGGGATGGAGTGGGAGGTTGAGGTTAGCAGACTTCAGCTAATTTATACAGGATGGATAAACAAGGTCCTACTGCACAGCACAGAGAACTATACTCAGTATCCTATGATAAACCATAATGGAAAAGAATATTTAAAAAAGGAATGTATATATACGTATAACTGAATCACTTTTGCTGTACAGCAGAAATTAACACAACATTCTAAATCAACTATATCTCAATAAAAAATTTTAAAAAACAAACACAAATATAAACCACTGAAGGAGGTTTTTCAATGCACCGAAGCATTCCCTAGGTAAATCAGATATAAACTGGAGCTGAGATGAGCAGATAATCAGACTAACTAACAAAATTCACAAAGTATCATCGGCGAAACCAACACTCTGCTGTATCCATCCCTTTGATGTAAAGTGTATCAGTATATTATGGGAATCTACCTGGAGACCCTCCCTGACCTTACAGAAGAGAGAAAGATTTGATTGTCCTGGAGTGGACCATTCCATTTGATGCACATACATTTGCATCAAAAGTAATAAAATTCTGGAGATGGACAGGTCCTTCGAGATCATCTCATCCAAGGGTGTTCTAAATCTAGTCAATCACATATTGCATTCGTGACATTTGCAATATCTGCACTGTTATTTACTTAATATTTTTCTTCAGATTCACTTAGGCCTAATATCACTACCTGCTTTTTCAACGTCCCTAAGCATTAATGCCCATGTAATCATGAGTTTAACGAGCTAGTTATGGTTTTTCCTAATACTTCTTTTTAAAAGCCCCATATAACCAGTCAATAAAATACATTCGCACACCAACAAAAACATCTCATGTTTGTGGACCACACTCTAGAAAGCAGTGATGTGGTTCATCCCCCTCACTGGCCCTGGGAAGAAACGTAAGGTCAGAAAGGTTGGGTGACTTCTCAAGGGCACCCAGAATGTTCGTGGCACAGTCAAGCCTAGAACACAGAGCTCCTGTCCTCTGTCAATTTATTCTTCACGATACCACAATGAACCAGAGAGCAAGTGATGAGAAAATGCCCATCATGAACATCTTATGGAGTTCATTGCTCCGGGGCCCTCTCTGCATTCCCTTTTTCTTTAATATAAAGTCTTGAGTGTATATTGTGGAATCCAAGACTGACAGTCTTGGAAGAAATGTTGATTCTTTGTAAAAGCTCGAGCGACCAAGTACTCACTACATACACTCAGGGAGTGCAGCCCATTTTTCAACAGCTCTTATTCTTTGACGTTTTCCTTTCTTTTGAGTCTGGAATCTTCCTCATGCTAACTCTCACCCATGGGTTTCTGTTCTAAGAGTTACATACTGTTTTTAGTTCTTTGCTCTTGTGAAGGCGGTGATACCTCGTATCAAGCTACCTACTTGTTGGATCTGGCCTTGTCCCTGTGGGCCACGTGTTAGTACATCAAGAGGACGCTCTGAAACATGAAGGTGATGGTACAAGGAATGCTCCAACTCACTGTCTCCCCACAGAACTATAACTACAAGACTTCTTCCCCTCTTTTCTTTTTTGATGAGACCTCCTTTTCTGCTGGGGCATATGTTACTAAATCACGTGGAAAGTCATACCAAAAACATGTTTCCATTTAAACTAGAGGATGGTTGAGCCATAAAGCCAGGGGGAGCTTTGTGTCTGCCTAGTCTACCTTCCCCTGAAAGGCCCTCTTCAACATCTAGGCTAAGAAAGTCAACACTTTCAGCTACGAGAGTCTCACTACTTGTGAGGCAGTTTGTTTCCCTTTCATTATATTCCACTTTTTGCATTGAGTTGAAAATGGGTTCCTATAACTTCTACCTCCAGGGCCTTGTTCTGAGTTTGGGTAGGAAACCTGGGCAGGCTGCCTGACCCAGACGTGAAGAGAACTGGCCATGTGGCGATTCCTGATCTTCAGTGAAAAGGCTCACATTTTGGCCTACGTGTAGGGGAAAAAAAAAAAGCAGCAGTGGAACATGTCCTGCTCTCTGCTGCCCATAATCTTAAACAGGGAACAACCATCACTTTAGGCTTTCACTTCAAAAAATATGGAGATCCTAGGACAGGTTCCAATAAGAGCTTCCGGAGGAATAGGTTAATGAACCAATCAGAGAATTAGCTGCTTCCAAAGACCCAGTGGGAAGGATGGCTCCGCAGTGGCTAATTTTATCTCAACTTGATATCTCATTGTAGAGTCATGAAAGCTCAAATGTTGAAGGATAATAGCTATAAGAAAAAAAAAAGTTTCCATAACTTAAATGGAGCTGGAATGAGATGCAGAAGCAGCTGTACTCAGTCTGAAGTTGGTTCTTTTTTTTTTTTTTTGCGGTACGCGGGCCTCTCACCGTTGTGGCCTCTCCCGTTGCGGAGCACAGGCTCCGGACGCGCAGGCCCAGCGGCCACGGCTCACGGGCCCAGCCGCTCCGCGGCATGTGGGATCTTCCAGGACCGGGGCACGAACCCGTGTCCCCTGCATCGGCAGG
>NW_006772699.1:943047-947422 GCF_000442215.2 Lipotes vexillifer | reverse complement strand
AACCCGTGTCCCCTGCATCGGCAGGCGGACCCTCAACCACTGCGCTACCGGGGAAGCCCTGAAGTTGGTTCATTTTGACAGTCGTTTTCTTCCTGACCTGTTCCCTGTAGCTCCGAAGCTCTCTCCCTCTTGGACTGTGACCCTGTCTACTCCTGATGACAATCACTTAATCAGCACATCAGATTGTCGCACGGCTGGTTTTACCTTGGGTAAAGATTCATTTTCCTTATTAACATCACAAGAACCCAGTTCTTTCCCCAACCAATTAAAGAGGAAAAATAGAAGGGTCCCAGTGTGATAGAGGGAAAAGAAAACTGTTCTGACTTGTGGTACAGGGGCAGGTTACTCAGTCCCACACGATCCTGGGAATCCAGTCCTCATGATTCTGAAATGCAGCTGGAGGTCAGGACCACACAGAAAAAGTAAACAGGCTGGAATAACCATTCTAGACATTGCTCACTACCCAGATATCAAAGAGTTCACCTAGGGTCAGAGCCTAGTTTTGGTGGATTTACTCTGTGTGTGTGTTAGCCTGCATTACTTAGAGTGGATATCTGGACAGCTTACGATAATAGCAACAATCCTCAATGAGCATTTTGCTTTCCTCCGTGTAATCTCCAGCAATAAGAACTTTGGTCTCTCCCTGTATTTTGCCCGACTATTCTGCTTGCAGAACATGTTAACATTTACTCTGTTTCTTTATAAGAGATGTTTATCTGAGTTTACTCTAGTTCATAGAGATTTCTGAGTTATTCTACGGTTCCTTTATGCCCTGGTGTTATAGACTTTGAATAGACTGCTGAGGTTGAATCCACAGTATTAATAAGGGGTGGTGGGAGGGATGGCAGGTGATAGGAACAACAACCCATTTTAGGATTATGTTTAAAGAATGAAACTAGTCTAACCACACAATGTGCCTTCTGATTTATTCATATGAGTAAACTGCAGCCTATTCAAATAATGCTAATATATTCCAAAGAGATACGCGAATTGTGGTTGATTTGGATTCAACGTCTATTTCTCCTCTCTGCAATTCTGGAGATTTTTGCCATACTCTGTATTTAACTTGTTAGAAAGAGGTAATAAAAGATCATTGCTTGGTAGAATCCACCCTGCTGGCAAGTTAGCTCTACCAGTTAACATTGAAATGTTATACCTTGCATTTAAATCTTTAGCAATATGTATCTAATATCCAGATATAAAAGAATAATTTGGTTGAAAAATTCCAGAAACGCATTTGACCAAGCGTGGATAGATCCTGGTGATTCTACTTGATTGAGTTTTGGAAGGCTGTGCTTCGATCCTCATCCCTTTCCCCCCTGCATCTGTCTTCTTGCTTCCTTGGGTAAAATAAACTTGATACACAAGGACTGATGTGAAATGCTTAGCTGACTACTTGCAATGACCCTAAGAAAACTGTCGCACCATGACCTTTTGAAAATAGACCACGGACAACCCAAGCACCCACTGCTTTGCCCTATCCCGAACCTCCCAGTGCATTTTTTTGTTTGTTTGTTTGTTTTTGCAGACTAGGTGCCATTTCATTCTTACTTATTTTCTATTTTCAAAATATAGCATTTGAGGCTCTGCTTGAAAGGGACCAAAGAGCCTCTCTTTCTTTTCTGACCGCCAGTATCCCCGAGGAGGAGGACTGATTCTGGGCTTGTAAATTGCGGCATTCACTTAGAGTGAATCGACAGGAGAGTCTGCTCAAAATAAAAGATTAACACTCCATGAAACAGCTCTGGGGGCAGAGGTTGAAAAGCAGAAGGAGCAAATTACATGTGTACGAACACCTCTAGATTTTGAATAGCAAATCTCACCAACCAAGGAATGCTTGGCTTTTTCTGAGCAAAGCCCAATGAATGTAAATCTGTGAGGAGACGGCACTGATACTACTAATAAAACCACAGAGCCCTAACTTCTCACAAGGACAGACTTTGGTGATAAAGGTCTTTATGACATACGTAGTGCGAGCTCATGAAGTCATGAGAGATCATAATTCTGAAGGAGAGACTTTCCTGGGACGTCACTAGCTTCACCTGGGGGAGTTTTACTTGGCCTATGCATCTTCACCTTCTCTGTTTCTCAAGAGCTCACGGAGCTGCGGAACTTGAACTAGACACTTCAAGCGGCAAAAACACCTTTCTCTAGTTCACCTCACCCAACCCTGGAAAGAATCATGTCCTGTGTTCTCCTGCTGGCCACATCCTCACCATCTTCTATGAGACTCAAGTTACCATCTTCCCATTTCATCTTCAAAGGCCCCAGAGACATTTCCACGCAACAGCTGTTCTCTCTCCACTCGCTCTCTGTGACATTTGGACCCTCCCCTTTCTCTTGGCCCCCGATGGCCTTCAAGTCACAATTGGAATCCTTTCTCTAAAGTGAATGTTGACCCTCTTTTCTTTTCTCCTCCCTCTCTGCCAACACTTGCGAAACTCTCCAGTTCAGGGGTTGGCCAGTTTTTTCCTGTCTTTTCTGCACCAGACAACAAATGGCTTTGCAGACCACGTTGCAATTACTTAAGGCCGAGGTGCAGTGCAGAAGCTGATGATACATCCACACATGGGTGTGGCTGTCCTCTACTAACACTCTGTTTAAGGGACACTGAAATTGGAATTTCATATGACTGTCATGTGTCAGGAAATATTTTTCTTTCAACCCTGAAAAAAAATGTAACTATTCTTAGCTCGTAAGCCACGGAGCAACAGGCGGCAGGCTAGATTTGGTCCGCACCCCCACCTACAGTTCTCCAACCTCTGCTCTAATCCATCAGGGCTGCCTTCCTGTGAGCTCTTCCCAGAGTAGAGATGAGTGTGGTAGGTAGGACAGAGTCAGCAGGAATCCCTGTGGGATGCTAAACCCTTGGCAGATGCGGGAAGGGGAGAGCAAAGGGGAGGCTGAGGCTGGGTTGTGTGAACTGAGACAAAGGGGGATTTTCTACCTAAAGGTTACTGGTTGGCAAGAGCTCTTTTGGGGAGGGAGACTGGGGGCAATGGAGGTATGAGGGTGGGGAGGGTCTGTATTTAGATCACACCAAGCATGCAAAAGGATATCAAGAGAAGCACCCCTGAAGAGTGGGAGCTATTAATAAGGATTTTAAACTGTATCAGTATTGGGCTGTGCACTTCCTTCCCTTGAAAGCCTTCTGAATTATCCCCCAGACTCTGCAGGGAACTGAAGATGAAAGCGGCTGCAGGGGGAACAGGATCTGGAGCATCATTGAACGATTGCAAAAACAATTCACTGCCAACAGACTGTCCCGGCAGGGTCCCAGTGCTATGGTCGTGGCCTGGATAGGCACGCTGCCCCTCGGATGCCCAATTAGATAGAATTGGGGGAAACCTAATGCAGAGAGCACTTTATCTCTGCTTGAACACCCAAATGAACAGCATGGGAAACTGAGTCTGAGCTCATGAGTCAGCCCTGGAGAAGCTCCTAACCCTGCCTCTCACTCCAGGTGCCTGGGGTCTTGGGGCTAGGACAGAGGGGAGGGCCCCCAACTCAATGGCTAGAATCTAAGGTAAGTTCAAGGGGCCATGTTAGTAGTTTGGATAGAGACTTCTCTGAGGGTTGCCATGCAAGCACGTGGCCTCAGCCAGCTTGGCATGAAACCAACCCCAAACCGGGACAAAAACAAAACCAAAACCGAAGAAACTTGAGAGGTATTACTTCTTAAAGAAAATGACCTTTTAAGAAATATGCTCAGTCATCAAGCTTTATATATACAGAGAGGTGACTGAGTGAGAATGAAATGGGGCCAGAGGAGGAGACATTTTTCGATGGTGGTGGTGAGGGGAAGGGTCAGGAGCCCAAGGACAAAGCCTTGTCTTGGGACAACAAGGGGATGCTCAAACCTATTAGAGGGGTACCTGGTTACCCAGGAAACCTGAGAGTCCTGCCCTGCATCCAACCTCCTCTAAAAGAAGTGAGTTCAATTGTTGCCAGCAAGCAGGGATCCGGCTGGGAGGGTATTCAAAAAGGGGAGACTTGAAGACCACAGTCATTTGGGGTGCTTGAAACCTCCAGGCCCTGACCACTTCCCATGCGTGTGCATTTCCCTTCTCCACGATTAGTAATTTGGATGGCTTTTCTTATCCGATCTGCTCCCTTTCCTCCCCATCTGGAATTCTGGAAAGAAGGGAAAGACTTTTCCAATCAGGACCTTGCTTTTCCCTTCCCTATGCCCTGGGAGATTTGGAGAGGCAGCAGGAAATGCTGGAGAGCACTCGTGTCCCTGCAGGAACAGGCAGTTGCAACGCACGACCATCACTATAGATCTACGATTTATGAAAATAAAGCAATATGTGCCTGTTTCGGTGCCTGCCGTTTGCCTACCAATGGTGCAGTGTTCACCATTCCAGCCCTCTCG
>NW_006772699.1:937971-942973 GCF_000442215.2 Lipotes vexillifer | reverse complement strand
CGCATTCACATTTGCCATCTTTACAGGTCCCGTGCTCAATGCAGCGGGGGTGGCACACGCGCTGGTCACAAGCTGCGCCTGTCCAGCCCTCTTCACAGCGGCAGGCTCCCCCGATGCAGACGCCGTGAGTGCCACAGTCTACTGAGCACACTTCTGGAAGAAAAACAATGATTACAGCTCAACACCACAGCCGGTGAAACCCTCCACTGGAGGCCAGACCGCACACATGGCCCGGGTCCCTGGAGCTGGCCCAAGACCCAGAGGTATGTCATCTTGGGCGGCCTGTCTCTCCACTGGCTGAGTATTCATCCACTGTGAGGGAGTTTCTAGAGCAGCGTTCTCACAGTGGGGTCCCTGGACTGGCTGCAGTGCCATCACTGGGGAACTATGCGGAAATGCAACTTCTTATGCCCTGGTTGGTCCTCTTGACTCAGAAACGCGGGGAGTGGGACTTAGAAATCTGTTTTGTCAAGTCCTCCAAGTGTTTCTGATGTACACTGAAGTGTGAGAACCACTGCTCTAGGGCTGGAGACCATCCCAGGAAGAGGTCAGACATTGTTGCTCAACCAGTTTGGCAAAGCCACCCGGGAGGTGCCCACCTGGAAAGATACCTGTGGAGCCTGACTCCCCAGCCAGCTGGGATTCTTTTCCCTGTTGAGAGCCTGAACTGACCAGAGGCCAGTCAGAGACCCAGCGGCTCCAACCTCGCTGATGACTGCAGGCCCAGCTGTCACCCAGATCGGCACCTTGGTGGCCATCATGACCGCTCTAATTGTGCTGCATTTACACAGCCTCTTTCTCAAAGGAGCTCAAAGTCTTTTGTGGTTGGGGAGGAGACATACAGACAGATATGCACTCTCTGGCATTCCAGACCTCTCACTCGAGGACAAGCACGTGCCAGACATTCATCCTTATGACAGACTACTGAGGGAGGCATGGCTCATCATGCCAGGGGAGGGGAAACCAGACCAGGAGGGTTAGTGACTCACTCCAAGTCACACAGCATGTCGGTAGCACCGCAGGGCCTTGGATCTAGGGTGCCCCCTCCCCCCATCCTCCACAGAGCTTGGCCTGGACCACCAACATCAGAGTTGGAGGCAGAGGTGAGTGGGCAGAGAAGATACCCAAAATAGCCCATTTTAACTGACTCTTCCTTTTTTTTTCCCTTCTGGAATGAAATATTCATTTCTTTCCCATTGTAGCAAAGCTTCGCATAGATTCCCTTCCTGATTGCCATGGTAATCTGACAGAAGGGGGCGGAAGGATGATGGCTTGCTTGGATAGGCACTTGACAGTGTGAACAGAACCATTCCTGGAAAGGTGGAGACTGGCTTGAACTGTTGAACCATTCCATTTTAAGGTCACTAGGGAGGTAAGACACGTACTCTTAATTTTAGGAAAATAAAGGGTACAGTGCCGCTTCATTATTTTCCTGTCACTGGAGTATCGCAGAGCTTTATAACATGTTCACCTGGCACCCCGAGGGAGCGTCTTTTCTCTTTTATAGGACATTCCATTCAGTTTGTCTGGGACTGAATTGTTCTGTTTTGTTTTCTGGTACCTTTAGGGAGTGTACATAAGAAAGCTATAATGCAAATGGAAGCGTCCCTCCCGGGCCCCTCATCCATTTGCAGTGACGGAACCAACGAGGCACAAGGACCAAGTGGTGTTTGTTTGTTTGTTCTTTTCTCAAGGATGAAAGACTTCATGACTGAGGATAGAGAAAGAGAGGTACCAAAGTCCCTCCATCCCGAGTGGAAAGAGCAGATTCCCATCTGTTTGGGCTTTTGGAAGGAACACAGGGCATGAGGGTCGGGGAAAGTGAGGAGAAAACCTCTTGGCTTACCGACGGAGCAGTCGGGACCCATCCAGTTGGGATCACAGCTGCAGAGGCCCGTATCGGGGAGGTAAGTGCCATGTCCACTGCACTGGTCTGGGCACTGGACCCTCGCCAGCTCACAGTTGAGGCCACCCCAGCCAGGGCTGCAAAGGCATTCTCCATTTACACAGACCCCATGGCTGGAGCACGTAGGATCCAAGCAATCAACTGAAAAAAAAAAAACAAAGAGGAAAAGTATTGATCACTCATGGGGGATGGGCCATGAAACACCAGTTTACAGCTGAACGGACCAGTGGTTCACCAATTCCTACCCTCCTGCAAGCAAATGGAACAGCCCAGGTAGTACATGGCCCCTTGAAGAATACCCATAAAGACTTAAAGACTTTTTATTTGTTAAAACACCAAATCTCAAACTTGAAGAGAATGTAAAGGAAAAAGGGGGATTTCTCAAGCAGAATCAGGAGGAACCAAATATAGAGATGTATCATCCAACCTTGAGAACCTTGTACTTAGAAGCATTAGTTTCTTATTAAACCACATCAGGGCTTCTGAGGGTGGACCATGAATGCTGGTGATATCTCTACGTGTAATACCAAACCCGATCATCCCTCACTTTTGGAGAGAAAAGTAGAGAGGCTCAGTCTAACTTCACTAATACTTGACTACAGAAGGTACCAAAAGATGAAAAAGAAAACGAGTGACACTCATGCATGAGTCACTTTCCTAATTAAGTTTCACTTAGGCTAAGTCTAAAATTAGTTTTCATTCTCTGAGCACACATCTACTGGAAGAAGTTAGTAAATGTGCAGGATAGAAGAGGTGAAGTTGGGTGTGGAAGTGATCCCAAAGGGGTAACCTTCCTACACATAATCTTAGTAAAATGGATGGGTGAGTCTCTGGCTGTGGCACTGACCTCCCCCAAGACCGTTAATCAGGTGAATTAACGGTCAGATTCCAGTCATTGTTGTTCTTGCCAGTTTCATGGTCTGATTGCTTGGCCATCTTAGTAATCAGAGTGGCTATACATCCAGTAGTGACTTGAAGTTTATTACTCTGGAATCCACTCAAAGTGAGGAGAGCAGTGAGCTTCAAAGGGCAGTTCTCAGGACAGGACTTTTTGTATGAGAATGTGACCCCAAACTTTGGACATCCATCCAGCCTAAGGATGAACAAATAGGGCTTTTTAGGGGAAGACCAGTGTCCTTAGGTATTCCAAGAAAATGATGCAGTGGCATTTGAACAGAGGGCACTGCACACCGTGGGGTTTGAGAGGTGAACAGTGGTCTTACGTGAGTCTCAGATGGTGCCTTATGGATCAGAGCAATGGAGGGGGGGGGTCTTGTCATCTTATTTGACTAAGACATAAACTTCGCTCATTTTAACAGCTTGGAAATCAGGTCTGTTGGCCTAGATTAAAGCCTTTGCTTCTGCCATCAACTGGGGGCACAGCTTGAGGCAGAAATAAGAATTTTCAGCGTTAAGAGATGTTTTTTCAGAATCCCATTTGGACCTTCTCAGGAAGACGTTATTTATGGAAATCAGTTCAAAACTATTTGAGCCATGGGGAAGCAAAAGCTGCCATTGTTTTTTTTTTTTTAAATCAGGAATACTCTCAGAAAGGTACATTTCAGTGACTTTTTATTAGTTGGAGACATTTATGATGATGTCATTTTCTCTGGTTACAATCACTTTAATGTTGAACTCATTGTCTTGGGGACTATTACTCCTGATGACATGAACCCTTTCTGATATTTTCAAATTTGCTCCATTCAGAAGGGTGGAGCACATCTGGATGTAAATGAACTGAAAGATTCAAACACATGGAAGACATTCACAAAGAGGCTGTGCAATGCCTTTAACATCTCATGCCTCTCACAGTCAAGGGAATACAGTAGGTGCTCAATACATAATTGCTGTGAGGATAAACGGCAGACTTTGCCATAAGCATTTGTTGTTAATGAGACAAATTTCCAGTGTGAAGGACTGACAAGAAAGAGAAAAGGGTGCTAACATCTTGCTTTTGGGAAGAATGCTGTGCAATTTGGAATCTGCAAAACATGAACTCATTCATTCAGAATCAATCTTGTCCATATTCTTCTCATAAAAGAAAATCCCAAAGTTCTAGTTTTTTACTCTGTCCCCATTTCAAACATAGCAAAATCAAAATCTACACAAAAATACCTCATGTGCTATGTGCCTCAAAAATCACTCTCCATCTATAATTAGCCACTTAAAATGTTTGGTGAGGTGCCAATAGCTAGGAGTTCTCAAAAAACTGAAAAAAAACTATCATATGATCTTTTTCTAAAAGGATGAAATAAAAAGTAATATACCAAAAAAAAAAAAAACAAAAAAAAAAAAGGAAGAAAATGACACTTTTCTTCCAGATAAATTAGCTTTCGCTTCTCTAGCCTGAATTACAGTATGAAGGAAGGAGGAAAATCCACTGAGATTTATTAGCCCTGGAGTGGAATGTCGTCAAAAGAACCATTTGTTGTATCTAGAAATATGAGATAACCCTTTCTCAGGTCAGTGAAACCAGTAAATATGCCCTTTGTGCTATATAATTATAGCAGCTGATGGAATAACTAAATTCAGACTTTAAGGGGAGTAGTTTCACTATGAATCTTAAATTTGGTTCCAGTTTCATACGATGGTCTCATGGCCACCTCCTCAGAGTGTTCCGCAGGCAGGAGGGAGGATGGCATTTTACAAAGCTTTATAAATAGAAACAGTGTTATACCTAAAAGGGGGACAGTGGCCTTTACCAGCTAAGTACCATGTGCCTTACACCACCAGCCCTCTGGCAGCTGAAATCATTAGAACTCATTTAGTCTTGGGCCCTCTGTAGGTTTGACAAAAGAGGGTTGTGAATGCAATTTTTGTCCCTAAGGATAAAAAAGGAGGTCAAGGAGTTTTACAAACAATATGTACTATAAACCCCTGAAGAACCATGAATTACATTTATGAAGTTAAATGTCATTGAAAAATGACTCAACCATGAAACTGACATGAAAACATGGCTGACTTAAACTAATATGTCAATTCTTCTCTCTTCTCACCTTCCCACTCCCCCAGACATCATCGAGTGAAACCTCACGAACCTGTCTTTTCATTTTCTTGTGCAAATCTGCTAATACTACAACAATGTTTATGCAGCAG
>NW_006772699.1:931983-937958 GCF_000442215.2 Lipotes vexillifer | reverse complement strand
GCAGGAATGGAGGATGACAACTATTGATTTCGTTGCCGTGGCCATTTCAGGTAAACTGAACGTTATGACTATGATGAATATCAGAAAGAAAAAAGCTAAATGGAAGAAAAAGGGCTGATCCAGGCTTTCTGATTCCATTTCCTATTTTGAAAACAGCACATGCATCATCTCGGTTCATTCTTTTGGGGTAGCAGAAATCAATAGAGGCGATTTCACCCTTTCATAATGATCCACGTGGCTTCCTTGTTTTGCTGGATGCTTAATTCATTCTGAACATTTAAATGAGACCAGGTGGGAGAGTGAGAAAGTTGAGAGAGTCCTTGAAATCCCACTCATACAGATATGCACAATCTTGACTGGACAGAAAAAATTCTAAGATGGGCAGCACCATTGCTCTATCACTATCCTCTTGCCAAACGAGGTACATGCAAAAGGTCGTGTTAACCTTGCTTGTCATACGGTTGGCCTCTCCCATCTCTTCAGCCAATGCAGCTTTGCCTCCTGCAGTCCATTTATCTTTAAGAACTTTAACCTTTCAAACAGGATTATTAAATCAGCACTTCCTCCATCCAAGCTCCCAATTTGGTTTTATGATGCAGATGGAGGGAGGGAGGCTACCTTTCATTTATTTATTATTTTTTTTATTTATTATTTTTATTTGTTTTTGCGGCACACGGGCCTCTCACTGCTGTGGCCTCTGCCGCTGCGGAGCACAGGCTCCGGACGCGCAGGCTCAGCGGCCATGGCTCACGGGCCCAGCCGCTCCGCGGCATGTGGGGTCTTCCCGGACCGGGGCACGAACCCGTGTCCCCTGCATCGGCAGGCGGACTCTCAACCACTGCGCCACCAGGGAAGCCCCTACCTTTTATTATAGAGGAAAAATAGAGAGAGAGTTGAGCAAGTGAGGATCTGGGGGGTGGGGTCACACTTCTGGGCCCCATTAAAGGCACTAGCAATGATGTATTGGAAAATCTTAGAAGAATAATGTCACAGAAGCTGAGTCTTTGTGGAAATAGTTCTAAAAACTATGAAATGGGAGAAGTCACAAGGGGAGCTTCTGTGTGGGTATCTAAGGGAAAGCCACTGTCATTACTTTGCAGTGAGGGCTGTAATGACTGAGCCAATTCAAAGGGAGGGGAGCCGGCGAGAGATGGAGAGAACCTAGGTTTTTACCTTCCTACTAACTGTGGTTGATTCTTTATAAGGGGAAAAGCAATAGGTGGGCAACTAAAACCATACTCTGGAAGGGCAAATACAGAGGGGGAAGGCTGACAGGCAGCTTGGCCGAGTTCCAGCGCTTTACAGGTCTCAACACCTTGCTACCAAATGACTTCCAGAAGCACTAACCAGAGCAACCAGGACCAGTAAGCGCTGGCTTCCGAACACCTCCGGAGAGGTGCTCTTTCCCTGTATTCCTGTACTTCCTGCCCCAAACCACCCCCCCACCCCCCAGCTTCCCATCAGGCTTGGTTTGCCCACGTGTGCTAGCGACCACTTCAAAGCACGCTAGAGTGAGCTCTTCGGACTCATCAAACCCCAGCCCTCTCGCCGCACGCCCGCCCTCCTCTAAGTCTCTGTGACTGTAGGTAACCAGGATCATTTGCCCTACATGGTGTCCCTAAACGACACAGGTACCTATAGTCTTTCAAGCCTGACTGCCTTCTATTGATATTAATTTTTGCAGAAATATTTACACAGACATATGTGGGTCTGAGATGACCAGGAACAGCTTTAAGAAAAAAAACCAAAGAAAAGAAAAGAAAACAGCTTTGGGGAAGGGAGGAGGATTAAGGATTCTTGTTTCTTTTTTTCTGGATACCATCATTCCCAATTCAGAGGGCTTTAAATAAAGCAGAAAAAAAGAGGAAGATGGGGAAGGGGAAGGAAGAAAGAGGAAAAGAAAGAGCAGGAAGGGGGGGAGAAGGAGAGGGAGACAGAAGACAGAAAACAAAAGAGAAAAAGAAAAGGAGCTGAATATAAAGAAGGGGAAAACAAAACATGTCTTCCAGAGTCAGCCGGGCAAGCCTTCTCTCTTAAGTTCTACAGCTTAAGAAGTCCATCAAAGCCGAGGGGTTTGAAGTGCAAAATGCTGAAACTTCCTTTGCAAAACACGGAGCCAGGACTGGGCTCACTAGCAAAGGTCCAGGCCTGCAAACGCCTCCCGCCCCCATGGCTGCCCAGCCCACCCCTTGGAGCTTACCTTCCTCGCAGTGCTTGCCTTTGAAGCCAGCAGAGCAGACACAGTTGCCATCGATGCAGGAGCCGTGGCCCCCACAGGAAGGATCGATGCACTGATTCAAGGGCACATCGCACTCCGCGCCTTTCCAGCCGCTGTAGCACTGGCACGTCCCTTTAGAGTACTGTCCATTCCCGCTGCACAGGACGGGGCAGGCGGCTGCAAAGAGCAAAGACAGAGCACCGGGTCACAGAGGATGGGACTGGGGACAGCACCTGAAGGGCTGTGTCCATCTAAGGAGGCTGAGCCTGCCGGGCATCTCGGCTTTGCTTGCAGTGCTCTTGGCTGGGGACTTGGGCCACTGAGGTGCAGAGCCATCTTCAGATAAACAATAACCACCACAACAAAAATACTGCTAATAACAACTAATAAGAACCTACTGAATGGCACAGGGAACTCTCCTCAATACTCTGTAATGACCTGTATGGGAAAAGAATCTAAAAAAGTGGATATAGGCATATGCATAACTGATTCACTTTGCTGTACAGCAGAAGCTAACACAACATTGGAAATCAACTATACTCCAACAAAAATTAATTAAAAAAATGCTACTGGGGCTTCCCTGGTGGCGCGGTGGTTGAGAGTCCGCCTGCCGATGCAGGGGACACGGGTTCGTGCCCCGGTCCGGGAGGATCCCACATGCCATGGAGCGGCTGGGCCCGTGAGCCATGGCTGCTGAGCCTGCGCGTCCGGAGCCTGTGCTCCGCAACAGGAGGGGCCACAACAGTGGGAGGCCCACGTACCGCAAAAAAAAAAAAAAAGCTATTAATAACAGCAGTTACCACCAACTGAATGCTTATTATATGCTGGGCACGGCATAGGATCCTTCACGCGCAATTTACTGCTGAATCGTCATGATCAACCAACGAGGTGGGAGGCTAGAATCACGCTCCCATTTTATAGCTGAGGCTCAGATTGGTGAAATTATTTTGCTGGAAATCACAAAGGTCACGAGTAGGGGGGCTCCAGTGGAAACCAGGTTGCCTGGACTCTAAGCTGTGCCTTTAACTAAGCTGCAGGGACATGCGTGTTGCTGCTGTAATGGGGATCAGAACCCATTTTGCTGAATATTTTACCCTCAGATTAGTCAACTCCTACTCCTGATAAGTTTATGTTCATTAAAAAGGAAGGGGAGGGCTTCCCTGGTGGCGCAGTGGTTGAGAGTCTGCCTGCCGATGCAGGGGACACGGGTTCATGCCCCGGTCCGGGAAGATCCCACGTGCCGCGGAGCGGCTGGGCCCGTGAGCCATGGCCGCTGAGACTGCGCGTCCGGAGCCTGTGCTCCGCAACGGGAGAGGCCACGACAGCGAGAGGCCCGCGTACCGCAAAAAAAAAAGGAAGGGGAGGGCAGCTTGAAGACATGAAATCTCTAGCAGTTCATGTCAGCAGGGACCCTCTTGCCTCTGTTGACAGGAAGAAGGCTGACAATCTGGGGATGGCGTGGTATGAATTACCAACAGTTCTTACCAGTTTGGCCTCCACCGTGCCAGTACTGCCCATTTGGAGGTCATCAAGAGTGAGATTTTAGTGGTCACCTTCAGACTTTGGACTTTTCACTTCAGGATCAGTTTGTAAAGAACCTCAATTTCCAACCTGGCTTCCACCATGAGCCTAAAATGAGGGCATGGCTCCAGGCTATGGAACTGGCATTCAGGGACCTTCAGAAATGACCGACAGGGGTGTTTTAACAATTCCTGGTTTACCTGTGATTTGGAATGCACAGGCTCCAAGAATTCTGCAGGTACCTGCGTGCCTGCAACTGGCACACATGTACCTATAGAAGACTTAGAATGGTCTCCCCATCCCCTGACGCGATTACATACCTAATTAGATCGCTCCTTAGTAAAGGCCCCATCCACCTTACCGTGCCCCTTTTGTCGTCATGTTCTATTTAGTTTTTACAGTAATTAATTCTCCTTCCGTGTGTAATTTCCCCAAGATACAGTAAGCTACTCAAGGACAAGACTACGTTTATCACTGTTGATTTCCTTCCAGTGTTGCATTCATCAATGTTGGCTTGATTGAGTAAATATGTCTGCTATGTTCCTGACATTCAGGGACTCCCAAGTGGTGGGCGTGTGGGCAAGCACAAAATGGCCATTTATGAAAGGTGTGGAAAGAACAATTTCTGGAGTGGACCTCATGTTGTACATACAATGCCTCTTTCTCCTGAAGTGTGTGTTGACTGTAATTGACCCTAATTGTAAACTGACATGAAACAAAAACATCTCAACAGCTGACATATGATCGAGGGGCCATCCCCACCCCCATATTCTATTTTAGAATAGTTGTACAAACAACCATTTCCAGTAGAATTCTTATCCTTATGAATCTACCAGACAAGAAGGATGAGATCAAAAGAGAGAACATCAAAGCTACATGTTAAACTTAGATAAACTCTTTCTAAATGTAGGGAGCATGCCTTCTGTTTCCAAGAGACTTGAGCAGAGAGATCTGTAGAGTTGCGACCCATGCTGATTGTCTGAGAGAGGGTAGACGACAGAGTTTTGAACCAGGGTGCCCAAGATTCACATTAGAGACCGTGCAAATACCAACAAGCATGAGAAACGATGGGCTTTCTCCAAGTACTGAGAGGGCTTCCAGGACAAAGTAAATTGGTTCCATGTCAGGGCCCCATAAGACTCATGCTAAGCTTTAGGTCAGGGAGGGCAAATGAGTGCACATGAGCTACTATTCTCCTTTCCTGCACCTCTGCAGGGGCAGATCATGGCATCTTGTCCTCCTGAGCCTAGGAAGAGCCTAAAAACCTTCAATGTAGCGCCCTGGCTGGGACTTGGGAGCAGGTGGAGGTGGCAAGAGAAAACTCACTTGCCATTTCTGATCTAGGTAACACTTGTGGGATACCTCCTGGTGGGAAGACTAGAATCAGCATCATTTCTTGCCACACTTCTTCCCTTGCACACTCGAACAGGAAAGCAGTAAGAAGCGTGGCTGCCCATGCCTAGTGATAAGAGCTGCCAAGGGCTGTTTCTGACATGAGGGTTATATATTGAACTTGTCCTGGATGGCAGAGAAAATTACATCAAATCACCACCAATGGGCTCCCATTGCACTTTCCTTCCACCCAAAAGGTGGAAGAGGGTAGAACGTAAGGAGGAAACAATTATTGTCTTTATTAATTGATAAAATACAGTTAGGATTATTTACTTTATTCATATTGTAACTGTTTTTCTTCTGCATAGACTCCAAGTGGTGAAAAAAAAATTGGATTGTCTAGAAGGTAAGAATGGATTTTATTTAAAACCAGGTGCCTGGGAAGTCAAATTTAAAATATGACCTACTTGGGGCTTCCCTGGTGGCGCAGTGGTTGAGAGTCCGCCTGCCGATGCGGGGGACACACGGGTTCGTGCCCCGGTCCGGTGAATTTTAGCGGCAGATGTTTCTGTTTATAGACAGGTCACAGAACCACTGCTGCTCAGGCCCCCTTCATCTGTTTAGTATGATGTCCAATACAGCCTCCTTCCGGTCTGTCTGCCAACACAGAGAAAAAAAAAAAAAAAAAAAAAAAAAAAAATGACCTACTTAAATTACTCAGGGAAAAAAAAAAAGTAGAGAATAGTCAGGTCAGGGAGTTCTCCACATTCTAAATGCAGCCTTCCTTCAATACGTTTGCTGTATGCTCACCAGGAGGGTGGTAGAAGATGAAAAACACCGTGACGTTCTCCAGAAAGCGGGGCGCTTGACAGGTTCTGCTGACGTCACATAAAGAAAGCAGAAG
>NW_006772699.1:918158-931973 GCF_000442215.2 Lipotes vexillifer | reverse complement strand
CACCGACGCTCTCTCGTAACCCGTTTACCATGGGACAGAGGGCAAGTGTCAGATGAGCGCCCTCCAGTGGTCACTGGGCTGACCTGCACGGAGAACTCCTTTCCTCAGGGTAATTGACTCATCCTCAGACACAACTCAACCCAGAGCATCACAGTATGTAAGGCTCAGCCTGGTTCTCATGTGAGCGGCTGTACGTGAGGTGGGGACCTCCTGCACCAATAACTTCTCTTATAGTTTTACTATCACTAAATCTACAAGATTTTTTTTTAAATGACAGGTTATAGGACAAACAATTCTGACTGCACCTGCCTGGAAGTGATATGGAACAGAGGTGGAAAGAATAAGGGTTTTGATGCCAGAAAGCCCTGGGTTCAAATCCTGACCCATCACTTACCAGCCTTGGGATTTTTTTTTTTTTTTTTTTTTTTTTTTTTTGCGGTACGCGGACCTCTCACTGTTGTGACCTCTCCCGTTGCGGAGCAACGGGCTCCAGATGCGCAGGCTCAGTGGCCAGGGCTCACGGGCCCAGCCGCTCCGCGGCACGTGGGATCTTCCCGGACCGGGGCACGAACCCATGTCCCCTGAATCGGCAGGCGGACTCTCAACCACTGCGCCACCAGGGAAGTCCTGGCCTTGGGATTTTGACAAGATCACTGTAATTCTCTGAGACCCACTTTCCCCATCAAAAAACTCTCTCTCAGAGTTGATGGGAACATTAAGTGTGCTAAAATGCCTGAGGACTCAAAACAGTAGCTGACACCTGGTTTGTAATTAACGGATGTTCCCTTATGAAATTCCAAACTGAATCTCCAGACTGACTTCAAGGGTTAATAAAATTAAAAATGCAGTAGGTCTCAAAGGCACACACACCACCACCACCAGCACCAGAAAAGCATCAAATAATACTAACAGAAAGACATCATCTTTTTCTTCCCCTAGTCTTCTCTGGTTGTGGGAGGGAGATGGTTCTGGAATCACATGTGGAAAGTTTTATGTCCCCGTCTCTCTCCCCTGTTCCTAAGGCTTTCCAGGAGCACAGCATTGTACATTCAACTTCCTATTTAAAATTAATTAAAATGTTTGCACAAAGTCACTATTCCTGTTTTTACTAAATCTAGTAAATGGAAGCTCTAAGACTTGCACAGAAGAAAAATATACCACTGTCACTAAGGACTGACAAGTTAACAGGCTGATGACAAAAAGAAATGACACAATTTAGATTCACCTAAATGGTGTAAAGCTCATTTTAATGATCAAGCTGGAGCTTTTTTTTTTTTTTCTCCCCCCAAAGTTCTCTGTAAGGGATGAAATGAATTATCAGTGTTATTTACTCAGTGGGAAGTAACAGGACAAGCCACCCGTGTCTGCTGCTTTAAGTTAAAGGGGTCCCACCTACTTGGAGCTTACAGTACAGACACTACCTGGAGAGAAGGTAGAGGGAGTTGAGGAGGCCCAGCCAGCCAGCCAGCCAGACAGAGGGAAAAATGCCTGCAACTTGACAAGTCATTTGTGGGCTGGGCTAGATATGCGGAGGGACTTTCGAACAATGTGTCTTTTTAAAAATGGGGTTGCCATATGATTCTGCAATCCCACTTCTGGGCATATATCCAGACACAACTATAATTCGAAAATATACACGCACCCCAATGCTCATAGCAGCACTATTTACAATAGCCAAGACACGGAAACCACCTAAATGTCCAATCAGCAGAGGAGTGGATAAAGAAGATGTGGTACATATACACAGTGGAATATTACTCAGCCATAGAAAGAACGAAATAATGCCATTTGCAGCAACATGGACGGACCTAGAGATTATCATACTAAGCGAAGTCAGACAGAGAAAGACAAATACCATATGATATCACTTATATGTGGGATATAAAACATGACACAAATGAACTCATTTACAAATCAGAAACAGACTCACAGACACAGAGAACAGACTTGTGGTTGCCAAGGGGGAGGGGAGTGGAGGAGGGACGAACTGGGAGTTTGGGATTAGCGGATGCAAACTATTATATATAGAATGGATAAACAACAAGCTCCTACTGTGTAGCACAGGGAACTATATTCAGTATCCTCTGATAAACCATAATGGAAAAGAATATGAAAAAGAATATATACAAGTATAACTGAATCACTTTGCTGTACAGCAGAAATTAACACAACATCGTAACTCAACTACACTTCAATAAAATTAAAAAACGAAAAACAAATAATGTGTCTTTTAAAAATGATCGGAAATCTGATTGAAAACCCTTCTGGAAGAGACTTGAGAATCCTTGAACCTAGTACTCTGGGTAAAGTGTCAAAATCGTACTAACAATTGGTTGCCTCACATCCCAGTTAGTCAAGTCTCCTGAAGCAATTGAGGATATAATATTTGGATCATGGAGGTGAGGCAAACCAAGTTCAGTGTCCTCGAAACCAAAACTGGTGGCCCGTCGTCTTTCGAGACTGTGGATGTAGCTTGGTGCTGAGCCGAAGTCAGGAAAGGCAAGTTTTGCTTCTTGCTCCATCCTTGCAATTGACAATCTATGGGGTTGGCCTGAAAGTTCGTCTGGGTTTTTCCGTCACGTCTTACAGTGCGGCGTTAGACACCGTATTTGGCAGACAATAAAGTTTGACCTCTACCGCGTGCTATACTCAGAAATAAATCCGAAACAGATTAAAGATCCAAATAGAAAAATAAACTACAACAGTATTAGAAAAAATACGGAAGACTAATTTTATTTTCTTGAGAGTGGGATATATAAAAAAGACATAAATTCCAGAAACCAAGAAGATCAGATTTGATCACTTAAAATTTAAACCTTCTACATGATAAAGAAACACCCTAAACAAAACTGAGGGATGAGCAACATTGGGAAAAAATATTTTCTAACATATTTCACAGAATAATGTTTGATGTATGAAATACACAAAGAGCTCTTACAAATCAATAAAAACAGACAAACGAAAACCTGGGCAAAGGACATATAAATATAATTTTACACTGCCAATAAAAGTATGCAAAGCTTCTCAGCTTCATTAGCAATTAAGTAAGTAGAGATAAAAAATGAGAAATAATCCTTGACTTAGATTTTAAAAGATCTATAAGCTTTTATATAGAGAGTGGATAAACAAGGTCCTACTGTGTAGCACAGAGAACTATACTCAATGTCCTATGACAAACCATAATGGAAAAGAATATAAATAAAGAATGTATATATATGTACAGCTGAGTCGCTTTGCTGTACAGCGGAAATTAACGCAACACTGTAAATCAACTATACTTCAATTAAAAAATTAAACAACAAAACAAATCTAAAAGACTGAGAACCCTCAACGCTGCCATGGCTGAGGGGAAACGGGCTCTGTCACGGTGGGTGGGGGCAGAAATCCAAACTAGTTTCTAGGGGGATCACTTGTCCCTCTCTGAATAGCTGTCTGGCATCCCATGCCCAACGGTGAAGCCTGTTGACGCTGGTGCCTCAGTTTTCCCTCCCTATTCAATGGTCAGGACAAGAAAGGACTGTTTTTTGTAGGAAGAGCGAGGAGGTTGGAAAGCAGAACTAAGGAGCAATGACGAAAGTATAAATGCAAAGATCACCAGGCATTCTGTTCACAATGATTGCCTCTGACCAGAACAGCCACCCACCACCTTCCTGCCTGGACCACTCAGACACTCTAGTTGGTCTCAGGGGAGGGGGGCAAGATCCAGCAGGCCCCCCGTGAAGAGAGGAAAGCGAAGGATGCTTCTGACAGACGGGGGCACAGTCTCTGGCTCAGAGGGCCAAAGTTCAGGTGCACCCACTTCCTCATTCCCGTTCTGTCAGATGGCATATTAATAAGCCAGGAAGTGATTCAGGGAAGAATTTCCACAAGGACGAAAAACTCATCAGGTGCGTCAGATCTCTGACATTCAGGAGCCATGTGGGGAAAGAAGCACGGGCTGACTTAAGCACGAAAGTATGGATGCTTTAATTAATCCGGGGTGAATTTAATTGCTTTAGTTAAGTGGAAATCGGGTTAAAAATGATGCAGAGCATGCTGGGGTGTGTTAAAAACATGACATATGAGTTGGCTGAATCGATAAATTAAAAGTGCACAGATGTTTTAATTAAACCCAGGGAAGTTAACGAAGATCGCAAGAGACTTTTAAGCCTATGATTAATTCAACTCATTTAAAATACCTGTAGAGATATGGGGATGCCTCCATTTTGAGAGTTATAAAAGTTCTCAATCGATAAGTGCTTAAGCTGATCTTAAAAAAGTTTAAGTTTGTGTGTGTGTGTGTGTGTGTGTGTGTGTGTGTGTGTGACTGAACAGCACTAATTATATAAAGAATATTTAAAATTTTCAGGGTACACAGTAAGCTTTTTGCAGCTCAAGTCCAGATTGAAGTATCTTTTCATTCTTATTATTCTTTAAACATTGAGACCAGCTTGCAAATTACTGGTGTCTCGTTACCCACAAGCGTGGGAGCTTCCCCAAGACATGACGGTCTGTTGATTCACTGCCGTCTCCCCAGCAGGAAGAACAATACCAGGCAGCGTAGGGTTATGAGTTAGCCGGAACTTCCCTTCGTTTTTACCAGCTGTGTAACTATGGACACTAGTTTTCACCTCAATTTCCTTATCTTTAAAATGGGACAAAAATTCTGGATGAAAAACCCATGGTGTTTTTAAGAGGATGAAATGAAATAATGTCTGTGAAGTGCCATGTACGATGCCTGGCACATAGTAAGAAATCTATAGATTTGATTTTATTATCATTATTTTTATTAGGAGAAAACTGTTCCAAATCATCACATCATAAAGAGACAAGAGGGGGGAAACACTCTCTTTCCCAGCACCCATCCCAGCTGACCTCTCTAAAGACTGTTTTTTTTCCCAATACGGAAGTTTTTTTCTGAAACCGGAGCACTTCCCCACCTCTGTACGCATCACACCTACAGCAAGTTTCTCCGGGGTTAGGCACTCTGCTTTGTAAGACTGTTCTGCAACTTATCTGGTAGTTTAAAAGGGAGACAAAAAGCTTTTAGTCTCAGAAGCGATTTGACTTGGGGGAGGGCTGACTGAGGTAGGTCCTGCCGAGTGATTTATGTTTGGTGATGCAACAAGCCTGGGAAACAGCGGAAGTGGCCAGGTTCTAGAGGCATGGACTCACATGAGGGCACCAAATAAAGGGCACTGCAGCTTCCAAACTGGGGAGGCAGGCATCCTCCACACCTGCTTGGCAAGCTGGGGGGAAGTAAGAGAAAAGTGGTAATGCTGCTGCCGTTCGGATCTCTCTGGGTCACACGAGCAGAGTCCAAGGGCAACGTCATCCAGACTCAGACTTGGATGAGCGCATAAGTCATTTGGGGATGCCGTGAGAGTGAGATTCTGATTAAGAGGGTCTGGCGTGGGGCCTGAGGGTTTGGATATCTAACGAGCTCTCCAGGCTGATGCTAGCACCCCAGACCTACTGAATCAGAAACTTTGGGGGGGTGGGTGGGGAGAAGCCAGCAAGCTGGGAGTTAACAGGTGATTCTGATACACAGGGTTCTAAAGCCATAACCTGGGCTAGTACCTTAACTTCTCTGGGTCTCAGTTTCCTTAGCTGTGAGATGGGGATGATAATGATGCATGATGTGAGGATGACACAAGATCACTCTGGTTAAACCCTTTGCACAGTGCCTGGCACGCACTTCGTGCTGAATATGAGCAGAGGTCCTTCGACTGTTTTATCAAAGGTGCCTTCGCCAAGTGTGGAGACACTTTCTGCAAAGCACGAACCAAGGGCTTGGCTTCAAACCCCACCTCCTGGGGTCCTGCTGCCAAGGAATTCCTGCACGTTTTCTCAGGTCAAGGGTGGGACGAAGGAGAGGTGGGATTCAGCCTCGAACTGCAATGGGTGGTGGAATGGCTCCTGTGGGCAGCAGCCATGGCCCCTGGCCTGTCTGCATTACAGGAGATTGCGGGGAGCAGCTGGGGTGGCAGAGGAAGACAGGTGTGAAAGATAGAGGGTCTGAAGGAACATCCTACGTGGTTCCAGGAAGGACAGGTGGGATGTGATCATCTTTCACTGAGAGAGGTGAGGCCAGCTGTGAAAGGGGAAAGTGACTTCTTTGCAAAGGATGCTCTGAGGAAAGCACTTCTCGGGTGGTGGGGAGGACCCCCTACACCTTTGGTGGGGATGAAGGGGCTTGTCATCTCTCTCCTGAGCGCAGACGTCCACTAAGGGGAGGAACTGATGGGGAGATGGGAAAGCGGTTGTGTGTGTGGGGGCGGGCAGTGGAGCCAGCCAGAGAGTCAGGTGGCTGTGCTGTCTGTGAGGGCTTTGAGAGTGAGGGGTCACTGCCCCCTTTTAGGGGATCTTCCTGCCAAGTTAGGAAAACCAAGTTAGGGCCACAAGCCTCAAAGTCAGACAGACATGGCCTCAAAATCTAGCCTGCAGTGTGACCTTCGGCAAGTCGCTTATTTTCTCTAAGTCTCTGTTTCTCCTGTAAAATAGGGATAATAACAATGACTTCAGAGGCTTGTGAAGATTAATGCTGGCTAATATTTATGGAGCATTTAATACATGCCGAGCATGGTTCTACATGCCTTACATGCATTTACTTTTTAGTCCTCACAGCAATCCATCAGGTGGTACTGCTACTGCCCCCATGTTATGGATGAGACAACGAAGGCCCAGAGAGGTTAAGTAATTTTCTAAAATGGGAACAGTTAACTAGAGAAGCATGGATTCAAACCTAGCCAATTCAAACTCTGCAGCTTCCATTCTTAATAGCTTTGTCCTTCTGAGATGATGCAGGTAAACTGCAGAACAAATGGTATTTCTTTTCTGTAAACTCTTGTTGCTTCGTCCTTTTCTTCATTCCTCCATTTCCCCTCCCTCACTTGCTCTCTCCCTTCCTTCATTGAAATTTGTGTCTCGATGTTGGCTGATTTATCCGTGTGATTAATCCAACAAATATGAATCTTGTTTTCTAGCATTCACTTTGTCTTGTACATTTTCCAGCAATGTTTTCATCTGTATGATCTTTGACCCCTAAATTCAAGCCCCTAGACATTTAGAGAGCACTTACTATCTCCTGGGTGCCAAACTAGGTGCAGGGAGATACAAAGAAAAAGGCTGGAAGCTTGTGATCCAGTGGGAGAAACTGATGTCACCCCCCAGCTAGAACATGGCACAGGATGAAGGGCTGCTGCCAAGGTGTCGCCAAGTCCTGTGTGACTGCAGGGTTCTCTCTGTGGGTGCATCAGGGAGGTGGTGACCTGGGAGCTTGGTCCTCACGGATCAGCAGCGGTTTGATAGGAAAGTTTGGGAAGGATGAGAACATTCCAGCCAAGAAAATGGCATCAGTAGAGAGGAAGAAGCAGGGCCGTGGTGTCTATGAGGGACAAGTAGCTGGAATCGATGGTGTATGGGACTTAGTGGGAGATGGTGCCAAAGGAGCTCAGATCATGGAAGACCCTGAACCTCACTCTAAGAAATATGTTATTTATTCTCAGCCTATGGCCCCTGACCACCAGCATCAGGGCCCTACCGGAGGATAATTAAAAATGTGCACGTGCCTGAGCTACACACCAGTCCTGCTGCTTCAGAACCGGCTGACATGGGGGAAGAGCCTGGGAGTATGCATTTATAACAATCTCCCCAGATAAATGTCTTTAAACCAAAGATTGACAACCATTGTGCGGGGCAACTGGGAGCCAGTGAAGGTGTTTGGGGAGAGCAGTGTCATGCTCCTAAGAGCTCTGGGAGAACGCCACAGGTGGTGAGTAGGAGAAATGCCATCAGGGAGAGCTGGTGGCCAAGTGAACAGGGCAGTGGCTGTGAGGATAGGAGAACAATGGGTTGAAGGTCGATGAAATAGGAGTTGGCAAATGATAAGATGAGGGAGGTGACAGGATGTCCCAGCTTGGGGCTGGGCGGACAGTGGCTCAGAGCAACAGGCTCTGATGTCAGACAGACTTTGTTTCAAATGCCTGCTTTGCCACTCTCTACCTAGTCAACCCTAGTTTCCTCTCCCTAAGGTTTCTGGGGTTCAAACCCAAATCCTAGTGTGCAACTGCCACACAAACTTGCAAAGCACGTCTTCCTTACACCTCACATCTTCTGAGGTGAATCCTCAGAATGGCTGGTCTAGCGTTAAGAGGGCAGAGGCCAAATTGCTTGGTTTGAATCCTAGTAATACCGCTTATAAGTTGAGTGATCTTGAGCGTGTTACTTAACCTCTCTGTGTTTCATTTCCCTCCACTGTAAAAGGGGATCATAGTCATCTATAAAATAGGACAATTAATGATTCAATGAGATAATTATGCAGTTGCTTAGTCCAGGGGTTGGCTCATAGTAAAAACTCAATACATGTCAGCAATGATGACGACGATGATGATGATTTGACTTTTGTGCTAGCACTTGGCCGAGAAGGACTGAGTAGTGGGTACGTTTGCCAGGTAATGGGAGAAAAATGGCAAGATCCCCATTCTGTCTTTTCAAGGCTCCACAGAAACTGGGTAGGAGCGGAGACCAACCCCCAGAAAGAAGACTTCATGTTCCCGTGGTTGTGGCATTTCTGGGCCTCCCCTGACAGCTGATCAGCAGCGGGCGTTGTCATTTCTAATCGCTATTAAACACGCATTACCGAACAAGGAAGGCTCTGGTGTGTTAAGTTTCTACTGCAGGTTGGGGCCTTAAACTCAGCACCAAATATGCCATCTGAGAAGCCAGTGTCAAAACAAGATCATCAGAAGCCTTGGATGTCTTCTGAAAGGCAAAACTGATTTACACGCGACCCAAGGAAGCATCTTAAGTCATTGAGAGGCCTTTCAATAAATGTCAATGAAAGAAAAAGAAATCAGAGTTAAAAAGCATCTAGCCCACAACAAATAGCATAGAAGTATAGTAATGAGAAAGTCATGCGAGGGGATTAGGAATAACAGAAAAAAACATAAACTAAACAATCACTGAATCATAAGCACGCTTCTAGCTGGACAAGAGAGGCACCTGATGGAAAATGGTACAAGTTATTGGGGCAGAAACGCCATCTTTCCTCAAGCTCTGAATCTGAACAGATTGTTTATTGCATTAAACAATTAATGAAATTCTATGCTAGAAGACACTATTCAGTGTAGCTCCTTTACTAGACTCTCCCCCCATGGAATTTTCTTCACATTCCCCGATACTAATTGTCTATTTTCATAGACCCACACACTTCGTTGCTTCATGAACTTCCTTGTCTTCTCCTTAATAACATCTATAATAGCATTCAGAGCCCACAACCCAGCATTTTGGACTTAGGCTTGCATTTCCTGCTTACTTATCACGTGCATCCATCAGACTGGAAGCTCTCAGAGGGCAGGCCCTGGCGTTCTTGCCCCCATCATTGTATTTCTGGTGCTTAGCGCAGGCATATGATAAGCGTTTGCTGGATGCACGAATAAGTCTGGTCCCCTTGACTGATTTGGAACAAGGTGTTAGAACCCTCATACGTTCTTTTGGGGTGAGGGTCAGTTCCACTTTGACATCTGAGCCCCTCAGAGCCCCCAGTTTGGTGGGGGCTGAGGAATGAATGCCCTGCAAATTCATGCCGACTGCTTCCTCCATTCACTGCGACGATGTCTTCGGGTGCCTGATGCAGACTGGCAGGTTTATCAGGAGACAAGGAGCTGTCGTCTGCACCGCACATCTGAGGGCACGGGAGGCGCAGCATGAGGTCGGGAGAGTAAATCTGCGTCTCTGTCACTCGGACATACACCCGGCCGCTCGGATGTGATGGGAATCTCGCTTGCTAATGTGGCGAATTCTCCCTCTGGCAGGAGGGCCTGAGTATGCCGGCTGCCTGCAGTAGCAGAAACTGGCAGACCCGAGGCATCCTGGGCACAGCTGGCAGTGCAGGAACAAAGCGGAATGCGAGTTTGTGATGCGGGTGCACCTGGGCTCGGGCCCTCCTAAGGGCTTTTATCAAGAAAGAAGGGACATGATTGTGGGCCACGGCCGGGAGATGGCATGCACTGTTCAGGGTAGCAGGGGCCTCGGGACCAGCTGTCTCTCCTCTCTGCACTTGCTAGCTCGATTACCTCACCCTGGTTGCTCCAGGTCACTCCCTGCTAACACCTACGAGCTTCCTGGGCTCAAAAGTTGTTTGTGAGGAGCAATGTGTCATAGTCACTGACAGACTGTGCTGGACCAACGGGATACGGCCACCCAAGCATCTCCGCCTTATGCGTGAGGGGTGAGGGGAAGGTACACACACGCTCACACCCGCAACCACACATACCCTCACACACACAACCCCATCTGAATCTTTTTCTTGTTAAAGATGAGAAATGTATCTTTGATGGGATTCACTGAGGAGGGCACAGCATCTTGTGAAAAATGCATAACCTCCATCTAATCACGAGTGAACATCAGACAAACCCGCATCCAGGGACAAGCTAAAAAATACCCGACCAGTACTCTTCAAGACGGTCAAGGTCATGAGAGACAAGAAAAGAGAGAGGAGCCCTTGCAGGTTGGAGGGGACTAAGGGGATATGACAACTAAACACAATGTGGGATCTGGACCAGAAAAAAAAAAAGGGCAAAATTGGAAACAAGTCTGTGAATTAGTCAATAGCATCGATCAATGTTAATTTCCTGGTTTCACTAACTGAACTTTGATAATTGAAAATGTTGACATTAGGGGAAGCTGAGTGAACTCTGGGAACTCTATGCGCATTTCTGCAACTTGACTGCAAGACAAAAATGCTTTTAATATAAAAAGCTTAAAATATTGGGGGGGGTGGTGGTTAACATAGGATTTATCTCACATTGTTGATATGAGAATGGATAAGATGGTATGTATTATATACTTACACAATGCCTGGTACATCTTTAATACGTAATAACTACTAGTTGTTATTAAAACTGTCCAAAAAGGAGGCTTAACCGACCACAAGTAAATCAGGAGCTAATCATTAGGTTTACCCATTTGAAGCTGGTAGAGTTAAATCTGTGTGCCTATTTTTACTGGGTGCTCACTATATCACACAGGTGTAGGTAGTGAATTTTGTTATTTTCAGGAGCCCATACTTAGGAGATGAGATGCTCAAGGCTTGAATTTATCTAGGAGCCAGGCTGCTTCACATGTGCTATATATACAGTGGGACCCAATTTGGGGATTCTTGATGTGAAATGAATGTGTGAGAAGCTGATTGGGATTGATTGCTCAGGGCAGTGCAAAGATTCCTTTCTTGAATGCAAATCAAAACTCCAATGAGGTATCACCTCACACCAGTCAGAACAGCCATCATTAAAAAGTCTACAGATAACAAACGCTGGAGAGGGTGTGGAGAAAAGGGAACCCTCCTACACTGTTGGTGGGAATGTAAATGGTGCAGCCACTATGGAGAACAGTACGGAGGTTCCTCAAAAAACTAAAAATAGAGTTGTCACATGAGCTAGCAATCCCTCTCCTGGGCATATATCTGGACAAAACTGTAATTCAAAAAGATATATGCACTCTATGTTCACAGCACACTATTTACAATAGCCGAGACATGGAAAAAAATCTAAATGTCCATCAACAGATGAATGGATAAAGAAGATGTGGTATATATATACACACAATGGAATATGACTCCACCATAAAAAAAGAATGAAATAATGCGATTTGCAGCAACATGGATGGACCTAGAGATTATCATACTAAGCGAAGTAAGTCAGAAAGAGAAAGACAAATACTATATGATATCACTTACATGAATCTAAAATATGACACAAATGGACATATCTACAGAACAGAAACAGACTCACAGACATAGAGATCAGACTTGTGGTTGCCAAGGCAGAGGGGAAGGTGGGGAAGGGATGGATTGGGAGTTTGGGATTAGCAGATGCAAACTAGTATATATAGGATGGATAAACAACAAGGTCCTACTGTATAGCACAGGGAACTATATTCAATATCCTCTGATAAACTGTAATGGAAAAGAATATGCAAAAAAAAATATAAAACTGAATCACTTTGCTGTACGCCAGGAACCAACACAACACTGTAAATCAATTATACTTCAATAAAATTTAAAAAGAAGGGAAATATTCCTTTCTCAGTAGATTTAAAGGCGGCACTAACATTTCCTATTTATTGCGATGGATTCCAATTTTCTCTTTTTTAACTTTTCATTTTGACCTGAGTCCTTTTGAAATAAATTCATCCGTGTAAACCTAATGGGTAGACTCAAAGAAATATGTGAAGGAAATAGAAATTCTGATGGCCCACGAATTTGGCAACAGACCTAAAGGTGGTGCATGAAAGAGCAAAGTGCGGGAAACAAGGGTTTAGAGTGTTTCCAAACACCGGCATTGTTAATGAACTAGCTTCAGTTTCAAAAATACTAAGGAAGCAACATCTTTAGGGCAAAGCGGTAGAAGCTTACTCCTGACATTCTTAAGCCAACTTTGCCAAGAATAAATGGGGAAACAAGGAGAAAGCAATTTTAATCTCTAAACGCTTCAATTTTGTCCACTGTAGGCATCAACAGCTGAATTAAAATATACAAGTTCAGAGGCCGATTTCAGGAACGGCTTCTGAGTATGCAGGAGGAACTACTCTTAACAGCCACTCGATATCTGTTTCGTGAGGATCAATTATATACCATGGCTAATGCACGCTCAGAGCGTGCGCCTGGCCACAGTACAGGTGGTAAATGCAAAACGCACACCGAGAGGCCTTTTAAGCAGCTAAATGCACACCCCATTACAGATCCATAATGCAGAATGGACGCTCATCTGCAAATGGATCGAGAGTGAAGAGTTCTTAAATGGCTGGGGTACTTAGGGCTGAAAGGCTGATCCCTGGATGTGCAGTCAGGGCACACACGGTTTTGGGGATTAATAATACATTGATGTGTGTCAGTGTTAATATACATTTACAGCTCACAGGCCCTGCAGCTGAGGGTTCAGCCCATTTGCAGCCACAGATAAAAGGACTATTCTGTCCTTCCTCTCATTAAGGCCTTCACTCCGAGGAAATTAGATTACGCGAGGAAAGCCATTCGAATGCTACTGAGGTTTTCCCTCCTTTAAAGCCTTCCTTCTGAAAAGTACATGGCAACCGTGCGGCTGGGTGTCATCTACCTGCCTCATCAGAGCCCTTCAGAACCGGAGCAAAGGGCTGGCTGCGAGGAACACCAGGCTCCAGGGTCTGCTTGGGCATGTGTCCACATGCCCTGGGGGCAGAGCGTGCCAAGGTGCAAAGCAGCCAAGAGAACGGTCCGGTGGCTCCGTGCTCTCTTCTCCTTTTGTATCTGACAGGTTTACCAAACCTTTATGAATGTATCCATAGGTGGCGTCATCTGGGAATGAGTCTCACACACGTGCGACCAAATCCAGAACTTCAGGCACTTAAAAGAGTCCTAGTCACTGATGAGTCAGCATTCAGAAGGATGGGGATTGCAAATCTCTGAAATACTGTGCATATCTGAAATACGATTTTCCCAAGCCATTGTGATTTAGCTTTTCCAGAGCGGCTTGATTAATGACTGCCTCTCTCTCAGAACGTCAAGGGAGGATGGTCTTTTAATGAAGAGCACATAAAAGGATGGAAATATTATATGAATGTATAAGTAAATATACTATGACGTATGTAAATAAAAGACGGTAAAACTAAACCCTCCGAGGGCTCACAATGTATTCTGCTAAGAGCTTGGGGTGTGTTCTTGCATTCCATCCTCACAATGAATTTAGGAAGGAATTCCCCACTTTCCCAGAGGAGGAAACGGAGATTCAGAAATGTTAGATCACTTGTTCAAGATCACAGAGATCCTGAATGGCTGAGCTTGGGACTGGAACCCAGGAA
>NW_006772699.1:879911-918141 GCF_000442215.2 Lipotes vexillifer | reverse complement strand
ATGCCTGACTCCTGAGCAAGGGCCTGGAACCTCTCCATCATTGTTTTTCAGGCTCACTGGCGGGTAGGGAATCAGCGTAGTCAGTGTATTTCATTTTTAAAAAGTGAAACACTACAGAATAGAAAAGAAACATGAAATGTTGTCTGTGAAAGTCTCATTTTAATTTTACGGTTGTACTTATCTAGAATGTATACTTGTGTGTGTGTGTGTGTGTGTGTGTGTGTGTGTGTGTGCACATACCATGTCTAAAAAGTGTGAGAAACTCTGCTCTCCGCTGCACTCGCCTGTGATCGCACTGCTTGAAGGTCAGGCTCAAGGTCTCTTGCTAGCTAGGTAGGCAGCCCTAAGTCCTCTGTTCTTGTGAGAGTCATTTTCTTTCTTATAATACTTTCCCCCCAAGAATCCCAGGGCCCCCATCATCCTGTGCAAAGCAGTGTAGATAAATTAATAATACAATTTTAAACCCATTCTGCCATGATAAATAGCACTCCCCAGATTAAGAGCATAGCTGGCCAGAATGAATGAAATTTACTAACCCTGAGATGCTTAATCTTCCATTTCATGGACGCTAATGATTATAAGAAAGGAGTGATGGTAATTCACTTCTGCTTTTACAGGAAATCTAACCATCTCATTTTTAGCAAGTCTTTCTTCTCAGCACACCTCAATGGCAAGGATACCTGCCCTGCTCTTACAGGTATATTGGCCAGTTGTCATACATCGAAGTCTACACTTTGCCAAAGCATTAGGACGTGTAGCATGCACGGGTTTACAAGATATCCCAGTGGAATTTGCTGGGGAGGCTACTTTGGTGCCCCTTCTCCCACCCCTTTTTGAGAAGCCTATTTTCTATTTTCCAGTCATAGCAGGGAAGTGGTGGTAAATACCTTTAGCACAGTCTACTCCTAGAAATCCTGGAAAGCAGTGACACAGCCCGGACACACATTCGCCATTCCCATGGCAGTTACGTGGACAGTCCTGCACTGAATCTGAAAAAGAGAGAAATTGAACAATTACTTTTTTCTCTGCCTGCTGGTGAAGCAATTTAATAGTCAGCCATCCACTGTTTTTCAGGAGCAGTGGTAGTAACCTCAGGTGCCTACAGAGGAGGCAGGTAGGGAGAAGTGAGTGAAGGAAGAGAACAGGGATGGGTGGGGACTAGGGCAACTTGAACAATGCATGGATGTAACCACTGCTCTCCATGTGATTAGCCCAGGCAGGAATATGGGGTTAATACTGCTGCAATTTTTGTTTTTTCAAAATAAACTACTTATCTGGATATAAAAACTTCAATTTTCCAAGACTGAACGCTGGCAAGTTTTTAAACACTGTGAGCCCCACCCTGCCCCGATATCATCCTGTCAATTTGAGATTTGGTCTGAGATGTGGGATATCAACTTTTAGCCTTAGGGATAAAGAGTGATTCTCCAAATGACAGTGGTGGCTCCTGATCTCAGATTTATAGAGTAAAAAAAAAATCCCCTGCGTTAAAGAAAGAGAAGTCTAAATACGTGAGACTGATCAATTTTGGCATGATTTGGGGATTCATTAAGTAGTAGGTTTGGGGTGGTACAAAAGGCCTTTTATGCCTAGCTTTTTGCAGATCTTATTTTCATGAAAATCAATTAGTTCACCCTTGTTCTAACCTGTACAGCCATCTTATTTCGTGATTTACCTTGCTATGTGCACTCTCAAGTAATGCCTTCAAAGGGATAATTCTGGAACTTTTTCATGTTGATTTGGGTCTGCACAGAAGCAGTCATAGTCTTTTAAAATTATGATTATTATTAACCTAATTTTGCCTTACATTCAAAGAAACACATTTAGACTTTCAGGTTCTAAATTACTAAGATGATCAAAAGCCACTATGCCCCAAAGATGACATGACACAGTCCTTGGGGAGTTGGGGACTTGGTGATATGCATGGAAGACTAGGAAGTCTAATTGTCCCTAATGGAGTCACCTGTGAATGGTAAGGGAGTTTTCCCTTTAAACCGAATTTCCCATTTATTCCCACTCTGGACTGAAAAACCAAACCACGCCGTAGTGCTTTCTTTCTATAGTGCTTTACTTCTCAGCTCTCTTCTGCCAGAATCCGGGTGTGGTTGGTTTCTGGCACTAGGAGAACTCAATCAGTGTATCTGCTTTTTCAAAATCAGTCCCAAGCCAATTTTTTTTTTTCTTCTTTTTTTTTTTTTTTTTGGTTGAGCCAATTTTTTTTTTTTTTTTTTTTTTTTTTTTTTTTTTTTGGCTGCATTGCGTGGCTTGAGGATCTTAGTTCCCTGACCAGGGACTGAACCTGAGCCCTCAGCAGTGAAAGCACAGAGTCTTAACCACTGGACCGCCAAGGAATTCCCAAGCCAATGTCTTTAGTGTCTAACAATTATCACTGCAGGCTCAACTCCCTGAGGTTGGCAGAATAAAGGTGGGCTGAGAAGCATCCAAGTGGCTATCGATTTGTTTCATCTATTCATCCTCCCTTCTTTCTTTCATTCAAAAAGCATTAGGTTGAATCATACGTAGTAGCTGCTTTTGCAGGTCAAAAAGCAATTTCACATGATGTTAGGAGACAATTCGCCATGGGTGTCTTGTGCTCCTGAATGTCTTATGAGCAGAGGCACTGACTCCTTAGCTCTGGACTATCTTTTTTTTAAAGGCTGTCTGTATAGTGAAGAGCCTTGGGAGATAGAGACAGTGTCTGTCTCCAGAGCAAAGGGCAAGTTTAGTTACTGTCCAGTGTAAATAAAGATAATGTCTCCCTCTGGAGAAAAGAATGAGCAGGCTCACCGCCCATCTGGAGACTCAAGGACAGTAAATTCAGAGTTTCTCTCCTGTCACGTAACCCACTGCCTGTGTAGGTAACACCTGGCTCTGTTTGTGTTGCCCTGTGGGGACTGGGGCTTGGAACTGGCACATATGTTGATACTGTGGATATTACATTGCTCTGAGGAATAAAGTCTTTTGTCTCGGACCCAGGAGCACCTCCTCTTCTGATAACATCTAGGAGACTGTGGCCGGCTACTGTGTTAGCTGACAATTACGGTGAGATCTCAGACCTGTCACAGTCCTTGACACAGGGTTTACTTTTTTTTTTTTGCGGCACGCAGGCCTCTCACCGCCGTGGTCTCTCCCGCTGCGGAGCACAGGCTCCGGATGCGCAGGCTCAGTGGCCATGGCTCACGGATCCAGCCACTCCGTGGCAGGTGGGATCTTCCCGGACCGGGGCACGAACCCGTGTGTCCCCTGCATCGGCAGGTGGATTCTCAACCACTGCGCCACCAGGGAAGCCCGGGTTTACTTTATTAACTGAGCAACTGTTATATGCAAGGCACCCTACAAGACATTGGTGAATACAATGGTGACTAAGACAGACACAGTCCCTGCCCTCACAGAACTTCCACTGTCATAGAGAATACAGGCCCCCCAAAATTATCAAATCAAATAAAAATTGTGATATGTGCTTTGAAGAGAATAGGATACTGTGACGGGGAGTAAGAGGTGGAAGCTACTGAGAAAGGAGAGTCAGGGAGGGCGTCTCTATTCTATGCAGGTGACATATAAGGGTGAGCTGGAACAGCCAAGTCAAGAGCAAAGGTGAAGATTATTCCAGGCAGAATACTGCCCCGGCGGTCCAGTGGTTAGGACCCTGTGCTTCCACTGCAGTGGGCCGAGGTTTGATCCCTGGTCGGGGAACTAAGATCCTGCAAGCCTCGCAGCATGGCCAGAAAAAAAAAAAAAAGCAAGCTAGAAAGAGTATCCCAGGCAGAAGGAAGAGCTGATGCAAAGGCCCTGAGGTGGAAAACAGCAGAACTGAATCCCACGTGGCTGGAGGGTAGCTAAAAAGGAAGAGAGTGACCTAAGATGAGTCTGGAGAAACCCAGATCATCTAGGGCCCTGGAGACCACGTGAATGAGTTAAATTTTATTCTGGGACCAATGGGAGCAAGTGAAAAATTTTAAACAGAAACATGCCATTATCCAGCTTGCATGTTTAGAAGTCACTCGGACAGCAAAGTAGAGCTAGATTCTCACTGAGCATCTGGGTCTGGGGATGGTTTGGTGGAAATCTCCCTGTTCTCCAACCTAACATCCTCAGAGATAGAGCAGCGAAGAGAAGCTCTTTGCTACCAGTCCCAGGGAAAAGGACTAAGGTCTTGGCATAGGCTCTGTGCTGGGCTGGAAGGCCTCCTTGCCCTTTAGCTGAGGTATTTATGCTTAAGTCTCAGTTTAGAGAACATTTAGCTTCTAGGCATCTTCCTTCCCTACTGCCCTCAACCTGGGTTTTGTACCCTTTCCTCTATCTTCCCCTAATTCCTATAATTGTCTTTTTACCTATCTGTCTTCTTTCATCAAGCTCCATGAGGAAGAGACCAGAGCTGAACTGATCACCCAGATATTCTCAATGCTTGGCACACAGTAGGTCCTTGGTAAGTAATCGTTGAAGTGTGTGTGTGTGTATGTATGTGTGTACGCGCACGCATCTCAGAGGGTGGGAGAATCCAAAATAAGCAAAAACTGCAGTGAAGAGTATTTTTCATTCAATTTCCCCAGGTCTTTTTTAAAAATTAATTTGTATTGGAGTATAGTTGCTTTACAATGTTGTGTTAGTTTCTGCTGTACAGCAAAGTGAATCAGCTATACATATATCCCCCTCTTTTTTGGATTTCCTTCCCATTTAGGTCACCACAGAGCAATGAGTAGAGTTCCCTGTGCTATACAGTAGGTTCTCATTAGTTATCTATCTTATGTATAGTAGCGTATATATGTCAATCCCAATCTCCCAATTCATCCCACCTCCCCGCCACCTTGGTATCCATACGTTCGTTCTCTATGTCTCTGTCTCTATTTCTGCTTTGCAAATAAGCTCAACTGCATCATTTTTCTAGATTTCAAATATAAGTGATATTATACGACGTTTGTTTTTCTCTTTCTGACTCTCTTCACTCTATATGACAGTCTCTAGGTCTATCCACGTCTCTGCAAATGGCACAATTTCATTCCTTTTTTATGGCTGAGTAATATTCCATTGTATATATGTACCACATCTTTATCCATTCATCTGTCGATGGACACTTAGCTTGCCTCCGTGTCCTGGCTACTGTAATTAGTGCTGCAATGAACATTGGGTGCGTGTGTCTTTTTGAATTTTGGTTTCCTCAGGGTATACGCCCAGTAGTGGGATTGCTGGGCCATACGGTAGTTCTGTTTTTAGTTTTTTAAGGAACCTCCACACTGTTCTCCCTAGAGGCTGTATCAATTTACATCCTCACCATGCCACCCCCCGCCCAGGTCTTGTCTTTGAAGCATTTCTACAGTTTTTGAGGAAAGAAACAATTATGTAGTACTGCTGAAATATAGAAGGAGCTCACCTCTCTCAGTCCCCTTTTTCCAATACCCAATTAAATATTACTCTTGAAATCTTATCAGCTTTCCTTTCTGTCAACCTGGTTGGACTTTTGTTGAGGAAACAAGGCAGGTGATGAGAGTTAGCCCAGGAAATGGGATTTTTATACAAGTGGAGGCTAGCCTCCCCGAAATCTGCACCGTCCTTCAAGAATGCCACTCTGTTGTACCCTGAGATGAAACTCATTGCTGAAAGCAGGCTGCTTCTCTCCAAAACACAAAAGACATCCCTGAGTCAAAGGTATATTTAGTGTGATGGCTGGTCAACACCCATCTAACATCCTTCCTTCTGTTTCATATCACAGGGGCTTTCGGCGCTCCTGGCTGCTCTTGATGGAGTGTGTTCCGATAATAGATATGTGTGGGAGAAATCTCTGAACCAAATAAAACACTGCACTTTTCACTACATTTCAGGCCAATTACTATCATTGCTCTATCAAGATGTCTGCCCAACTATTAGGCCGATTACCTTTGACTTTCTCTTTGAGCTACAGTCCAGACGAGAGAAATCCTCTGGGAGAATTGCTATTCCCAGCTCCGACAGGCGAATGAGGGTAATGGCCTGGGGGAAGGGCATCTCACTACCACTGTCTGTGTCCATATGGATAAAGGCAATGGAGGGCAGAAGCCATTATTAGATAATATGGCCCCCAGACAACTTGCTGTGTGGAAGGCGAAAGGGATTTATCTGGCTAGAATCCAAAGCAATCCAGTGGTTAAGAGCACAGGCTCTGGGAGAGTTTGAATCCTGACTCCACCTATTACTAGCTCTGTGTGACCTTGGGCAACTTGTTTAACTTCTCTGAGTCTGGGCTTCCTCAACTGGAAAACAGAATATTGGTAGTAATGACCTCATATAACTACTCTATGGGTTAACTGATCTAGTCCCCAGAAGGGCCAAGTCCGGGAGCTAGTTCATGGTCAACTCTCTATAGATGTGCCGTTGTTACTGTTTTTGTTATTAACCATTCCACTGAGTCTTTATAGACTCCAGCTAAGCCAGCTGCTGTGTGTGGGGTTTGCTGTCATGTGTATCAAGCCTTTGCATTTAAACACAAGGCGAATGCATGGACCTGGAGATTGTCATACTGAGTGAGGTCAGTCAGACAGAGAAAGACAAATATCACATGCTCTCACTTTTATGTGGAATCTCAAAAAATGGTGCAAATAAACTTATTTACAAAACAGAAATGGAGTCACAGATGTAGAAAACAAGCTTATGATTACCAAGGGGGAAAGGGGTGGGGATAAATTGGAGGACTGGGATTGACATGTACACACTACTACATATAAAATAGATAACTAATAAGGACCAACTGTATAGCACCAGGGAACTCTACTCTACTCTGTAATGACCTATATGGGAAAAGAATCTAAAAAAGAGTAGATATATGTATATGTATAACTGACGCACTTTACTGTACACCTGAAACTAACACAACATTGTAAATCTACTATACTCCAATAAAAATTAGAAAAAAAAAGATTTACAAAAAATTTTTTTAAAAAAACACACAAGGTGACCAAAAGGATATCATTTCCCATCACGTTCTTAAGCAAAAGATTGTTCTTTATCTTACTGTCTCAAACCAGTTCTAAATGTGTTGCCAGTTTCTTTCTTTTGTGATCTGGTTTTTATCCTTTTACTTTTTTTTTTTTCCCTCGTTGGTACATAACATGCTCCTGGGAGCTCTCCCTAATGGTGGAAGACTTCTCCAGTGACTTTCCTGATACAAAGTTTATGCCATTAGTGTGGAGCAGGGCTTGGCAAACTTTTTCTGTCAAGTGACAGAGAGTAAATATTTAGGCTTCATGGGCCAAACTGTCTCCACTGCAACCACTCAACTCTGTTGTTATAGCTGCCACAGACAATTTGTCAACAGATGAATGTGTCTGTGGTCCAATAAAACTTTATTTATAAAAATAGGCAGTGGGCCAGACTTGGCCCATAGGCTCTGGCATGCCAAGCACTGCTTTAAAAGGAGCATTTGGCTAACCCTGTTAGGGCCAATCTTTCCTTAACAGAGGGACTAAGCATTAACTTCAATGCTACGGTAATACCAAATCCCACCTGATTTTGTACCATTCTGAAGTTGTGGCTGCCACCTGAATTTCAGGTTCTCTTTCAAGAATCAGGGAATCCTTCAGAGCAATCCATGAAACTAACAGAGAAGTTCTTAACATGCAGTCAATAGAAAAACAGCTGTACAAGATGTGCTCTTAAAAAGTCACCAGCTTGGGACTTCCCTGGTGGTCCAGTGGCTAAGGCTCCACGCTCCCAATGCTGGGGGCCTGGGTTCGATCCCTGGTCAGGGAACTAGATCCCACGTGCTGCAACTAAAAGATCCTTCATGCAGCAACTAAAAGATCCCACACGCTGCAACTAAAGATCCTGCGTGCTGCAATGAAGATCCTGAAAATAAGACCCAGTGCAGCCAAATAAATATTTTTTTAAAAAAATCATCAGCTTTCACGAGTGACTACCAGCTCCATTCCAGACAGGTTCAGTACGTGAAGTCATACCATCCCTCCCTTCGGAGATATGGTCATCACCTTCCCACAAACAATGAATCTGAGGCTCAGGGAGTCTAGTGACTCTCCCAGGTAGGATGTGGGAAAGAAAAGGTAGGATTTAATCCTGGATCAACCATCTTATCTAGGTTTCTCTAGTGAAACTTGAGGTCCACAACTAAACGCTGCTGGGACAACATGGCGTTGCAGAAAGGCAATGAATGAGGCCCAGAAGTCCATGCCATTTCCACCATTTCCATATCCTGGGACCTTGAGGGACTCAGTTTCCTGAACCTCAGTTAATTCCTCTGTGAAATGGGTCTAACAATCTGCCCTGATTCAGAGAGGATCAGTTATTATCATTAGTAAGAAGATTAAAACCTAATGACAAAATAAATGTTATGAAAATTACTTATAGGTGATATGATTGTTAAAATTCTTAGGGCTTGCTTTAGAAAACCTCATGAAATATCCTCAAAATAATGGCCCTCTTACAGGTTTGTATGCACATATAAGGGGAAATTTTGGATAAAATCTTAGCTTTTCCCCAATGGCTACTAAAAAGGACTGCTATAAAACATGTCCCAAATGACAAGTGCTTAATTAAAGCTTTTTGAGATTTACCAATTTGGGAACAAAGATATGATTTCTTTCTTATGGTTATATCCTTTTCCTGATTTATTTGTCAGGTTTTTAAAAAAAAAAATTTACTTTGAGCTTTCCTTGATTTTTCAGAAAAACTGTGACCTGGCACAAATGGTCAGTATTTACTGGCTGTTTAGGGATTTACACCTGTAACTTATTTCATTTACTCCTTACTGTAGCACTATAAGGAGGGACTAGTTAGTTCTATTTTACCATGAGGAACTGAGGCTGACAGAAGTCCAATGGTTTGCCTAGGTTGTGTGGCCAGGGCTTGAGCCAGGTGGTTGGACCCAAGCTCTTCACTGCAACTCAATCCCTGGTACTCACAGTGGCTTTTTCATGATTTAAGTAGCATTCATATTTTAATCAGGGCTAGTTTTATGTGGATGATACTATGAACCCTAAATTAAGGATGCTGGTTTGGTCCCCGACCTAGTAGGACCACCTTGGAAGATGTGCCTTCAACAGAGAAGCCAGACACTTCCATCCTTTCCTTCATGACATATCACCTCAGAGATCCCGTACCTACCTAAGACTACAGTGTTGAAGGAAACCATCTCTTTGTCTTTGCCATCATTGTAGAAGGCCAGGTGCCACAGGCCCACATCCAGGTACTGGACAAACACGGCTTCGTTTTGAACGAGGGTCTGTATGCTCCGGCGTTCCCTGGGTGACTCGACCACGCTCCATTTCTCCTTCCCGTCCAGACGCTCCATGAAGTCATACTGGGAAGAGAAGAGAGCATGTGACACAGGGTGCAGACCTGGTCCCATAATAAGCACCTTTCCCTCCAGCCCCATTAGTTAACTGAGAGATACTCCTGAGTACATTTTACTATAAGCTCATTTGATTATAAGTAAAACAAGAGTCATGAAAGTTGTAATAATAACAGTCACCATTTATTATAGTTACTGCTAATAGTTTTATGACTATAAGGCCATAATCTCTTTTCAGCTTTTGTGGGGTTTTTTTCTGTGTGTGTGTGTGTGTGTGTGTGTGTGTGTGTGTGTGTGTGTGTGTGAGAGAGAGAGAGAGAGGAGAGAGAGAGAGAGAGAGAGAGAGAGAGAGAGAGAGGGAGAGAGAGGGAGAGGGAGAGAGAAAGAGAGAGGTGGGTTTTTGCTCCAGTCCCTACTGGGGTGTTACAGAATACATAGCATATGCCAAGTATAACTTTTTAATAATTCCCCCAATTCTGAATTCCAAATTGCATCTGGCACTCAAGAGTTTCAGGTAAAGAATTATGAACCTATGTTACCAGATACCATTGACTGATCATTCACGAAAGGAAGGTGGTATATCAGAGTAGTTAAGAAAGAGGGCTGAGGAGCCAGACTACCTGGGAGAGAATCTGGAACTTATTAGCTTCACCTGTCCCTCCCTCAATTTTCCCATCTGCAAAACTGAAAATAACAGTACCTATGTTATAGCTTGTTGTGAGAAATAAGATCATATTGATAACAGCGCCTGGCACAAAGCAAACACAAAATACACGTGAGCTGTCATCACCACCACCATCGTCATCATCATTTCATTCAACTCTTGCAAAACCCCTGTAAGATCGGCACTATTGGTATCTTATTTTACCGATAAGAAAACTGAGGCTCAGAGAAGTCCAGCAACACATCGAAAGTCACCCAGTGGGGCTTCCCTGGTGGCGCAGTGGTTGAGAGTCTACCTGCCGATGCAGGGGACACAGGTTCGTGCCCCGGTCCGGGAGGATCCCACATGCCGTAGAGCGGCTGGGCCCGTGAGCCACGGCCGCTGAGCCTGCGCGTCCGGAGCCCGTGCTCCGCAACGGGAGAGGCCACAACAGCGAGAGGCCCGCGTACCGCAAAAAAAAAAAAAAAAAAAAAAGGTCACTCAGTGACCAAGGGAGCAAAGCAAAAATGTGGACCTAGATCTGTTTAGGTGCAGTGCCCTCACAGTGCCTGGCCTCCCATCGACCAGCAATTAACTATGAAACTCTGTTTCAATGGAAACCAGGCTGAGAACTGGAAGCAATCAGTGGAAGACAGAGTGGTGGGTGAAGGCAACCAGGAATGGGGTGAGGGGAATGGGAGAGCAAGTGTGATCCACAGGGGCCTGTCCTAGGGAATGGTGAGATCCTGCGGCCGGCAAGTGGGAGCCACAGAAGATCCTTGAGCAGTGACTGACGACGTGATGGGAGGAATGTTCTGAGGAATTCATTTGCAGGCAGGCTATGAGATGTTCTAGAAGAGGGAATGAAAAGCAGCAGAAAGACCAGTTAGCAAGCAACTGCAGAAACCCAAGTGTGAGGTGACAGGCGTCTTGATTAGGACAGTGAATGAGGAAAGGGGACAACTTTGCAGGAACATTTCTAGGGAAGAGAGGACAGGGCTTGACCATGGGCTGCACAGAGAGGATGAAGGGAAAGGCAAAGAGGACACCCATGTTTCTTACTTGTTGACGAGAAAATCAATAAGACCCCAGCAGAAATGCAGTCATCTTGCGAACTCTTGCGAAATCATTCCACAGGAAAGTCATTTGCACCGTGACTTCCAGAGAACATTCAAAGTGTAGGTCTTTAGCAGATAAAAACCACCACTGTGGGATTAAGCTCTCTCTCACCACTTTCCCCGCCATAAAAAGGGTGATATGGGTTACTGACATCCACTGTAACCCCTTTCACGAACTTCAAAGAATGAAACTCCAGGAAATCGACTAATGGGACTTCCTTGTCAGCAGAATTGCCAGCTTTTCCCAACTGAAATGTGATAATTGAAACCAAAAGAGTCTATAGGCTTAGGTACAAAGGTTTTGCTGTCAGACAGACCTGGGTTTGAATTCTGACTGCCATTTGCTACTGTTTGAAGTTAGGCGAATCTCTTACCCTCTTCCTGGTTTGCATACTAGGGAATAATAACACCCACCTTTTGGGGATGTTATAAGGATGACATGAGATAATGCTTAGGGCAGTGCCTGGAAGATAATAACCATTTTATGAAGTACCTTGTGATCCTGAGTCACTTATTTGCAAATCACAGGGATCGCAGAAGAGAAGCACATGGTTCTAGTTTTTGTATCTGGGGGCCTGGCAAGGGACGTTGCGTAGGAAGTGGAAATCTCTTCCATCTCTCAGGAAACAAATGTTTTTTTTTTTTTTTTTTTTTTTTTCTTGCGTTATGCGGGCCTCTCACTGCTGTGGCCTCTCCCATTTGCGGAGCACAGGCTCCGGACGCGCAGGCTCAGCGGCCATGGCTCACGGGCCCAGCCGCTCCGCGGCATGTGGGATCTTCCCGAAACGGGGCACGAACCCGCGTCTCCTGCATCGGCAGGCGGACTCTCAAGCACTGCGCCACCAGGGAAGCCCTCTCAGGAAACAAATGTTTGTATTCAGCTTCCCTCTACCCCAGAGTCCGTTGGTTGCAGCTGTCTTTATGGGATAAAATAAATGATCTGCAGTGATATGACAAACTGATGCTCCTTTCGGAGCCCTTTGTAACCAGAGCATTTGTTCCTTAGCAACTTGTAAATTTCCGACTACCCAGACCCATGTCTACAAACTGCTGTCAGCCAGAGGAATGAGTGTAATTTCCGTGGTGCCGAGGTGAGAAGGATATAGTTCATTTGGGGTCCAGGTTATCACTCCCACGAGGAAAAGTTGGGGGAAGGTGGTTACTTGCATGGGGCCATCGCTCATTATTAATTTGGGCATCAGTCATCTCTTGCTGAACTGGCTGCCCAGCCCAGGGGCACAGAAATGGCTTAGGACCAGCAGCAGTGAGCGCTGTCCAGCCAATCAAATGACTCTTGGAAAAGGTATTTGTCAGAGGAGAGAGCGGACATCTATTTTGGCCGGCTCCTCGGAGCCCCTCCACGGAAGTACAGAGAGCAGTTTTCATTTAAGGAAGAATCTGTGAGCCAGGGGCACTGGGACATGTTGGACTGAGGTGTCCCAATCCTGTATCTCTTTGTTGTACTTTATTTTCTTCAAAGCACTTATCACCCTCTAAAACGATATAATGTTTTTTTAAAAAAAAATAAATTTATTTATTTAGTTTTGGCTGCACTGGGTCTTCGTTGCTGTGCACGGGCTTTCTCTAGTTGCGGCGAGCGGGGGCTACTCTTCGTTGCAGTGGTGCGTGGGTTTCTCATTGTGGTGACTTCTCTTGTTGTGGAGCACAGGCTCCAGGAGCACGGGCTTCAGTAGTTGTGGCTTGTGGGCCCTAGAGCGCAGGCTCAGTAGTTGTGGCGCGCGGGCTTAGTTGCTCCGGCGGCATGTGGGATCTTTCCGGACCAGGGCTCAAACCTGTGTCCCCTGCATTGGCAGGTGCATTCTTAACCACTGCGCCACCAGGGAAGCCCTGATATAATGTTTTTATGTTTATTGTCTGTCTACTCAGAAGAACATAAACTCCAGGAGGGCAGGGATTTCTTCCACATGGTAGAGTGGTTAAGACTGAGAACTTCGGAGCTAGACTGCCTGATTAGAACCCACTCTCTGCTGCTTACTTGCTGTGACACTTGCACAAGCTATTTCAATTCTCTGTGCCTCAGTCTCCTTATCTTTAAAATGGGTATAATTTCAAAACATAATAATAATACAGCAAAACACTGTTGTAAAGAATAAATGAGTCAAACCATGTAAAGTGCTTAGAATAGTCAGTACTCAGTATATGGTAAACACACCCTGAAAGTTTCTGCTATCATGATGATTGATAATTCATTGCTGTGTCTAATTCATCTTGAGCAGAGTTTGATCAATAAATATTTGTAAAATATCAAGTGCATAAAATTCTGAATCTGTAAATGAATTCCACTGAAAGGAAACTAAGTTGCCATGTACTGAAGATTTTGTCTCCAGTAATAATCACCTGCCCTCCCTTGTCTTCTAATGTGCTTTCCTGAATAGGAGAGAAAGGGGTAGAGTTACAGGCAGCAAGCCTCAGTCATGCACCACCAGTCATGCACCACCAGACATGCACATGATGGACACTGTGGCCCAAGGAATCTGTGCATGCCTGTAGATCATCAAGATTTGAGAGGTGACTTTAGACGGCCATTATGACTTCACCTTTTCAATTCTCAGTGGAGGGACTTCCCTGGTGGTGTAGTGGTTAAGAATCCACCTGCCAATGCAGGGGACACAGGTTAGAGCCCTGGTCCGGGAAGATCCCACATGCCGCGGAGCAACTAAATCCGTGCGCCGCAACTACTGAGCCTGTGCTCTAGAGTCCATGAGCCGCAACTACTGAGCCTGCGCGCCTAGAGCCCGTGCTCCACAACCAGAGAAGCCAGTGCAATGAGAAGCCCACGCACCGCAATGAAGAGTAGCCCCCGCTCGCCTCAACTAGAGAAAGCCCGCGCGCAGCAACGAAGACCCAACACAGCGAAAAATAAATAAATAAATTTTAAAAACTCTCAGTGGGACGATGTCCAATGTACACTTTCTTTCTTTGGACTTTCTTTGCTCCATCGCTTGTCTTCCTTCTTTTCCTCCTTTGACACTGTTCCTTAGTGACCACTGTGGTAGAGATTGATGGTCACCGTCTGCATCAGTGTCTTGTTCCTTTCCAGCTTCCTTGCTTTTACGTGGGAGCATGTGACAGTGTTCAATGGAACACACGCTGTGGGATGAACTCCACTTCTAGATCCTGCCATAAAACGTTCTGTGCCACCTCCTACTTGCTCGCTCTCCCTACCTATCTGCCTCTAGAGAGAACCAGAGTTCTCTTAAAGCCCAAGATGATGGAGTCACAAGATAGGAGTGGCCTGGATCCTAGATTGGCACTTGGAGGGAAGCCAGAAATACTGACACAAGCAAGAGATAAACACTTACTAAATTAGGCCACTGACACAGAGAAAAGGGGTAGTGGCTACCAGAGGGGAAGGGGGGGGTGGGGGAGGGCAAAATGGATGAAGGGGGTCAACCGTATGGTGATGGGTGGAAACAAAACTTTGGTGGTGGGCACACTGCAGTGCATATAGACGCTGAAATACTGGGGTGGCCAAAAATTTCATTCGGTTAATGAATACATTTTTCAGTAAAGTTCTTGGTGCAAAAGAAAAATGTGTCCTTAATGTTTACTTAAAACTGAACGAACTTTTTGGCCAACCCACTATAATGTTGTACACATGAAAAAAAAATCAAGCTACTGAAATGTTGAGGCATAGCCTCAACATGTGTTATTTGTTATTTGTGTTATTTGTGTTATATGTTATTTCATGGGTTATTTCAGCACAGCCTTCAAGATTTCTTAACCTCATGCTTCTCTTCCTTCCTGGTTCACCTCCCAAGATTACAGTAAAGTGCCAGCAAATGTTTCCATTTCTTAAGGGCGGTGGGAGAGAATCACCCAGGATGGCAGCATCTTGTGTTGGTCAAGTTCCAACCTATTATGTGTAGGGTGTCTATCTATCCCAGTTTGCCCAGGGATGTCCTAGTTTCCATCTCCTCTGTTCCTCCTTTCACTCTTGCGAGTGCTCTCGTTTGGAATATGTAGTTACCCTCCTCATAGGTTAACATATACCAAGCAGCGTCACATAGCATCATTCACGGCTGCTATAACCTGGGGAGGGTTGGAGGCTAGAAATACAAGGTGGATCAAGCCAGCCAGATGCAGAGACTGCTTTCCAGGGCAGGGAAAGCAGGAGCACAGTAAGAAGCTGGTTTGCATGGAGGCCATCTGGTTCTGGAGAGCCTCTGCTCTCTAGGAATCCTAGACGGCAGCCTGGCTGACACTAGGAAGAGTCCATCTTCCAAGAACTCAGACCCTGGCCAGAGTTGCTTTCTCATGCCCCAGCACTGGGGGTTGATAACTCAGGCTTAGCACCAGGGACATCTGCTTCCTCAGTTCCAGGATCCCATCATGATCAATTCCAGGCTGCCTGGAGGACCGTGCTGTGCTTGAAGGACTAAGAAGGTTGCTTCCTGGCATGTTCTGTCTAATAGATCTGCAGAGAGCCTTGGAGGAGGATTAGAAGGCACGCGACCCAACCCCGATGGGGGATGTGTGTGCACAGGCTGCCTGCAGGGCCAAGTCTGTCTCTCAAGGCAGCTGGCCTCTCTTGACGAGGCAATAAGGTCACCCAGAGGGTGACAGCGCCATAACCCCTGATAAACTCCCCCTCTCTCACCGAAGTTCTCTTCTTTCCCTTGGCCACTGAGAAACAATCCATGTTGGCATGCAATGTGAGGGCTGTGCCTTTAAGTCATCAGTCATACCCCAAAGTGGCATGAAAACACAACTTTTACGAGCCCTTGAGGGACAAAGAAAGAAACCACAGCAAATATTTGATCCAATTTTCAATCTGCCCCCTTCTTGGCAGAGACCAAGGAGGAATGGTAATTAAGATAACTTAGTGGGCTTCCAGAGGAGCTGGAGGAGAGAGCAGAGGGGGCTGCACCATTGAGCGGGGCCTGTCGCTTTCCCAGGAGGGAAAGCGTCCACAGGCAGGGAGCGCGCAGCTGAGAGATGCTTCAGGAAGCCACGCCAGTACACACCTGCCACAGAGGGCAAGGTTAAAGACAGATCCATCGCCCTTCAGGAAGATGTTATTACTGGGTCCAGGACCCTGGGAAAGCGGGGCGGGGGGCAGGTAAGTAAGTTTCTTGCTACTTGGACCACCTGCTCGCTGAGGGCCCACGTGGACAGGAGCAGCGGCGAATGCCGACATTTCCCACGGACAGCCTGCCGCGCCTGGCCCCGCGCTGGCTGCATCCCCAGCCTCCTGATGTCTGATGTTGATTCTGCCTCAGATGGCAGGGCACACGCAGCAGTCAGCTGGATGGCAGGGAAGCAGCATGTGTGAGTGAGGGCTGCTCGAAGCCACATGACCACAGAGTCTCTGGTGGCATCTGGTGACAACTGGCAGTGGTGGGTCGCTCCTGGGGGCCTGTGCATCTCTTTCCGCCTCCAGCTAGGCCCATGGCAAAGTGGGTCTGGCTGATTCCTCATTTAAAGCTCTGCACCACCTCTTTTCTCTCCTTCAAAGGGCTGAGTGCTCTGGGAAGCGTGGAAGGATGAGGGTGGTGGGCCATGCTCCGGTGGGGGTGGGAGGCTCCCTTCCTTCCACGTGGCCTCGCTTGTCATTTTCAGTTCCTACTTACAGTGTCCAAGTCACTTCATTAGATGCTGACTGGCCCAGTGTGGGCACTGCTGGGCTGTCTGTCCACCAGCTATGCAAACGAGCCCCTGAGCTTCTGGGAAGGAAAGAGCACCTATATTTGCGGACTGTAACAATCATCATGCTGGGCTCCATCGTGAGGATCAAGCAGCCCCAAATTCCTTACATTAAGGAGCAGGGGAGACTACGTCTACATAGGTGCAATTCTTGATTCTTTCACCACACGTCCTCTTGCAGTGGCGGAAAACGTAATCATCAAAAATAAGAAGTACCTATTTTTTTTTCTAGGCACTTGCTATGTGCCAGGCATAATGGCAAAAGCTGATATAAGGTGTCTCACTTCATCCTCCCAGAAAGCTTATTCTCTTCCTCATTTATCAGGAGAGAACAAAGGCTGCTAGAGAAGTTAAGTAGCATACCCAGGGCCACTGACTGTGGTTGGTGGCCAAGCGAGGACTTGAACTTGGATTTGCATGAGCCTTAGCGGTGGGAGGTCGCCTTAAGTTTTCCAAGAACCTGGCTGTAGCTTCCAGCATAGCTGGTGGCTGGCCTGGTTTGTAAATTTCCTAAAGATGCCAGTGAGCAGAGAAGGGGGTGGAAGGCAGAGCCCAGGAGTGCTAGCGTCAGACTTGAGCAGAGTGGGTTGGGCACCTGAGGACAGAAATATGGACCACTGCAGAAGATGCAAAAAGAGGTCAAGAAAGTTCTGGATGGTTTTGCTGGGTGCTGGCCATACCTGGCCCATAATTTCCTCTTGCCCACCTCCAGACTTCTCTCTCCTTGTGTTCCAGCCACACTGCTCTCCTCTCTGTCTCTGGAATATGCCAAGCTCATCCCAGCCTCAGGGCCTTTGCACAAGCTCTTCCTCCTGATCCTACAGCTGCCTGCTTTTTTTCTTTCCTTTCTTTTTCTTTCTTTCTTTTTTTTTTTTTTTTAACAATTTATTTATTTTAGTTTTGGCCGCATTGGGTCTTAGTTGTGGCACACACGGGATCTTCGCTGAGGCATGCGGGATCATTCATTTCAGAGCGGGCTCTTCGCTGTGGCATGCAGGCTTCTCTCTAGTTGCGGCTTGCGGGTTTTCTCTCTCTAGTTGTGGCACGCGGGCTCCAGGGCGCATGGGCTCTGAGGTTTGCAGCACATGGGCTCTCTCGTTGAGGCGCGTGAGCTCAGTAGTTGAGGCGTGCAGGCTTAGTTGCCCCGTGGCATGTGGGATCTTAGTTTCCAGACCAGGGATCAAACCCGCGTCCCCTGCATTGGAAGGTGAATTCTTTACCACTGGACCACCAGGGAGGTCCCCAGCTGCCTGCTCCTTGTCCATCATGCCTGCCTAAACACCACGACCTTAGAAAGGGCATCCCTAACCACCCATTCTAAAATGCTTCTATCACTTCTCCTTTTCTGTCCTCAGCAAAAACTCTTTGAAAAAAGCCTTGTCACTTATCTGCTAATTTATAGTCCATCTCACTACTCTTGAACACAAACTTCTTAAGACTGGGAGACCTTAGAATAACTATAAATGGAATGTCATCTTTAAAAATTGTGAATTACTATATTGTACACCTGAAACTTATATAATATTGTACATAAACTATACCTCAATAAAAATACCAAGCAAACAAATAAATAAATGTTAACCAGCTTAGAATCCAGAAAGATAAATAAATAAGTAGGAGACGTGTCTGTTTTATTCCATATGGTATCCCCCGGGGCCTAGAGCAGTGCCTGGCACGTAGTGGGTACTCAGCAAAGATCTTGACTGAATGAACGTAAACCTTTAGGCCCAAAGGAAATCGTACCCAGAGTGAAGTGTATACCAACACAGTGGAATTTGGTGATACAACTACTGAAAGGACATAACCTCTTTAGGAAAAGTTCTTAGGAATTTTTAGTAAACTCGATACAGTTTTCCTGATTTTTGTTTGCTAACTGCTTGGATGATACTACGATAAAGTTTACGAGGTAACCTTTAATGAGGCCAGGCCCTGTTCTAAGTGATTCGCATGTACGATCTCATTTAATGCTTATGATAGCCCCAGTGAATACAAATCACTATCCCCACTTTGCATACGAGGAACCCGAGGCACGGAGAGGTTACATCACTTGCTCAGGAGTTGGTAAGTGGCAGAACTGGGCCTCACACTCAAGCAGTCAGCTTAGGAGAGCGTGTCCCGAATCCGCTGCATTCCAGGCCAGTACACTGAATAACCAGGCAGCCAGAACGTGGTGCTGGTCAGCTTTGCTCATATGGGGAGATCAAGGTTTACCTTCCTGTCTCTGGGAAAGAGAATCTATGCTCTGTGTCAGGGTGGGAGGGCCTCCGATGACAGAAAGGGGCTCCTAAAGTAGCCTGCAGGACTGTCAACACAATCGTACTCAGGACACAAGTTGCTTTGTGTTTTGGATTCCACTGCCCTGACCCGGAGTATCTCTTCCCTCTTGGTAGGCTGCGCTGGTAAGACAAAGACAGGGGTGCCTGGGATTCAGGGGGTACCCTGCCCATCTGTGATGAGATGGAGCCACTTTACTAATCTTATTGGGGGAAAAACTGTTCTTCAACACACTGCTTAAGCAGAAATCAAGAAACCAAGGAACATGAGGGCAGGCGGGACTTTTCTGGGAGAGACAAAGGAAGACATTTTTGGTTACTGGAAACAGAGAGGGAGCTAGAGAGAGGTAAAGGGAGGGGAGGAGAGAGCAGGAGGATGTTGACCACCCAGGCCACAGTGTGGCCTCCTCCTGTGACCCCTCCCCACACTCCCAAATCCAAGACATAAAAAAAGAGAAAAAAACTAAGGGGAATTTTTAAGAGCCTTGATGTGATGGAATTTCTTAGGGAAACCAGAAAAGAGAGTGAGCACCTTTCCTGGATGTCACGGGGCAAGAAAGCAGAGATCAAAAGATACAAGAGGAAGAAGCCACAGGAACTCAGAACTCATGGGCAGGATGACAGGGCACAGACACACTGAGCACCGAGCAGGGAGCCCCAGCTAACGTTTGGTTCCCCTTGGAAGGCTTGAAGGTCTCTAGATTGGGTTCATAGGAAAGAAAGATCTGAAGCCCAGCTTGCAAGCCTGTGTCTTGCCCAGGCCTCATGCTACAGGGGACAATGAATGTAAAACTATTGGTTCCATCAACAAACACTGAGCACCTACTATGTGCCTGGCCCTCCCTGCTCCGGGCCCTGGGGATAGAGCAGTGAATCATGTGGCCAAGGTTCCTGCCCTCCGGGGGACTGACATTGCCTTAGGGGAACAGAATGCCAGGGAGTGATGAGGACTATGAATAAAAAAGGGCAAACCAAAGACAACCCAAATGCCCATCAACAAGTGAGCGGACAAGCCGATTATAGTGTAGCCATACAACCGGACGTCTACTCAGTAATAAAAGGGATGAGCCATGGATACACACAACAACATGGGTGAATCTCATTGGTATTATGCTGAGTGAAAGAGGCCAGACACAAAAGAGCACAGGCTACCCTGTTCATTAAACTACAGGGAAGACAAATCTAACCTCTAGTGGCAGAAAGCAGATCAGCGGGGGGCTAGTATGAGGTTGCCATGGGGCCCAGGGGAGCTTCTGAGGGGTGGCAGTGCTTTATATCGTGATTGTGATGGTGCTTACTCAGACAGACACAGTTTTCACATTTTAGGAATCAAACTGTGCACGTAAAATGTGTGCATTGGGTGGCTAGTCATTTATAGCTAAATTAAGTTGACTGAAGCCAAAATAAAGCAGAGCATGGGGGTAAAGTATAAAGGAGTATCCAGTTTTAGAGTCCCTTGTTGGGAAAGGGCTCACGGAGGGCATGGTGCTTGGGTAGAGGCCTGACAAAAGGAAGGAAGGAGCCACCTGAATATCAGGGAGGAACCTTCCAGAAAGAGGGAACAGCCAGTGCAAAAGCTACGAGACAGAATGAGCTTGGCATGACTAGGGGAGAGCAAGTGGGCCAGCACCGCGGAGTGGAGGGAGTATGGACAAGACCATGGGTCTGCAGGCTGCAGAGGGAACCAGCAGGCCACGGGGATGGATGCGCCCACTACAGACCACACTGCTGTCAGCCCTGGAGATGAGGCAGGGAACCCGACAGTCTTTGCCCTCAGAGAGTTGGCATTCTAAAACTTCAGAGTTTCCTTTCACTATGATGGTAGCCCGATGGAAGGTCTGCAGAGATGGATGCTCTGACGAACGGTTATAAAAGATGAGACCAGACCCTATTTTGTAATAAAAAGAGAGCTTCTCACCTGGTGTGTTCACTGTGTCTGGTTCCCCTGAGGGCCCTCTGGGCTTGGCAGGGGCTTTGGCGGTTTGCTGGGTGAAGATAAGCAACTGATGGGTCCTGCCAAGCCCCACCCCCTGCCCACCAACTCCGTTATCAAGCCTAAAAGTGTGGTTTTCGAAGGAGTATGTTTTGAATGTCTGGGATGGGATGGGGGGAATGTAGGGGGAATGAAAAATGAATAGAAAAGGATTGACTGTTACTGCTAAAGAATGTTGGCACCAACTCTAATACCATGGTGAGATCCCAGCACCCCTCCTTCTCAGAGGTGTTTCAGAGAGGGATTTCCACGAGAAAGACAGATAAACTTTATCATTTTATTTTTTAGCCACACCATGTGGCATGCTAGGATCCGACCAGGGATCGAACCTGTGCCCCCTGCGGTGGAAGCATGGAGTCCTAACCACTGGACCACCAGGGAAGTCCCAACACGCATAAACTTTAAGTAATAAGGCCAGGCCAGGGCAAGGCAGGGACAATGTATTCCCTGGTAGGTGGCCCTTCCTTCTCGGGAATTCTTAGAGGGGCCTAAGGCCAGTGCCCGGCAGCCACACAAGGGCCAGCTCTGCCTTGTTCACTGCTGCAGCCCCTCGACACACGGCACATAGTAAGTGCTCAATAAACGCTGGTGGAGTCCAAGGTTATGGCCTGCCTCTGATAGAATGATGTATCTATCTGAAGACAGGGTCTTCTCGGGAGATTGTTAACCCTCTCCCACGAAATTTTCGAGATCAGGGAGAAACAGTTGAAAACCCTAAGTCCTGATCTCCTATTTTCAAGACTTCCCCTCAGTACATAAAAAGTGTGTGTTCCCAGTTTCAAGGGTAATTCATAGCTTTGTGGTGTTTGACCACTTTTTTCCTTTTATTTAACGTGGATTCCTAGCAGGGGCTGTGTACACGCTGTAAATCTGCAACAACTCAATCCAGGGTCACAGCTACTAAACCTCCGGAGGGGCTGCCCTCCTTGGTCCCTCCTGGCCTTGAAAGAGCCAGTTCTGAAAGGAAAAGCTATGTCCTCGTTGGTAAGGGACGGCTAAAGAAAAGCACCATTTTTAAAAAAGGACAGTCGTTACGTGAAGCTTCAACACAGCCCAAACAAAAGGGGGATCTTCACTGCCCTCGGCTTGGAATGATCTTTCCCTCTCTTCCCTTTCTCTTTATCTGCTTAACTCACCTTCTAAGAGTCAGCTCGGGTAGCAACTCCTTCAGGAAGCTGCCCTAAAATCCTGCACAGGTTCGAATTGGTGGCCTATTTTCATGGTCTTAAACTACCTGTACCAAACTCTTTAGCTAACGTTTGGTGAGTTTATCATACAAGGGACAGGAACAAACTTCATAAATGATACATGGCATTGACTTTGAGAAATGTACAACAGAACAGCGCTAGCAGGATGCACGCTGTCCACCCCTCTCCCAGCCCACGAAGAGCTGGGCTCGGGCTGGACACGACTGGATGTGCTGTGCAGTGTGCCCCAGGAGAGGCACCCCGATCCCCTGCCACCTCATATATTTATAAAAGGATTGAGAGGAGACAGGAATCCTGAGTTATTTCCAATCCTTCCAATCCTGACCGAGTTGGAAGACTCTGATCTTTGCAATCTGTATTAGAGTCTTGAGGAGGACCAATGAAAACTCAGTTTGCAACCCAGCGCTGGTTTCTGCCAGATACCTTGCCATTTTCTCCCTGTAGAGACCTCCGGTTGCTAGGTTACCTGCGAGTGAGCGGTAAGGGTCATAACCAGTCAGACTAATCGACTGATCTCCATGGGGTGCTTGCTATTTCCTAGGCATTATCTCATTTATTCTCACAACAACCTGATGAGGTACAGCCCTCATTTTACGGATGGCAAAGCTGAATCTAGAGAGTCTCATCCACAAACCTCCAGCTACTACAGAGCAGAGATAAGACTCAAACCCAGACCAAGCTGATTCTGGAACATCAGCTCTAATCTTCCACCCTGTACCGCATCTTCTAGCTCTCCCTACATGATGCTGCCGTTGTTGCTTAACCTGTCAGGTCCCTATCTTTTTAAATGCCTTTCATCTCTGCATCCCCAGTACTGACATTCAGTGACTATTTGTTGAGCACGTGAATGGACTGATTTCATATTTCGTCTTCCCACAAGGCTATATGCCCTCATCATGCTGCCTTTTGATGCAACCCAGGAGAAGGGTGGAAGGTACTGCTCTGAAGACCTAGTCAGCCACACTGTATGGGTCAAGTTCAGCAAAAGTGATGAACATCTCAAGGCTATTCCAAGATGTGCCAAAGCTCTACCACGAGGTCAGAAGAATGGAGGTTTGTACCTCTCAGTGCCTTGCTGATGTGATTTCTTATTTACTGCACATTCCCATTTAATTGTCTTTAGATGGTGGTTTTATCAACAATGTCACATTTGGCCCCGTGCCCTCCTAAGATCAACAGGAGGGTCTTATGTGGGCTGCTTGTGAAAATAAATCAAATGTATCACTGAGGAGAGGAAGTAAACTGGGAACGTGTCTAGTCACAAAATGCCTTCCCAAGCACAAAAGCGGAACAGAATCATGGGCACTGGTGGCTTCTCTCAAAGCTGGGCCTAAACCTTTCACCAGGCTGCACTGTGACCTTGGGCAAGTTACTCCAACTCTCTGAGTCTCTGCTCTCTCATCCCTAAGATGCGGACAGTAAAATTTCCTACCTCTGAGGGTCACTGTGAGTCCAGCCCAGCTCACAGTAAGCACCAGATCAATACCAGCTATTCTTATGGCTGTTGTTATTGTTACATAAGTTTGACATACTGTAACTCCTTTATGCTAGCAATTCTACTCTTAAGAATTCATCATAAGGAAATTATTAAAAACTAAATAAATATTGAGCTGCACGAGGTGCTTGTATATTTCGGAATTAATCCTTTGTCAATAGCTTTGTAGTATAGTCTGAAGTCAGGGAGCCTGATTCCTCCAGCTCCGTTTTTCTTTGTCAAGATTGCTTTGGCTATTTGGGGTCTTTTGTGTTTCCATACAAAAACAAACCGCCCAATCCAAAAATTGGCAGAAGATCTAAATAGACATTTCTCCAAAGAAGATATACAGACTGCTAACAAACACATGAAAGGATGCTCAACATCACTAATCATTAGAGAAATGCAGATCAAAACTACAATGAGGTATCACCTCACACCAGTCAGAATGGGCATCATCAGAAAGTCTACAAACGACAAATGCTGGAGAGGATGTGGAGAAAAGGGAACCCTCTTGCACTGTTGGTGGGAATGTAGATTGACACAGTCACTGTGGAGAACAATATGGAGGAGGTTCCTTAAAAAACTAAAAATAGAACTACCATATGACCCAGCAATCCCACTACTGGGCATATACCCTGAGGAAACCATAATTCAAAAAGAGTCATGCACCACAATGTTCATTGCAGCTCTATTTACTATAGCCAGGACATGGAAGCAACCTAAGTGTCCACTGACAGATGAATGGATAAAGAAGATGTGGCACATATATACAATGGAATATTACTCAGCCATAAAAAGAAATGAAATTTATTTGTAGTGAGGTGGATGGACTTAGAGTCTGTCATACAGAGTGAAGTAAGTCAGAAAGAGAAAAACAGATACTGTATGCTAACACATATACATGGAATCTAAAAAAGAAAAAATGGTTCTGATGAACCTAGGGGCAGGACAGGAATAAAGACGCAGACGTAGAGAATGGACTTGAGGACACGGGGAGAGGGAAGGGTAAGCTGGGATGAAGTGAGAGAATGGCATGGACATATATACACTACCAAATGTAAAATAGATAGATAGTGGGAAGCAGCCGCATAGCACAGGGAGACCAGCTTGGTGCTTAGTGACCACCTAGAGGGGTGGGATAGGGAGGGTGGGAGGGAGACGCAAGAGGGAGGGGATACGGGGATATATGTATACGTATAGCTGATTCACTTTGTTATACAGCAGAAACTAACACAATTATAAAGCAATTATACTCCAATAAAGATGTTAAAATTTTTTAAATCTATAGAACGAGTTATTTTTGAGGCATTTAAAATGAGTTTATGGAAGAATATTCAAATTTAGAAAGTTGTTCCCTACTTATCATTATGCAAAGAATCAGAGTAAAAAGCATATGTATGGTATGATCCTATATTTGTAAAAATGATTAATGTATGTGAACAGAAAATATACTAAAAATGTTAATGTTTTCCATTTTTCCTATCATTGGCATAAATTCTTCTTATAATGAGAAAACCACAAATAAAAGTTATCTTTTAATAAAACAGTTGGAATTTGTTTTGTTTTGTTTGTTTGGGGGCTTGTGGGGTTTGCATTACGGATGCTTTGAAAAACATGATGATAGCTTATACCATTTCTTTGTGCCAGCCCAGTTGTAAGTGCTTTATAAAGATTACCTCGTTTACATCTAACAACAATGCTATGAATGTATAATATTATTATCTCCATCTTATAGATGAAGTAATCAGGGCACAGAGAGGCTGAGGGACTTGCCCAAGGTCACACAGCTTGGAAATACTGGAGGTTAAGATTCAAGATCAGGCAGTCTGGACTGGTCCACACCCTTACGCCCATGCTTGTCTGTGTCTGGAACAGCTGCATAGGCATTCCACAGAATGTTTATTTAAACTTTATTTTTGTGTATTTATATGTGTAAAAAATTATATTTAAATACCCTCCCTGACTTGACATATACAGTAGGATCTAGTTATCTGAGGATATTTGGAATTAATAAAAGGCCACTTAAAATGGATGCTCTTAACATTGATTGATTCGGAATTTACCTTGAAAAGTAAAACTGTAAAATTATGAAAGTATTTTTTATCTGATATCTAGGAATATTCAGGTTATACTTGCAACTACGCTCTAATTTTTAGAATGAACACTGAGCTTTCCTACGTACACAAACATGCGACAGCAAACATTTCATTGTCCCTCCACTTCATTGACTGCAAAATGCATCCTGTTTTCAGAGATGTCAAAAGATGAGCATCGTGTGTATCTCAGAGTTGATGAAATACTCGAGAGCAATGCAGCATCCCTGTAGCTTGACTGGTGCAACACAATCAAATGTAAACATACTGGAGGTCTTCATCAAATTTTCCAGGACCTCTCTTCACGATATTAGAACCGCCCTCTTGGAAGTGCTGATCTTCTCACCTTCCTTGCCACTTCTCTCTGCCACAGTACTTAACTGTGCTACCTCAGCCAGATCTGCATTTACCAAGGCTTCCCCGGGCACTTAGAGGCAGATCTCCGGCATCACTTTTGTTGACTTAATGAAATTCTCGTCTTGGGCTTGAGCTGTAATTTTACTCTGTCAGCATACATGTTGGCATTTTACTGCAGGATGGTCCTGGAAATGACTGCCGGCAGAGGGGACAAAAAGGAGGTGCCAGTCTGCTGTGTTCAGTGCATACCAGCTTTGTGACCCTAAACTCTGCCTCAGTTCTTTCGTCTGTAAAATGGGGCTGTTCCTAATGGTGCCTACCTCACAGGGTTGTTGTGAAGATAAAATAATTCATGTGAAACAGTCCTTGGCACATTGGAGCCCTCAAATAATGCTGACATTATTATTATAACTAGTGTTAAATGGGGAGGGATCTCTGAGTGGAGAACATTTTTATAAGAGATCAGATGATTGATAGTAATTTTTGTCTTCTAACATCTTTGGCTTCCCTACAAACATCTGTACTGAGGGGGGCTTCAATGAACATTTTAAAAGCTGTTAATTTTTGTGAAGATCTTGGAATAAATCTTTTCTAAATATCTCTGAACACGGATCTGAACTTCTCGAGAATACTCTGCTGTTCGTTAGAAAACTTCAAGATCTGCACTGGGCTTTCTTTGAATCCACCTGATGTGTGTCTGCTCAGATAAGGTTGTATAAGCAACTGCACTGGTGGATCCTGCAAGCAAATGCCAGGCAGAGCAGAAGTTCAAGTTCATGTCAGGATGTTAAACCAGGAATGCAGTTTCAAATGAACATGGAACTGCACCGCAATGTTCACAGTTGCACTATTTACAATAGCCAAGATATAGAAGCAACCTAAGTGTCCATCAACAGATGAATGGATAAAGAAGATGTGGTGTATATATATATATACAATGGAATACTACTCAGCCATATAAAAGAATGAAAATTTGACATTTGCAGCTACATGGATGGACTTGGAGGGCATTATGCTAAATGAAGTAAGTCAGACAGAGAAAGCCTAATAATGCATGATATCACTTATATGTGGAACCTAAAAAATATAGCAAACTAGTGACTATAACTAAAAAGAAGCAGACTCATAGATACAGAGAACAAACTGGGAGTCACCAGTGAGAGGGAAGGGGGAGAGGGAAGGGGGAGGGGAAATATAGGGGGAGGGGAGTAAGAGGTACAAACTATTAGGTATAAAATAAGCTACAAGGATATACTGTACAACGTGGGGAATATAGCCAATATCTTCTAATAACTATAAATAGACTACAACCTTTAAAAATTGTGAATCACTATGTTGTAACCTGTAACTTAGATAATATTGTACACGACTATAATTCAATTAAAAAAAAAGAATATGTAGCATGTTCCAGAATGGTGTTTTTTTTTTTTTTTTTAATAAAGAGTTTCACAGCTTATTTTAAGTTTGGGGTGCAACCTCTCTACCTCTGTATCTAAGGCAAGGGATGTGAGTAGATATTTTAAGTGATTTAACCTTGAAACGATTATTTTCTATCTCTCCTCCTTCAAGCTTGTAGATCAATTTAATTGAAGACCAGCCAGAGCCTGTAAGGGAAATGATGAAAGAAAATACAGTTGCTCTTTGCAACTGCTTATATATATTCACTGTGATTTTTCTCAAAGCTGTGCAGACAAAACAAAGTACATAAATAAATTGAATCCTGAGAGTGCTATAAGATTAGAGTCATCATCTATAACCTCTTAATGCTTGTTTTACTCAAAATAGACTCAAGCTTGTCACAGACCTACTTTTCTTAAAGACAGAGAGATTACTAAAATTAAGAAAAGTATAAAGAATACGGTGACAAATTACCCATATTTCATCCACTCAAATGAATAAATGTTAGCATTGTGTCATATTTATTTCCAGTCTTTGTACGTGTGTGAGCAGGCATGTGTCTTAGAGATGGTGAAGGGCTTGCCTTACCTTTAATGTTTTATTATGGATAAAAACAAGTAGTTCTTTTTTTTTTGACAGGATGCAATACACAGAACTTACTTTTCATTCTAGGGTGTGGCAGGCAGATGATGTTTCAGGAAATTTTATTTTTTATACAGTAGGTTCTTATTAGTTATCTATTTTATACATATTAGTGTATGTATGTCAATCCCAATCTCCCAGTTCATCCCACCTTCACCACACATTCCACCGCCCCGCTGAACAAGTACCTTTTTTTTTTTTTTGCGGTACGCGGGCCTCTCACTGCTGTGGCCTCTCCCGGGCTCCGGGCGCGCAGGCTCAGCGGCCATGGCTCACGGGCCCAGCCGCCCCGCGGCCTGTGGGATCTTCCCGGACCGGGGCACGAACCCGTGTCCCCTGAATCGGCAGGCGGACTCTCAACCACTGCGCCACCAGGGAAGCCCTTTGAACAAGTACCTTTTAAACCTAATTCTCAGTCCTGTTCTCCTCACCTATTCCTACGGGTGACCAACCTCATGAGTTTAGTTTCTCTCTCTGTGTCTCTGCCTCCATCTGTATACATGGTTACATACACACATATAAACATATATATATATATATATATATATATATATACACACACACACACACACACACATGCAATAAACATGTATACAGAGATCAAAACATTACAATAATAAATATGGATTTGAATGATAAACCATGCTTATACTAATAAAACTGTCACTATGGGGTTCTACAGCAGATTTCACTTGAAGATTAAGGTCTTTGTCTGGAAAATTTGAAACTCTTGACTTACAGCACCTCTGAGACTCTGCTCAGTCAAAATATGTGGTTTGGTGCTGCTCCGTTTTACTCATCCCTGCTTTCTCTGCTTCTATCTTTCTCCCCGAGTTCCATGTTCTCAATAATTGACTTTTTTGAAAAACATTCAACGTGCCCTCCCCGTGCACTCCCCTCAATACAAGGTCCCCTGTAAAACTCAAGCATCTTCTGAGATTTTTCCTGCTTGGTGTCTGCCCAGGAGGGTACCCACTGATTTAATTGGCAGTTTCCACTCCTATCAGGAGGCCACCAGATAATCACAAGGGGTGTCCTGAGAAAGACCTTTCCAAAAGCACTTTTAGTCCAATAAAGAAGAAACCAAGGTTCTCTTGGTTTCACAAACTCTTTCTCCATACCTCAAGCTCTTTTGGAAAGGAAGGGTCTGTAAAACATGCCTGTAAAAATATGCCTCCCTTCAAAATGAAATTAAAATGCTATGTGGTGGGCTATGCAAGCTGACAGCCAAACCCTGGTATTCTCTCCCCACTAAGATCCCAGAACACAGCTCTGCAGGAAGACAGAAGTCCAAGGAGAGCCTGTCTGCCTGGATCATGGGCACTGGACAAGGGCACAGTGACAGGATCAGGCTGCTCAGAACACGTGGGCGTCCCAGTGACTCAGGGATCCAGTTACTTCCACCTCTCATGGAAACTGTGTGCAGCTGACTTGCTTGGGCAGGAGAGAAGCGGACAAGGAAAGAGGGAATTCATTTTCAAACAAGGCTCTGAATTGGAAAGGGATAAACCGAGCTGGCGAACAGCTAACCCCACTCATCGCTATTTATAAATTTGCTTTGAAAAAATGTCATTTAGGGGAATTCTGCTGAAGAGGACAATAGGAATGTTTGCTCAGCTCATTTGATCTTGGTCTGCACATGCTCGATCTGCCATATTTGCATTTATTTGGTATGATCATGGGGCAATTTGCGGTCTCTTAAATCGTTCCCTTCTATCGTTCAATGAATGTGTGGACAGTTTTACTTCCCATCCCACAGACACACCTCAGAGTAAAGCACTGGGGTTGACAGTGTCTGCTTCTATCTTAGCGTCATTTAATCCCTACTACCTGCCTCTAATCAACCCTTACAGCTGGAGCTGTAAGCCCACCCCACACGTTCAAGTTGCCTGTGGAAGTGACTGGGCTCATGGCTCCATCAGTCTGAGGGATGAAATAGGCGTTTTTAATACTCGCTAAACAGGACTGGGGAGAAGGTGAAGTCCCAGCAGACCTCCCCAGTGTTAACTGCATCTTGTTGGCTCAGTTAATCATGTACCTAATTTGCCGATTATTGACTTGTTCTCACGCAGGATTTTACTTGGCTTGACATATCAGTAGCAATCAGTGATGAACTGTCAAGTAAACCTGCTCCCTGCCTTAACCACCAAGATGCTCACTTGCATCAACAGCTTCTGAGATTTCCTTTGATCCCTAGCACTGCGTCCAGGTCAGATGATGATGATGATGACGATCTTTAAGTCTCACCTGTTTCCCTTCTAGAACTGGGCTCAAGCAAATCTGACACAGTTCGTAGGGTTTCAAATACTTGGCAAGATGGACTAGGCTACCTTACCTACACCAGCCCCATAAGAATTTGAGTTGGTAGGTTGACAATGGCTTAGATCAACTTTTTTTTTTTTCTTTTTTGTCTAGGTCTAGGTCTTAAAAAAATACTGCATTTAAAAGACAACGGGGGCTTCCCTGGTGGCGCAGTGGTTGGGAGTCCGCCTGCCGATGCAGGGGACACGAGTTCATGCCCCGGTCCGGGAAGATCCCACATGCCGCGGAGAGGCTGGGCCCGTGAGCCATGGCCGCTGAGCCTGCGCGTCCGGAGCCTGTGCTCCTCAACGGGAGAGGCCACAACAGCGAGAGGCCCGCGTACCGCAAAAAAAAAAAAAAAAAAAAAAAAGACAATGGGATAGCTACCTTTCTAACAGACAAGGATTAAACAATGATATCCAGTTTATGCAAGAGTTCAAGTAAATAATACGGGCACTTACTGCCGCTGGTGGGCAGGAGAGTAGGGAGGGTAATTGGTATAAACTTTCGGAAGGAAAATGTGGCAATTAGTATAAAATCCTTAAGGGTTACTTTCAGGAAAAGAACTAAGGGTGTACACAAAGACTAGCCATGAGGACAGGTCTCCCAACATCTTATCGTAAGTCATAAGGGCCTTTCATTGGGATATCTGGTGCCTCTCCAACCAGGAACCTCAGAGGACTGTAATTCCAGCTCCATGGAAGTTAGGATCTGACTTGCTTTGGTCCATATGAGAAGGGCTTAAATGATATGTGACATTTCCAAGCAGAAATCTTTAGGGATTGGTGCATAACTCACCATCTTGTCCTTCCTTTGCGATGGGGTACTAGTTATGTTCCTGACAGTGGAAATTCCACAGGTCCGTGCCCTTGAATGAGACTGACATCGAGCAAAGCCCAATATCACCCAAAGTGAACACGTGAAGCAGGATGTTTCTAACCTCAACACGTTTGCCATTTTGGGTAGGATAACTCCTTGTTGTGGAGAGTTCTCCTGTGCATGTTTAGCAGCATCCCACCTGCCACTGCCTGCCAGGAGCAACCTCTCCCCAGGGTGACAACCAAAAATATTTCCAGACACTGCAGAATGCCTCTGGGGTGGGGGAAAGAATTGCCCTGTGTTGAGAACCACTGATATAAACAAGAAATGGCCTCTGTTGCTTTAAGCCACTTAGATGCTGAGTTTTTTTTTAAACTGCCACTGATATCTTTTTTTTTTTTTCCGGTACGCAGGCCTCTCACTGCTGCGGCCTCTCCCGTTGTGGAGCAACAGGCTCCGGACGCGCAGGCTCAGCGGCCATGGCTCAAGGGCCCAGCCGCTCCGCAGCACGTGGGATCTTCCCGGACCGGGGCACGAACCCGTGTCCCCTGCATCGGCAGGTGGACTCTCAACCACTGCGCCACCAGGGAAGCCTGTGCCACTGATAACATTTTACTATAGCAAAAACACTACATAAATATTCAGCAAAAGGGGACTGCTTCCAATTACGGGTGTTTTTACTTCCTTTTGTTTTTCTGTGCTTTTAAAATTTTTCTGTAATGAAAACAATTTGTCCTTTGATAAGAAGAAAAAAACGAGAAAATTAATTTTATTTCAAAAACCTATATTTACGTCATTGCTTATCGATAGACAGTATTGACTGAGGCCACGCAGGATTTCTAAGTACAGTGAAACACTAGTGTGCCGTATCTTTATATTGTGCTTCTGTGTGCAGAGTGTTCCCATCCTCCCTTTGTTGTGGTAGGGGTGGTGTAATTATAGCAAGGCAGGGAACATAGGTAGACAGGGAAACTGAGGCTAAGAGAGGTTAAGGCGCATGTCCGAGGACACCTGGTTAGCACGTAGCAGGGACTCCATCCTCAGTTTGCTAGTTCTCTAGTTCTCCCCTGTGCCATGCTACCTCTGTACTGTATCGCTGTAGAAAGCCACGTTCAAAAAGTCAACTGGGACAGACTCTGATTCTTTGGGAAATTTAAACAGGTAAGAAAGGATTCTCCCCTGTATTTAATATCCTTGGACAAGGATACCAAATCTTGTAGGCACTTGGTCAGAGCGTGATACTCAGTAAAATTTAAGCACAGCCATTCATGTAGTGCAGCCAAGAGAATTTCATATTCCTCCCCCTCCCCACTTCTTCCTCCTTCTCTCTTTTCAGCTCAAACGAGTCACCTTGGCTAGCCTGCCAGTCCCCATAGAACTTATGTTCCTTGATAGGATATGCCAATAGAAATGAAAATTTCTATAATGGTTTGAGACGTGAGTCAGTCACCTATCAGTGCGAGGGGCTAAGCTCCATCTCCTCCAGGAAACGGAGCTCATCAAATGGACATGAATGCACGTTATGATAGTGAATGATCGTGAGAATGCGTGGGGAGCCGTTTTCCCCTCTCTTTCTTTTTTTAAGAAGTGCCCCTGTATTGTACCTGTCTTGTGCATATTCTAAGCATCTGCACCTTGTTTCGCTTACCTGACCCTCCGACGCACGCTAAACTCCCAAATTGGGAGCTGGACGGCCACCCTCTGTGCACATCTAGTCATTTCCCTTCCCATTTCATGGGAAGGGGCTGTCCCTGGAGTGGAGCTATTTTGAGAGGCCGATCACTACAACAATCACCGGCTTAGCAGGAGATGGACAGTGTGGTGTAGCCACAAAAGAAGGAGAGACATTGTCATTGAGGGTTTGAGTCCTGAATGTCAGAACAGCGGGGAACCTGGGTAGAGCGCGTTTCTGCCTGCTGTCCACTATCACTCAGTTTCAGAGGGTTACCTACTTGACTTGCCATGATTGCTGGCCCTTCCATGATTCTGGCTGCTCAGAGCATGCAAGCAAAGGGGGATAGCAGTGCTTCAGAACAATGTCAAAAGGGAGAGGTTTCCCCCCCCGCCCCCCCCCCCCCCGCCGCAAAGCTCCTGGCATCCAAGGGGCTGATCGGGAAGTTATGCTCAGCTGTGCCCAGAGGCATGTTCCTACTTACTCAAATAATGCCAACAAGTAGATTTCACTGCTGTCAATCTTTCATTATGCTACAGTAGAAAGAGTGGAGCCTGAAGGTCAGGGAGACCCCCTAACAATTTGCATAACTTCCCAGACCAGCACCCTGCACCTGGCCAGAAGTTACAGAAATGCCTCAGGGACTCCTCTTAGCTGAATCCTTCTCTTTCTCTTGATGAGAATCTCTTTAAAGGACAGATGTGATATTTGTAACAGGAGTTCTGCTTGGTCATGGGCTATGTTAATTCATCTCTAGATAATCAGTGCTTAGACCGATAAATATTTTTCTGGATGGATGGATGGAGGACTTATTGATTACCACTTTACACATTGATCCCTATAGCATGGGCTGTGTATGTTAATATAAACCTACATAGCTCTCCCTGCTCAAAAAAGAACTAGTCCTTTTAGTCCCTTATATCGATCGTTTCAGGCTGTAAAGATGGGACTGCAAATAAATTTCATCTTGAGAGCCAACACCAGTCAATTGGTGGTGGCTGCCTTTAGGGTCCTCTTGGAGGTATCTGTGCACCGAGTTTAGTGAGGAAAAAGTGCAGTCATCGATTAGCAATGTCTGCTGTGAGCTAAGGACAAAGAAATGGTGGCCTGACTGCTTTGCATTTGCCAATGGGTTTAAAGCTTTAAATTCTTCCAGTTGAATTTTCTGGATGAATACCTTTCCAACACATGTTTAAAAAGGTCAGCTTTGACTGGATATAATGGGTGGTTAAGGGTGTTTTTCCCTCCACTGGTGTATTTTCCTAATGTACTTCTTTATATACTTGCTGGATTGGAAAGCAAATGAGGCGGGAAAACACTACTTGGTTTTCCTTAGGATATACCATTCTTATTGGAAAAGAAAACCAAACTAGATGAGGGTGAATTTTTCCCAAGTGGGATGTATAAGAAAATCTCTACCAGGGAAAATGAAAGGAGGGATGAGAAGAAAAACAATGAAATCCATAATCTAATCTAATCTTTTCATTCCCAACGCTGGGAATAATCTCACTTTTGCAGTGTCAAGCACTTCCCAAGGCACTTAGTACAGGGAAGCACAGGGAAGCCACAGAGAAATGGTTGCTGAATTTTGGTTAATGCTACATCGCTCTTTTCAAACACAGTGGGCTATCTCCTAGTGATGTTTTAACAAATAACTAGACGCCCTGAACAAAAAGTACCCAAGGATTAGCAAAGGTCTGGCAAAGGTGACTTCATCAGGTGGGGAGGTAACCGTTTTCTTTTTCTGAGAAATAGTTCCCATAACATAAATTTCACCATTTTACAGTTTGGTAGTTTTTAGTATATTCACTATGTTGTGCAACCATCACCGCTATCTAATATCAGAGCATTTACATCACCCCGAAAAGAAACCCCAAAGGTATTAGCAGTCAGTCCCAATTCTTTCCTCCCTCTCCCCTGGCAATCACTAATCTCCTTTTTGTCTCTAAGGATTTGCCTATTCCAGACAATACAGATGGAATCATACGATATGTAGCCTTTTGTATCTGGCTTCTTTCATTTAGCATAACATTTTCAAGATTCATCCATGTTGTAGCATGTAACAATATTTCAATCCCTTTTTAAAAAAAAAATATTTCATTCCCTTTTATATTTGAATACTATCCCATGGTAGGGAGAGATCACATTTTGTTTCTCCATTCATTAGTTGATGGACATTTGGGTTGCTTCCACTTTTGGGCTATTATGAATAAACACTGCTATGAACATCTGTGCACATTTTTAAATGAGAAATAAAGTTTTCAATTCTCTGTAGGAATACACCTATTAGTGGAACTGCTGGATCATACTGTAATTCTTTGTTTAACTTTTGGAAGAACTACTGAATTCTTTTCCACAGTGGCCCTCCGTTTTACGTTCCCACAAACCATACAGGAGGGTTCCAACTGTTATTGTCCATCCTTTAGTTATAACCATCCTAGTGGGTGTGAGGTGGTATTTTTTTTTTTTTTTTTAACTCATGGCTATAACAAGCATGTTCCTACCTGGGCATGAGACGGTGGAAGTCCTCTTCTTATGTAAACACCGAAGAGAGCATCCTTCCCGAGGGAGATATTGAACTTTAAGAACTGGGGTTGACTGATGTGAATCTGTGATCTCCAAAACACGCCAGGTGGGACTTCTTGGGTCACCCGCCGACCAACTTCCGCTTCGCCACTGTCTATGCTGCTGTTCTTCAAGGACCAGGGCACTGGAAAATAGGAATTGACACCAAGTCCGTGACATGTGTACACATTAGGTGGCTCTACATTTCTGTTTGATTATATGCTATAATCATTTTATAATCATTTTATAGCAAGTATTTAAAAAAATATGAAGGTGAAACCCATGGCAAATTTCTCTTGAGGTCACAACTTAAAATATCTAGGTTTTAAATAATAATCCTAGAAACTCATACCCCAGGGCATCTGAAATATTGGCACAGTGCTTGCTAAACTTCTGAGATTACTCTTTACTGATCAACTATCATAAGAGCTGGAGTTTGATAAGTACATGTAAACTCCAAATGTGACTGGGATGTAAAATGATCAGTAGGAAAGGGGAGAGTGATATTAATTTGGCACCAGATTTAATTCTTGCAGCTGTTAATTATTCTTTCCTGCCACAAACAAGTCCAATATACTCTGACATTCTCATAAATTAATAAAAAAGAGCCAGCAGTGAACAAACATCAGTCCAGAATAAATAAAATAACTCAACAGAAAATGCTGACTTGCTCTAAGGCTGACCCAACATTGGGTGTCACCCCTTCCTCGCTTAAGAGGAGGGACTTAAGAACCGTGTGGAAACCACACCCCTCTCACGGTGACACTGGTGCATCTCTGTTGCATTATTTGAAATCGCTTATATAGGAACTACTGGTTGCCCATACTCAGCAACCTTCAGAACTTTAATAATAGGAGTTCCAGAAATTCCTATTCTAAAAGAGGGTTTCTTAATAACAACGAACTAGCCAGGGTCTCCTACGCTTCGGAGGGTGGTTTTCTTTATGAATACACAATTAAGAAAAAGCTGGGAGTTACTAGTAGCTGCCCAAGAAAAGTCAGCTGATCTCTCAGGGCCTCAGTATCATGGTCTCTAAAATGGGAACAAAACCTTGACGGAAGCTAGTTTTACATAGGTCACTTGTGATTCCTTCAAATGGATTCTGAACTTGAAAGGAAATATAAAACCACGACCTGCTATCGTCTTGAGAACTTCTAAACGCGTTGAAAGCAAATACAGAAAGAATTGAAGACATGTTGGTTTTGAGGGTCTTTTCACTTTTTGATGGATCACTTCGGGGGCCCTTGTGTATCTAAACCTTCTCCAGTGTCATGGGCAAAGGATGGGAAGCCAGCTCCCTCCTGCATTCTGTAATGGACGAACTCTTCTGAACATATTCATCTGTATTTGGCCACAATCCATTGCAAAAGCTTTGGATGGTCAAGAGAGATCATAAGGTTGCAGAAGACTGGCATGAAAAGTCAGTGAGGCATTCTGACTTAGCTGACCTGGCTCTGTTACCATCTGGCCACTGCATCAAGACAATACTCATAAATGCTGGGTGCCGGTTTCTCGTTCTGGAAAATGGAGAGGTGACATTCTTGGATCCCTAAAGGTTTTCCATAACTAAATTATAAAAGAAAAGCCACAGAGGGACTTGAGGGTGTAAAGTTATTTTTTTCCCCGTATTTAGTTCAATAGTGGGTCAAATACAAAGTAAACAGGGGCTTAAAATAAGGTAGGAGACACGCTGCTTTGGACCTTAAGAAGAAACCCTTGACCTCTAGAATAGGGAACAGGCTCCTACAGGAAGTTTGGAAGCTTCCATCACAAAACATTGTTAGGAAGAAAAGAAACTAGTAATCCTTCATGGGTCAGCTCTTTAGACGGTTTGCCCCTCAAACATTTTTATGTTGCCTATCAGATATGAAATACTTTCCTGTAGGGGAGGAATACTGCCTAGCATGTAAGAGCAGAGGCTGGGCTGAGACTGCCTTGGTTCAAACCCCAGCTTTGATACTTGGTCAAGTGTATCCATTCTCTGTGCCTCAGTTCCCTCCCTTGTATAATTGGGACACTATTATTATTTATTTCATAGCATTGTTAGGAGGATTTAATGAGTGAACCCATGCAAAGCTCTTCGACTAATTTTTGGCACAAAGTAAGCACTAAATAAAAATTAGCTATCATGATTATTATTATCGGCAAGGCTCTAAGCCTCAAAAGCATATTGTTTATTTTGCTGACATAATGACATATGCAGGGGGAACCACTTGTTATCACCAGTTGATCAGAAGCTCTGCTTATTATAAATTAAAAACGAATTTGTACTTAAAAATGCTGCTTTGGACGGGCTCCTCTCCTTGCCAAATTAAGGCCTTTGGAGGAAAGGATACAATAAAAAGGATGCAGTAAGGAAGAGCTGTAGGGGAAAAAAAAACCCAACCCTGGGGAAGAATAGTTTAGGAGTCTCTGATAGAGACCAAATGTAACCCCAGCAATCACAGTGTAGCAACAAGTTAAAGAAATGCACTAAAAATAAAAAAGAATTCTAAAGAAATCACTCATCTTTAAACTTAATAAAATGAGCTTTCTTTCATGTCTGTTGGGCTTTCAGGGGTTGCTGGGTTAATGACAGGCTATGAAAAAGAAGCAGGGAATCGGCACCCACGAGCCCACTAATCTGCTGTTGAAACTTAAACGGATTTTGATAATGTCAAACCAAATGAGGACGCCAGAGGTGGCGAAGAGGCTTCCAGGGAGCGGCTGCGCTGGAGAAACGACAAGGAG
>NW_006772699.1:864591-879654 GCF_000442215.2 Lipotes vexillifer | reverse complement strand
GGCTCGCGGGCTCCAGAGTGCAGGCTCAGTAGTTGTGGCACACGGGCTTAGTTGCTCCGCGGCATGTGGGATCTTCCCGGACCAGGGCTCAAACCCGTGTCCCCTGCATTGGCAGGCAGATTCTTAACCACTGCCACCACCAGGGAAGTCTGGGTTTGGTTCTTATAGTAGTGGGGTCCCCCTTCTTTCAGTAGACCCCAACTTCAGGACACTGAAGTCAGTAAATTAGCTGCTCCCGCCAATGAGTGCAGGCTGACTTCTCAGTAGTCACACTCCCCCACCAGGGTTTCAGATGCCCCGCCCCTCATGTTCCATCCACCAAAGGAGGCAGTGCACCTGGGTGCTGAAGTATAGGTTTTGTAGCCAGACAACTGGGTTCAAACCCTGGCTCTGGTTCTTCCTTGCTGTGTGACCACCAGCAATTTGCTTAACCTCTCTGGGTCTTCATTCTCTTTTTGTTAAAATGGGAACAATAACAGTAACCATCTCATAGGCTGAGAGTAACAAATGGAAGTACACAAAGAAGGTCCCTAGCATATAATAATAGCAAAATATATGCTAGTTACACTGAATTAAATAGAAGAATGAAAAACGATAAGGGAAAATGTCTGGCTTTTTTTTTTTTTTTACCATCTTCATTGGAGTATAATTGCTTTACAATGGTGTGTTAGTTTCTGCTGTATAACAAAGTGAATCAGCTATATGTATACATATAGCCCCATATCCCCTCCCTCTTGCGTCTCCCTCCCACCCTCCCTATCCCACCCCTCTAGGTGGTCACAAAGCACCGGGCTGATCTCCCTGTGCTATGAGGCTGCTTCCCACTAGCCATCTATTTTACATTTGGTAGTGTATATATGTCCATGCCACGCTCTCACTTCGTCCCAGCTTACCCTTCCCACTCCCTGCGTCCTCAAGTCCATTCTCTACACCTGCATCTTTATTCCTGTCCTGCCCCTAGGTTCTTCAGAACCATTTTTTTTCTAGATTCCATATATATGTGTTAGCATATGGTATTTGTTTTTCTCTTTCTGACTTACTTCACCCCGTATGACAGTCTCTAGGTGCATCCACCTCACTACAAATAACTCAATTTCGCTTCTTTTTATGGCTGAGTAATATTCCATGGCTTTCTTTTCAGAGTAAAGGATTTTCAAAAAGACATTGTGTGTATATGCGATATGCATGTATATATTTATATACATGTGTATGTGCATATATGTGTATATATATGTATGTATGTTATCTATCAAGAGAGAGGGGAGAGTCTAACTCTTCTGGAATAGACCTAACTATGGGAGCAAGCTTAAAATTGGGAGTCAGGCTCTGTTTCCATTACTGATTTTTGGTGGGACTTTCTAGAAGCCTGTTTGGTTATTTTATTGATTAGCTTAGTTTATTGAAAATCCTGCTTTATTTAGTAACACTGAAAAAAAAATTTTTTTTTTTTTTTACAGTATAACAGGCATCTGGTTTATTTATTTATTTATTTATTTTTTACATCTTTATTGGAGTGTGATTGCTTTACAATGGTGTGTTAGTTTCTGCTTTACGACAAAGTGAATCAGCTATACATATACGTATGTTCCCAGGTCTCTTCCCTCCTGCGTCTCCCTCCCTCCCACCCTCCCTATCCCACCCCAGTAACACTGAAATTAAGATCCAGTCAGCTATACCTTCACACTGAAGCTCTTTTAACCTTTATACCCTGCCTCCTGCCAGATAAATAGGTTCTTTCTCTGTGTTTTCACAGCATTTACACTTAACTCTACTGCAGCACTGTTGTTGGGTACTATGTTGATTTTACTTGCCTTTCTAAGTGTCTCTTATTAGACTCTGTGCTCCCTGAGGTCAGGCAGGGCTACAAATGCGTCTCTGGGTTCTCCGTGGTTTGCACCTGGCAACCCATCTATAAATTCTTGTTGAACTGAATCAAGTTTTATCTGACCATCTGATGGGGTATTTTAACAAAACCCCTGTGACTACTGGGTGAAACGAGAGCCTTAAGAAAGATTTACTTTGAAAAGTTGCACGAAAACTGGCTTTAAAAAAAAAAAAAATTAAATTCTCCTCTGAAAGCTCCATGGGGAAATTTACTACCGAAAGAAAACTTCCTTATGAATCCTTCTGAAAAATCATGAGTCAACTCTTAATTTATCTTTTGTATAAAGTCTTATAAACAAAAAAAAAATGAGCCAAGGCAGCTGGAGTCTAGTGTATAGGTCATGGGATTAACAACCAAAAGGTAAGGGTCCTAATCCTGATACTTTATGATGCTGAACCATTTGTGGAAGGAACAGGGATGTAAATGAACTAGTCTGTTGAACTCCCATTCTTGTTACTAAGCAGCTGGCTAGTTTTAGGCAGTTCAGCTCTCCAGGTCTCATTGTCCTTATCTCCGTAAGAGTGGTTTGGACCCAAAGATACCTTAAGGGGCATTCCACCTTAGCCTACTGTGGTCTACAGAGCAAGCCAGGAGGGTCACCTCTGGGTTTGTGCTACAAAGACGCCTGTGTGGTGTCCGCGGGGGGAGGGGTTATCAGAAAGTGAAGGTAACATCCCTTTTAACAAACCAGTGATTGCTTTCAAACTAAACTTTCCACATATGCAACCGAATTATTCTTTTGCAAAGAGTTTTCACTTTTTCCATATATATATATATATACGTATATATATACATCTTCATATAAATATCTTTAATATATATAAAATTTTCATTTTGAAATAATTTCAGATTTATGGAAAAATTTCAAACAATGGTACAAAGATTCCTGCATATCCTTCACCCAGATTCCATAAATGTTACATACACTTGTGTTCTCTCTCTGTATATAAATATATATTTTTTCTGAAGCATTGAGTTAAGTTATAAACAAACAGGTGGCTCCCTTACCTCGAAATATTTCCAAGTGTTTCTGCTATAAACAAGGCCATTCTTTTTCAGAACCACAGTACAGTTATCACAAACAGAAAATTAACATTGATACAACCAAATATATCTAATTTACAGGTCTTATTCAAATTCGCCAATTGTTACACTAACAGTCTTTATAGCCAAAGGAAAAAAGACTTTTTCTACATACTTAATAAAGAAGCTTCAAGGGCTTCCTTGGTGGCGCAGTGGTTAAGAATTCGCCTGCCAATGCAGGGCACACGGGTTCAAGCCCTGGTCCGGGAAGATCTCACATGCCGCAGAGCAAGTAAGCAGGTGTGCCACAACTACTGAATCTGCGCTCTAGAGCCCGCGAGCCACAACTACTGAGCCCGCGTGCCACAACTACTGAAGCCCGCGCGCCTAGAGCCTGTGCTCCGCGATAAGAGAGGCCACTGAAATGAGAAGCCCGCGCACCGCAACCAAGAGTAGCCCCCACTCGCCACAACTAGATAAAGCCTGCACACAGCAACAAAGACACAATGCAGCCAAAAATAAAAATAAATAAAATAAATAAATTTTAAAAAAAAGAACCTGCAAAATGAGTGGGCATAACTTCTGTAACTTTAAAAATAATAAAAGGAAGAGAAAAGTTAGGCCAATACTGCCTCCCAAGAGATTAAAAGGAAAGGTGGCTTTTGTAAATTGCTACAGCCAGCATGGGGAACCATCTCCATGACTCTGTCCTTGGAGGTCAAATCCCTGGGCTGATGTTCAGGAGGTCTGTGCCGCCCTCCAAGGTCAAAGAGGCCAGCAGCCCGGACCAGGCTCCCAGTCCCACAAATAAGGATCAGAACCTGGGCTCCTGGAGCCATGCCAGCTCTTCTAGGACCGCAAACATGGTTAACCCCTAAAAGGATGCCATCGAGAGACGCTCAACAGGGAAACAAAGTAATTATGGTTTCTACCTTTACCTCCAAGATGGGTGTCTTCATATTGAGAAGTTCTGAGTTCTCAGGAGGCAATGTTGCATGTGGAGCTGGTCAGCCCTGGGTTTGAATCCCAGCTCTCACAACTACTAGCCGTGTGCCTGCGGGCTGATCCCTCCCGCTCTCTGAGTTTGTCTACTCCTCTGTATAATGGGGTTGCTTCTGAGGATTAACCAGAGTAACATAGGACGCGAAATTTTAGGCACTTTTACATCTTTCTATCCAGTTGTTGTGCTGCCTGCAAAACACCTGTAACTATCCCAGATTTGGAGGATAAATATGTGATGACTTATTGATAGTTTATGATATCAGCTGCCTAGTGCACTCTTAACTACGAGAGGGCCCAGGGCTGGAGTGGGCTGTAATAAAACAGACATCTTCCAGAGCAGCTGAAATCAATACACAATGAGTGGTCAATACATCTGCAGACCTGGGGGGGTGGGGTACCTACTGCATGAATTAAAGTGCTACGTCCAGAGAAAGCAAAGGCCAGTTTAACACCCAAACTGCAGCTGTTAATGTGGGCTCTAGCTGCTTCTCAGGCGGGCAACTGAAAGGCAGCCCTGTGTTTATTTCACAATGATCCATGAATGTGCCAAGCAATGCTGGGTGGGTCATTCACTCATATTTTCATGCAACGACTATTTATCAAGCAACGACTGTAGTGCTAGGTAATCTCTGGTCAACGTCAAAGTTAGGGTGTCTGTCATATTCCCATTATCCATTATCTAGGCAGCCTGAAGTCAGGGTCCCATGGGCCCTTGGGTTTGCACTGACAGTATCAAGAACAGAGGAATTTAACACCGTTCTGTAATCATTCTGTGTGAGTCCGGCCACCACCCTTGGGTTCTAAGCAATGACCAAGCGTGGTGTCCTGGCAAACAGGATGGAGTCCAGCTTCCATCTCCCAGAGCCGTGGCTTCCATGTCCAACTTTTCTTTCTATCTACGAGCTGCACAGTGAAAAGTGGAGATGGTGATCATTTTGCCCTAAGAAGCAGATGCTTAAGACACATTGGTTCTTGCTGGTTCATCTCCAGCTTAAGGATGAGATTTCTGGGATTTTAGAGGCAACACTCTAATGATCAATTTCACAGGAGAGTCCACGTCTGTAACTCCACGGAAGATTGCTCATGGAAATGTGAAGCGATTGCCTATTTCAGACACACGTACCTAAAATTCCAACCAGTTAAATAAGACTGATGTGGAGCAAAACAACAGCCTTCCATAGCCACATTAGAAGCTAATCATTTCAGAAAATGTTGCCATAATTCATTTATGGAAACAGCCAGACTATTCCCCAAACAAGTGATAAAGGGAATGGACTCACAGTCATAGCACGGAAATGAAGCCTCAGGCTAATACTTTCTAAACTTAAACTGAACTCTGGAGGCACCCTAGCATAAATCTGCCTTGCAGATTATTCTGCCTCACATATTTTTATCTATTGCAAATAAAGTTGAATTCAGAATATTGCTTCAGTCATTACACCTCGTTTCCATTTACTGGGGAATCAGGACAACCATCTGTGAATTCTGTTTAACCAAAAGATAGGCGAAAAGATTCTCCTAAGGACATTAGATTCACTAGCTCGTCTGAGTCAGCAGCAGCCCAGGAGCCCTCACCCGGCTGTTGCCTGGCTATTCTTCAGGAATAGACTTCCATCCTGAGCGTCCACTGCGGCTGTTATAGTATGCACAACGTCACACAGCAATAATGATTTTTATAAAATCCTTCAGCACTCAGAACTACACATGGCCTTTCTTTCTTTTGAAAACCTCAATTTTGTCATCTTAGACAAAAATGGCCAAATCTCTGCCACTCGGGGTGTTAATATATATTTATACATCTGACTGTTCAGGTGAACATGCTTCTGTATTAATAAGTAGTTCAGTTTATTAGTATTATTTATAGCAGCTAAACAATTTATTGAGTGGTTACAACTTGCCATGTAGTCTCCTGATTCCTTTATGATTTTTTTTCCTGTTTTTCAGACAAGAGGACCACAGGAGTAAAGTGACTCGCTTCGGATCACACAGGTCTTAAGTGGCAGAGCTGGGATCAAAAGCTCTGTCTGACCGTTTCAGAAACCCACAAATGTAACCATTAGGCTGACTGCATTTCAGACCCTGGGCTAAATACAAGAGAGACAAAGAGAGGCGTATCCAAGCAGATAGCAGAGACCAAGCTCTGGGTGTGCAGGTCTCTCTGAAAGAGAAGCATGCCAATGAAGCTAAGGGCGAATGTGGCAGGAAGGGAAACTGGATCTCATTATTAATACCTATGTCAAGCCACGATGACGCCATGTACAACAGAAAGTAGGCAACTGGGAACGGCTTGTGGAGGGCAATCAGAAGCTGAAATCCACCAGTGTGATGCACTAAGTGGTACCCATCTGTAACAACGGTAGAATAGCATGGCCTCCAAAATGAGGGGAGTTGTTGCATTGGTATGTAGGTTGTTGGTGTACCTGCCAGTAGATGTGCAGTATCTCAATGGCTGGCTCGATCATAATGACCCCTTGTATTTCTGGGAACTTCACCGACTTTGAAAAAGCCCCATGTAGGGAAGTGATCATTTTGGAACCCTGGGTTGTGTTCATTGAGAGGCTGATGAGAGCCAGAGGAAGAATTACCAACCTCCCTGCTAATCTGGCTCCTAGTACCATACATTAAGCCAACTAGTAAAAATCATTATGAAGTTTTTGCTGAAAGGGCAAGTGCAGAAAAACATGTTTCTAAACAGAATAACAGTCTTTGCCATTTTTTTCCAACTTGCATACCATCTGGAAATTCTGATTTTTTTTTTCAAAGGGTAGGAAAGAAATGTGCTCCAGGCACAAATAAATGTTTACAGCTGAGTTATAAACCGAGAATGGTGGGGCTTAAAACAGACATGCCGGCAGTGATGGAACTCAAGCTGCAGTGAGACAAATAATGCTGCAAGGAGCTGGCCAGCTCATTTTTGCACATTGGCCCTTTGGAACGGGAAGTCCTGCTTCCTACTGACCTCATCAAGCACATGGTTGAGAAGAAGTCTTCATCAGGGTTTGTCCCAATTCTTAGAGGGTAAAGGAAAGAGATGAAGTGATAGGATTGTCTACCTTCACATTCCGAAAGCAGCCTTCGCCTTTGGAAAATACCTCATAAGAAGCACCTCCTCATAAGAAGTGGCAGCCTGTGGAGGCTTGTTAAATGGACCGACCGAGAGGCGTTATGATGATGTCAGGAAAAACAACAAATATTCACGGATCCCTTATTGAGTACCTGATATCGCACACCATATTCTATAAGTGACATCTCATTATGGGGGACAGCAAGCTTATGAGGGGGTACCATTTTACAGATGATGGCTCAGAGGCCGAGGGAGGGCAAATGGCCTGTTTACATCCACACAGCTCCTTAGTGATGGAGCTGGTGTTTGCATCCAGTCAGACCAACCGCAGAGCCCTGTAGTATAGAGCATCTGTCAATGAGAAGTTATCCGAGAATATATTATACCCAACATTATGTCAAGAAGGAAAAACTGATATATTGGAGTTTTGTCTTTCTCCCTAGTCTCCGACAACTTGTAGTTACAGACAAGTCCAAGGAAAGTAGAAATGGGTTTGTACGTGATTAAGACTAGTCAGCCAACTTTTCCTGTAAAGGGCCAGACAGTAAATATTTCAGGCTTTGGGGACCACCTAGGCTCAGTTGCACCTACTCAACTCCATTGCCAGAGTGCAAAAGCAGCCAGGGACAATGAATGAACGTGGCTGTGTTCCAATAAATCTTTATTTGCAAAAACAGGTGGCTGGCCAGATGATTTGGTCCATGAGATGCAGTTTGCTGACCCCAGATATAGAGGACACCTTGAATGTAAAATGAGTGTAGGTTTTGAGAGTGACCCATGAAATTCTACTTGGGAGTTTATTCTTTCTTAAGATCAGTGCACAAATTGGCTACATACGACGTGCCCTTTAAAAGTTCTTGTATATTTTGCCTCTGGACCTAGCCAATCAAACTGGATTCCCTTATGCTCTCTGACCAGGTCAGAACACTGTACTGAATCTTCGTTCTCAAGGCTTATCTAATCCCAGATCTATAGAAAAAGTGTTCCGTGCTCTTGTAATGAAGACGTATGAGTTCGTTCCTTTTAACATAGAAATAGACTTGAGATGGTGAGTGATTCTGGCAGTCTGTGGGCTCCCCTTCCTTGATGTGAAATCCAACGACCAAATCAACCACGTTAAGTTTTAATTGAAAGACAGAATGGAGAAAAAATAAACCGTGAACAACAACAAATGGAAAAGGGAAGACAAAGCCCAAAGAACATATATTCTCCCAACCAATTAATCAAGTGCTTTGTTTCTACTAACATATCAGAGTGTGTAGGCTGCCCTTGTCTATTAGACTCCTTTCCAAATCTGAGCAGTGTAAACACTCCTAAAGACCGGGTAATGAAATCTCTATCGATGTGCCATCTTAGATGGGACTCACATGCCTGTGTTTTGCTTACATTTTAATTTGCTTCTGCTGGATACTTACCTAGTAATTGCTTAATAAGATTAACCTCCCTGGCAATGTGTGGTGTATCTTGATTAAAACATTATCGGAGTGAAGGATTATCGTACAGCACAAAAAAATGGAGAGGGTGGTATTTAATTAATTTATTGCCAATATATCTTGATTGTCTCTTTGAAACACTGGAAAAGTAGTCGATTGGAATTGATCCAGGTTATCTAAATGTATAGATTTGGATTGTGCAGAGGAGGTAGGTCACTGGGTAAAGAAATTCAAACGTAGGATCACCGCCTTTAAAAAGAGTTAGGTGGGTATAACACACCATTGTAAAGCAATTATACTCCAATAAAGATGTTTAAAAAAAAAAAGAGGCGGGTGTGTGAAAACACTAACCTTTCTAGTCATTTTTAAAAGCAAACTTCACAACAACTTAAGGAGAGATCTGATCTCTTCGGTCGCAGGAAGAGTACTGTTTTGGCGTTCAGAAAGAAGACGTTCTGAGTTCTATTTCAACTTGAAGCAATTTCAGATGCTCAGACTTTATCATAAAAGTCCTCTTGACAAAATTCACTGCACAATGACTTGGTAACCTCTTTTCTGGCTCAGAACTCATTTGGAAAATATTCTGCTATGTGTGATGTTATACAACTCACACAGTATTTTCAAAAAGCAGGTGGCCTCTGAGGGGAAAAGTTCTGGCCCTTCCAAAGACACCATGGAAAATGTTTCTTTGTTCATGCAGAGACATCATACTCTTAGTTAGGACCTGTTCTTTTCTGGGAATCTTCTGTCCTGCCGGCGTGGGAGGCTCCAGTGGGGTTGGAAATGAAGCTTAATCACAAATGGGAGGAAAGGCCGACCTTCACTTGTGGAAGTTAATGCCTATCAGTGATTCCCTTTTGGGAAGAACGCTATTTAAAAAGTGTTTGTGCGAATTCCCTGGCGGTCCAGTGGTTAGGACTCTGGTCTCTCACTGCCGAGGGCTCGGGTTCAATCCCTGGTCGGGGAGCTAAGATCCCACAAGCTGCAAGGAGCGGCCCCCAAAAATTGTTTTTTAGTTAAAAAAAAAAAAAGTGTTTGTATGTAATCTCAGTATGTATATGCACATAAAATACATCCCTGTGCAAAAAAAAATGCATATTCACATTTCAAATGTGTATTCTGCACTCTTTTCAAAAAATGGAGTGTTGATTTGCAGATTAAAGGACATCTGTGGATCAAACATAACAGAGACCCTCAAAAGCAGTGTTTCTCACAGAGCAGCACCACGGACATTTTGGATGGGACACTTCCTCATCGTAGGAGGCTCTCCTGTGCATCGTAGGCTGTTTAACTGTATCTCAGCTTCTCCCTACTAGATGCTGGTTGCACCTCTTCTAAATGTGACAATCAAAAAAGTCTTCAGACCTTGCCAGATGTGCCCCTAGGGGGCAAAAACACCCCAGCTGAGAACCACTGCACTGCAGTAAAGGCAACTGAAGTTACATTTACAGGTGGTGTCAAGCCCTGGAGATGCGCAGACTGCAAATCTGAGGCCAGCAAATCTGGCTCCTGGCTTTTGGGTCAGTTAAGGTAAAATATATTTTTCATTTTCAGGTCTAGTTTTAGTCACTTGATAATGGAAAGCATATAATTTCATCCGCAGATAAAACTTTTTCATGCTTGCTTAAAGGTAATTTAGTGTTATGATTAGGATAGATGAGGAGAACGACTCTTAAAGCCTCGATCAAAAGACGACAAAGTCACACTTGAAGCATTAGGACAGCTCCGGAGAGGCTAATTTAAGCAACATTAGCACCTCAGAGCTGATTAATGTACACCTCTATGGCAAGATGATTCTGGAATATCCTCTGCGGAAAATGCCTGATCTAGGAAAAACCCAACAGCTCCCTTAAAGATGCACACGGCACAGACCTGAGTTCAGGTTTGTACCTGCCTACTTGTTGGATTTGGGGTAAATTTCTAAAACATCCTGGGCCCCAGTTTCTCCAAGATAATTTTTCTCCCTTTAGGGTTACTGAAGTTACACAACGTTAAATCTGGCACATGATAGGTGCCCAATAAATGTTTCCCTTACCATTGCTGAAATATCCCTGTGGGGTATTTTAAGAAATGTCGGGTGAACTGCCTAGTGTGCTAAGAGGCAGAGTGAAAAATTCTGTGTTTGGAGAACCCTTCTGTGCAGTCTCTTCTGTTTGTGATTTCCATCCTGAATCAAGCATCCTCCCCTACCCTGCATGCCAGCCTGCCTAATGGTGCCATTGGCTGCGTTGGTTGTCTCTTAATTGCCCCACGTCCCCACTTCCCCATGGTTCTGTTTTTTCTCCTCTTTCTTAGCACCTTGTTAGCACCTATTTTTTTCTCTTTTCTTCCTGCAAAAGTACTGTTGCCTGATTGCTTCAGTAAACATTTCTATTGTCCCCTTCACTGTTTTGCCAAGGGAAGCTTTGTTCCCGAGTTGTCAAAACTCCTTTCTCTTCTCCCCCGAAGCGGAACAGCTCCGGGCCTTTCTCTTTCATGCCTTGCCAGGTGGTGCTTCCTCCCTGGGGAAGCTGCATCTCTCCCCTGGGGAGAGGGCTCTAGTCTACTGGCCCGTGCCGCCTGCTGCTCTCAGCTTTCCCCATCAGGCAGGACTTTCTCCTGCTGCTCCCCAGGCCTTGAGATGCTTTCAAGTAGCTCCAGACCCTGCCGGTCGCTGCAGATAGCGTAGGGGTGCACATGGCTCTGAGCGGGCACCGCGCCAGCTCCGAGTGGCTCCAGCTCACAGACAGGAACGGCAGACACCTTTGAACGGGGGTACCTAGGAAATGCAGGGCTTTTTTTTCTCCCCTTTTCCTCCCTTTTGCATACCTTACAAGATTCGGATTAGAAAACCTGAACCAGGTGGCGAGAGCTCTGAATTTTCCTGTGGCCTCAAGAGGGCGAGCTGCGGCTGTAACCTCACCTTTGCCTCCAGATGGCGCTGTTGTCACATCATCGTTTCCTGGTAAGCCGGTCCTTATCCCATTGTTAAAGGTGTGTCCATCTGCCGGCTGGAGTTGCCAATTGAGTCCGAGCAGATGCATGGCTGCGGGAGAGACAAAGTAATGAAAACATGAAGAGAGAATTCAGCAATGCAGATGTCAAGGGGGAGGGCCAGGTGCCTTTTCCAAACGACTGCCTTTGAAGGAAGCTGCAGTTCAACACTGGCTTGCCCCAGGCCTCAGGGATTAGCTAAATACAGAAGGCAAGTAGATCTGGGTAGTTGGGTTTCCTCTTCCAGTGGAAAGGAAACAACAGCCTCAGGGGGAGAGCATCCCCAGTGGCAGGCGGAGGAGGGAGGGGAAAACAAAGCCCGGACCTTCCAAATGGTGCCACCATAAAGGGGAAAGTGCCCCTCTGGAATCACTGTAAAGGGCACTCTCCATCCCTCCCAGCCTTTCCTGCACTCAAGACAGAGCTGTTCATAGACTGGTGGTCCAGGGGCATTGAAAAGAATAGTTTCCCCCAAACTGCTCCCAATCTAAATCTGTTTCAAATCAAGGCTCCCCCAGCAGGGCCAGCCTGCTGGTCTGGTTCAGACGAGACTATACCTGTGCTGAAACACCAATGCAGCCTCCAGTATCCGCAGTAGTACTGGCCCACGGTAAAGCCCACCTCCCTGTTTCAAAGTTGAAAAAGATTTTCCCCCTCCAGCCCTCTTCCTGACAAGTGAACATCTTTTCGGCCTATGGTGGAAAAAGCTTGGGGGTAGTGATGGAATGGAGTCCTTTTCTGGAAATAGTACTGCGGTGATTCACTGTCTCTCTCCCTCTCACCTGCCCTATCTCTACCCTTCCCCACAGTCCAAGATGAGACACAGAGTTCTGAAGCACTGCCTCTTCTTTGCTAAGCAAACAAGCACGCCTACGAAACTCTCATTTTACTCCCATACAACCTCCAACCTCCAGACACCAAACTTCCTTCTGGCGGTCCTTGTCACTCTGTTGGTGCCAACTCCCCACGTCCCGGTTAGCTGAGCTAAGCCAATATCCCCGTATGTCTGATGGCTCTTGGTGAGTTGTTCTTCCTGTGTGGAGCGAAAGGCAAGTTCCACACACCTGCATTCTTTCAAAGTCCATATCTAAGAAATGCTTCCTTTGTGAAAAAATAAGGACTTCCTTCCCCTGCATATTTCTCAGCCAGGCAATAACCACCACATGTCTGTCTGGCATTTCAACCAGACACAGGTTGATGCCTTTGCTACGTTTCCAGCACTGCAGGAGGGAAAGGGCTGTTGACAGGGAAAGGTTCCTAGTATGAGGCGGGGATGGGAAAAACAATTAACCACAGGAAACGCAATTAACAATGCTTAGGAAATTGTTCACACAGCAATTAATTCTGCTTGCTTACCACCACCTAAAGTCAGGCTGCATTCTTTTAAGGTTAAAAACCTATCTTCAAACCTTACAGCTCAGATTGATGGCCGTGGATGAAGGTGGCAAGGTGTCCCTGCGTGTACATCTGCTTTTCTCTTACACACATCCCCACCTCAGAACCAAGTTTTCTTTCTCTACATTACTCCGAAGTGCAAGGCCCACTACTGCAACTCTTCGAGATGGTACATGCTAATAAGAATAAGTGACATTTACTGTACACTTTCTGTCTGGGTAACACCTAATTTTCTCCTGCAGTTTATCTGTTCTATGTAGGTCACTTGGTTGAAGAGGCCAGATTCGATTGCCTCAAATAATGACATATTTTCACTGTACAGAGGTTAGGACATGAGAACTAATCGTGGCAGCTTCAAGATAACGATAGCTTCTGATTTGTAATTACCAGGTGAAGGGAGCCGAGGAATTAGCTATTTTTAAAAGATTTCCAAAAAAACATACTATTGGGTTATCGGCGCTTGCCTCGAGCCAGCTTGCTGCTGCACTGGAGATGCGGTTCTTTCAAGGAGGGTCTCTGTGTTTTAACAGAGACACAGATAGATACTGCAGATCCAGCTGGGGCCCAGACCTTACAAAGCTTTGAGTTTTCATATCTAGAAAAGGAAGCGATGGGTCCATCAGGCAAAGATGACAACCTCCCCAGCGCCCCATCAATATGAAAACTCTTGTCAAAACTGCCCCCCTTTCCTGGTACTCAATCTTGTCATTCCAAGGTGCAGAACATACTGCAACCATCAGCTTTGGGAGATCAGAGAGTAAGCAATATCCCAATCTTACTGGATATACCGAGGGCGTCCACGAAACGGTGGTCTCCGTTTGCAAAGACGCCTGCCCCCCCCCCCCCCCCCGCCATAACCCCGGTTACTGGCTCTTCTTGGAGCACAAACACCATCACCTGGAAATAAACCCCATCAATGGACACCCTACCTCCCCCGCCAAAGATCATCATATGGGCCCAGGGAGGAAAAGTATAGGAACGGAGATTCCTGCAAAGCCAGAGTTAGAAACTTGATTGAGGAATATGATGTGTGTGGCTGAGCAGAACAGCAGAGAGTGCTTCCGAGTCCTGTGTGCTCAGGGCAGTGCTAGGAGGTCTGGGGCAGCCCCTGCCCAGGGCCCCACAGTGCTGTTATATCTTGCAGCACTACTATCAGTCCTCAGCAGGTCCCAGTCTGGCCCTCTCCTGACCAGAAATCCAGTTCTGTTTATCTGTTTTGTGAGAGGTGTGACCCAGACCCTGAGGACGTAACCAAAGTTCCCACAGCTAGCTGAGCGTTACAACCCCTCTGTTTTCAACAGGCATGTCAAGAACGAGAAGATTCTCGTTTACAGAGCTGGCTCAGGTCATTATAACCTGCAGAGGAGAAAGCCTGAGTTCTACAGGGACAAATACTTCCCTTCCTTTATTCTTGGCAGCTGAGACCTACTGAAAGCTCGGTGATTGATGAGGGTCCAAACTCTCTCTCCACCCACCCTCCTTCCTTCAAAGGGGAAAGAAAATCTGTTCTCTTAAAAGCTGGCATGGACACCAATAAGGAAAACAAACAAGTGCCAGAGAAGCAACAGCTAAATCAAGTTTTTCCACCTTGTTCCAACTGCCTGTCCCCTAACCCAGGCCCTCTCCAACCTGATCCCATTTCTCTTTCCTTACTCCCCTTCTCACCATTGCCTTCGTCTCCTGGGTTCTCACTCTAAAAGCTGCACCAAGGTCACTGCCTTCTCAACGCTTCCTGGATGATGCACCCTCATCCAAGCTTGGATCTTCCTATGCAGAAAGGAAGACGTGTCGGGAATTGCTTAAGCTCCAGGATCTTCTCGTTGAATGTAGTTTGGGCTGCAGCCATCATAAGCACAGCTCCTAGAGCTGGCTGAAAGCTTGTGAGTGAGGCCCAGCAGTTGCCAATAACATGAGAGTCTGAAGAGCTGGTGGGAGACCTCCAAGTTGCCAACCTCTCTGAGATGTCAGAACCTGCCATCAGCCACCTGAGAGAATGTGAGTAATGAAGACAAATTCAACTGAGGTTCATGTGTTCTCAAATGCAGTTCCTACAATGTGGAGAATCACTTCCAGCTAGGCCTCTCCAATAAGAACTTCATTTCTACTTCACTTTGCTAAGTTTGGGTGAGAAGGTATAGATTTTTTTTTTTTTTTTTGCGGTACGTGGGCCTCTCACTGTTGTGGCCTCTCCCGCTGTGGAGCACAAGCTCAGGACGCGCAGGCTCAGTGGCCATGGCTCATGGGACCAGCCGCTCTGCGGCACGGGGGATCTTCCTTAACCGGGCACA
>NW_006772699.1:861378-863867 GCF_000442215.2 Lipotes vexillifer | reverse complement strand
TTTTCAAAAACCCCCCCCCCCCCCCCCCCCCGCCCTTGCTTTTTATCTTGGGTTCCGTAGCATCTCTTTATTTAAATAAAAAAAAAAGTATTCTGAAAACAAGAAGACCACAGATGGGGTGAGAAGGGTTCGGGTCAGAGTACACAAGTAACTTCTCAGACGACTCCCAGAAGTGAAAGGAAAAATAAGAAAGTGAGATGAAGATGGAAAAAGGACAAAAGCCAAGTCTGTGGTGCATAAGCTCTGTCCTCCCAGTAGAAGCGATGCAACTCAAGTTGCAAAATAAAACTCAAGTTTGGGCATACTTTCTATTGTTGAATTGAACATTAAGTAAATAAGTGAGAACTATATCGGGGGCACACCCCCCCCCCTTGGTTTTTTTTTTTTTTTTTGTAGGCGGGGTGTTGTGGGGAGTCTGAAATAGGCTTTTTTTTTGGCTGTACGCGGGCCTCTCACTGTTGTGGCCTCTCCCGTTGCAGAGCACAGGCTCCGGACGCGCAGGCCCAGCAGCCATGGCTCACGGGCCCAGCCACTCCGCGGCATGTGGGATCTTCCCGGACCGGGGCACGAACCCATGTCCCCTGCATCGGCAGGCAGACTCTCAACCACTGCGCCACCAGGGAAGCCCTGAAATAGGCTTTTGTTTGCACTTTTTATTTTTTTTCTTGGTCAGCTATTCCTTGTCTCTTACTTCAGTAGGAAAATGAGAATATCTTTCTGGCCTGTGGGGATGGACTAAAGTGTCCTTAGGATAAAGACCCAAGGGAGCTGTGAAGTAAATGAGTTTCCTGACTAATGAGAATTCTGTTTCTTATTCTGCTACTGATTTGCTTGATGGTGGGGGCTGAGAAATCAGTCAATCTCTCTCTACCTTTTGTAAAGGTTTCCCTTTACAGGTAGGATAATGGCTGCTTAGGGCCAGAGGGAGGTTCAGCAACTGCCACCCCCTGAAGATTACTGATAGCAGAGTATCTTGAACATAGAAGGTGCTCCATAAGTTTTCACTGGAATCAGTAATGATACATGGGGGCAGATGTGAGGGGCTGGATTATAGGACATGATACACTTTATAAATAAAAAACACATAATACAGGGGTGTAAAGGATGGAATGAAACAGTGCTGGCAACTATATGGAGGGGTCTGCAAAGAGAAGCTTTTTGCTGCCAATCCTCGGACCTCTTCTATGGCCAGCACCGTGGTAGACATTCTACAGATATTATCTCAAGACCCCGCAGCTTACATTTGAGGTGGGTGCCATCATCATGCCCATTTCACAGACGAGGAAGCTGGTGACTGTAAAGTTTGATCACAGGGGGCTTTTGGAATACGAGGAGGATTACAGTGGGAGGCAGTTGGCTGCTTCACATTTCATGGCGATCTGGTTACAAATTCTGGTTTGCAGTGGAATCTCGGCAGACCTGGTCTCTTTCTTGCAACTCATGATAATCTCCCTGTGGTTGAGGAATCGCCAGTTTTGTACAGTCAGCACCCCGTTCCTGAAGGGGCGTTACATCATAGTTCCTCACCTTATTAATCTCACCACACAGGCTGCATACCTTTTCCTTCTGCCACGTCATCAGCCTGGGTCTGGAGCGAGGACAGCATGGTCCAGAGCCACGGCTGACCGGTGATAGAATACAGAATGATTGGAGAAAGGAACTGTTACTGTTGTAAGCCGTGGAGAGTTTGGGGTTCTTTGTTACAGCAGCATGCCTGAGCCAATCTTGACTGATACGTTCAAGTATCCGGTAAATGAGAAATTCCACTTTTATACACTAGGTGTCCATGCAGTCCTTAAAGTTATTCACTTACCGGGTCAGGATCCTTTCTAAAACCCAGCCAGGAAGAGTTTGCACATATTTAAGGCCACTACATTAGCCTCTACGAACAACAACAACAACAACAAGTAGCTCTTTAAACATTATGTCATAATATCTCCAATTCTGATCTGCTCTCAGAATCAGACTTAGAAGCTGAGAAGCCTCAGAGTAGCCAGAGTTACGGCTTCTTCACCTCAAGATGTTGGGTGAACACTGGCCTCATCGTTTTCTCCCAAAAGACATCTGGATGCAGTGGAGTGGTCCCCTCCCCCCATCCCCACAAATGCTCCAGCAGCTCATCCCAAAAGGTCCTGTTCAGACCATCTGAGGGTCAGAAGTGAAATGAGTTTTGGAGACCCTCTCCCTAATGTTATTCACCCCCCACTGACAGCCTAAATGCACAATTTATCATGGTTTGACAGGCTCCGCTCCAGAGAGAGCCTGGGATGCAACAAGGGGGCTCCACGGGTCAGCAGGGACAAAACAGGGAAAGGCTCCAAGGGGAAGTTCACGTAATCCAGGTGGCAGCTGGGAAATCGGCCACCAAAAACACAATAGGGCAGCCAAACTCTGAAAGTATCCCTTTGGCTAATTGGAGAAAACTTGTATAAAGTATTGAACATGAACCAAGACAGGATGGCCAGACCACACACAGATCCCAGATTTCA
>NW_006772699.1:834336-861368 GCF_000442215.2 Lipotes vexillifer | reverse complement strand
CAGGAATGATAAACAGACCTACCTGGAGTTACGGTGCTATTTTCTTACTGAAATTGCCTGCGTTTGTGCCAGATGGGGTCCGACAGAAATACTCAGGGGGAGCCAGAGCAAAGAGAACAGGGAGGGGCTGGCGGCAGGTAAAAGAATTCTCCAGCAACCACAAGGAAGGAGACTGTAGGCCATGAAAAGTGGCAGCTTGGAACGGGGGTTGTCTGAAATAGTAATTAGGGTATGTGTGGGCCCTGCTGGGTGCCACTTAGAACCCTCCATGTTCACTGGCTGGCAGAGGATCAAGTTGACAAGAGGGCCAATCAATATGTCAGCAGCGCTTCCCAGAGAGCTGCTCAGCCCTTGCTTGTCAAAGAGGGCAAACACGGGGGCCACGGGTGTTCTGCGTTTGCCGAGCAGGTCCCCAGGAACCGGGGGTATCTTCAAAGATCAGTCTTGTCAATACATAACTGGAGGAAGAGATTGGGCTTTCCCTTTGAAAATGGAAGCCTTCAGGCCAAGCAGAGCTTAGGAAGGGGAGGAGGGAGTCAAGCTTGCTGGGTCTTGTGGCTCAGCCTGAGATCAGAGTCACAAGGGCCTTAGAGATGACGGCAAAGCTCCTTCAGAGACCAAGGCAGGATGACGGGAAGGGTCAGGGCTGGGTCTCCCCACCCTGACATCACCCGATTTAGTCAACAATGCCAGGGCTCCCGTGGAAAATGTAGCCAATTCTGAAAGGGCTCCTGCCCAGATGACGGAAAAAACCGCAACGGAATACTCCGAGCTCAAACGCACCAATGCTGACCTCGAAATTGCACAGGCAATTTGTAAAGGCACTTTTGCAAGTAGTAGTGAAAATTAACACGTTGCAAATGAGCCTCCTCGATGATGGTGACAATGAACATTTATTTTGGCACCGTGCCAGGTATTGGGCTAATTACATTATTTGCATCATTTATTCATCATTTATCATTCAGCAGACATTTATTGAGCCCCTACAGTGTGTTAGGTGTGCATTCCTAGGCACCAGGGATAAAGCAGTTAACAAGACAAGTTCCTCGCTCTCAGGGGAAAATAGAAACTAAACACATAAGCGAAAAGTAGAGTACAGGGCTAGGGAATGCCAGGGCATGGGGGTTGGGAAATTGAACTTTTTTGGTTTAATTGTAGACCAATTAAAGATGATTGCCTGTGATAGGTAAATCTGAGCCAAGGCTTGAAGGAAGTAAGAAAGCAATTCATGCTGACATCAGGCTTGAGTGAAGTTAGGGGAAAAGGAGAGTGCGGGGTGCTGGGGGGGATCAGTGGTGGGGAGTGAGTGCCCTTGGAAGGGGTCTGCCTTATATTTGGGTGAGATGGGATGACCCTGGAGGATTCTAAAGAGGATGAAAGCTCATTTATTTTCATTCTCACCCTGTGAGGTGGTAATATAATCTACATTTTCTAGATGAGGAAACTGAGGCTTAGGGAGGTGAGGTGACTTGCCCAAGATCACACAGCCAGGAAGTGGGAAATCTGGGATTCAGACTGAGACACTTGTACCTGCAGAGTCAACCACCGTGCTCTCCTGCTAGTGACTCACTCCCTCTGAGTCCTCACTGGAGGCCGTCAGGCCCTTGGAGTTCTTTAAATGAATCACTACTTTGCCAAGACTGAACAAGGCAGGTGGGCTACAGAACCGCTTACTAAATACTGTCAAGGCTCACTCGGGAACAGACACCTCCTTGTGCAAGCAGTCATTAGTCCTCTATAAATATAAAAACCAGTTTGCTATTTAACTTAAAGGAATCGCCGTTGTCAATAGAAAATAAATCTGTTGGCCAACTTCAATTTACCGTCCTGCTGGCTAACAATCAATATGTTTGGTGACTTTTTCCTTGGTGAGTTTGTTTATCATCCTTCAGGGATGCAGTAGAGTACAGTGGGTCTTCCTTAAAGAGGTGAGAGCCCACTGCAATGTATTAACGTATTAATTATCCTTTCTAGGAAGGCTGTCAGTGCCAAAATGACCTTCTGCCTAAAAGAAGAGATGTAAACAAAACCATGAGGGATAACATTCTCAGAAATGCCCCAAGTCTTAAAGGAGTTAAAAATTTTTAAATCTTAAAGGAGTTTAAAAAAAAAAAAAAATCCCTTCCAAACCACGCTGGTGAAGTGATTTCTTTTAGTTTCGCCCCATTGTATTGCAATACACTGAGTGGAATAAATTTTCAAAGCACTGCAGGGAAGTTACGCCCACAAATCCCTTTACTAGTAATGGGATTTGTGCACCTATCTGCTAAGAATGCTCTGAAAACTTACTTGCCTGTGTCCAACTTCCAGCCTGCTGCTTCCAAAATGGTTGCAAAGCTTATGGCCCAGGAATTACACAGACGAGGAAGGATGAGCCGTAGATACGGTACCAGAATCCTGGCAGGACCACGGGAAATGAGAGGGGCTTGAGAGAAATGCACCTGCATTTACCCCTCTACCTGCACTCTCTCATCTTCCAGCTATGGTGCTAAAGCGGTCCTCGGCATGAATTCTGTCTGCGCCTATCTAATTCTAGTCCCTCACAAAAGCAGGGAGACTTTCTGGCCTGCATGTCTGCCACGAGGACGAGGTGAGAGTTGCAGGAGACAGCTCTGGGACCAGAGAGCGGTGTGTTCCCGAGACAAGAAGAATCCACACGGAGGGACCAGCACATTAATCTATTCCTGTGACAGGCTCGGGATGGTACAGTGAGTGGGAAGTGGTATGAATTTAATCAATTCCTGTGTTTGGAGGAAACAAACGGGGCTCCTTGCCGCTTTAGGGTGCATGGCACCCCCAAGCCGGTGTCATCCCCACCCCCTTCGTCCCCTTGCACCTGCTGCGCTGCAGGTGGCAACTGTTAACAGTGTGGGTGTGTGGTATCTGGTGTGCTCAGGTGACCTCTAACAAGGCGCCCTGGCCCCCAGCATCACCGGGCAGATCGATATGCAAGACGGACCCATGAGCTGACATCCACTTTCTGTTTCTGGTGCGGGGTCCCCAGGAACGTACACTGGAGGACAGGCGATGCTGGCCAGGCATCCCATTGTCCACCGAGCCAGCTCATCCTCGGGCTGATAAATACACACCTGGAGCCATTCAACATACAGAGCATCATTTCCCACCCCAGACTACTCCGTTTCTGCTGCTATTTTTTCCCTGGAAAGAACTAAAATAAAAGCCTTTCTTTCTCCAAGAAAGGACCCATGTGATCAAAATACCTTTAGAGAATGATAACATCGGTAGGTTTTATTCTTCAAATAAATCACGGTCTCGGATTTTAAGAGCTTTTGTGATAGCAGAACACATCCCCACAATCCATACACATACACCTCAATGCATCTTTCTTCCGCCCTACCCCGAAGCTTGTCATTCAGCGTCAACAATCCAAACATCATTCGTCTTTCTTTAAAGAACAGCAACCAGCAGTCCTGTTCAAGAGGGGGCCGGTCCACGAGACCACCAACTACAAAAGGAAGGCGACGTGGGCTGCACGCAGCACGCGGCCACCGGAATCCTAGGAAGCAGACATCATGAATGTTTTAGAGGATGAGATGTCATATCGATCAGGAGATGTGCTGTGTGTGCTGGAACAAAGAGGGGGAACTCTCTCGTGAAAAACAGCCTTCTGCTAGAGGGAGTGGGGAGGGGGTTCTGGGAGGTGGCCGTTAGGGCGCTGGCCCTACTCTGTTCCCTCAGCTGCAGCAAACGAGGGAAAGGGAGTCTGGACTCACTTCCCTTCCTGAGTCCCGGGCAGCCCCCAGCAAACCACTCCCTGTGAGCCTTCTGAATGAACTCACAGCCCACAGCCAGGCAGCCTGAGATTGGCAGCCAAGCCAGGGGGCCTTAGGAACAGGATAAAGGAAGAGCTATCTCCCTACCTCGGGTCCCTGAGAGATTCAGTCCCATCAGGGTTCAAATCCCCACACTACTACTCATAAGCAGATGAACTTGAACCAATGAATTCACCTCTCTGAGCTTTGCTTTCCTTAGCTAGAATAAAAGCTAACGTTTTTAGAAAGCACTGACTCGGGGGCCAACATTCTGCTGAGCACTTGGTATACATTATTTGCCCTTTCCAATAAACCTGGAGGTGGGTACTGTTATCATTCCCATTTTGTGATGAAAAAATTGAGGCAGAAAGGTGTTGGGAACTTTGCCCACACTGGTAGGGCTCACAGTTGGGGCAGCTGGTTATGGGATCAAGCACATGCTCTCAGCCCTTTATATCTCTATGGGGAGAGGGGTGATCAAACCAACCTTGTAGGGCACTGTGATATAAAGGAGACAGGAACCTGGGAGTATCAAACACAAAGGAGGCACTCAAGAAACGTGTCTCACTTCCTGCTGGGTCTTGGATCACTCTGTCATTACAACAATGGTGATCATGGCTAACTTTTATTAAGCCCTTACTGTGTGCCAGGCATCAATTTTATGGAGTGTGTACATTATTCTCCCATCTCGTAGATGAAGACGCTGAAGCTCAAGGGACTGACGTAACATGCAGCTGGTTAAGTGGTCGAGGGGTGATTTGAGCCTGAGACCTGTGACACCTACGGCCCGAGTACTGCACCACCCAACTCACAGCAGGACGACTGTCAGCTCAAAGTCCAATACCAGTGAAGATGGAGGACGTATATTCATGTAGATATTCTTCCCCCATTGGCCTGAATCCCCTATCAGAGACAGCTTTGTGGCTTCCTTTTCTGCATCCCATCAGAATGGCAGAGCCACAGTCAAGGGGGGCTCAAAGGTCGTCTGGTCCACACCTTTGCTGTACAGATGGTGCCCATGACAGCCAATGACTGGCTGAGCCAGGATATGAAATTTGGTCTCTTGATTCTTTGTCTGGTACCCTCTCTACTGTCTCGTCCACCTCCTTAAAGACAGAGAAGCTGATGGGCAATGAAATGCCTTAAAAAACAGACAATGAGGGCACTGCAGAGAAGCCTTCTCTCACCTAAGATTTTTATTACTGTGATTTGCAATGCAGGGCACAAGCAAAAATAACCTGTTAAATTAGTCAACAAAAGGGGCATTATGGTTCTTTCTGATCCTAAATTCATTAGCTCGGGTTTCTCTGGCAAATCACTTCCACCACAGAAGTTCATTCACACCTACAGTCTAAAATCACCACTTTTCTATTTCAACCCGGTCCAAGGATGTTGTGGTCGATATAGATGTGTTCCCTCCTGCGTGTGACCTTGGTAATTTTTCAGGAGTGAGAAATGAGTTGAAGAAATAAGGACGTTGAGCAAATCCTGTATGTAATTCTCATTTCAATTTGGTCATTTGTTCAGCAAAGCCAAATTAGGCACATGGGGAGGCTGCCAATGTTCTTTTCAATTTTTAATTTTTGACATGGTTCGCTCAAGGATTTTTTTTTTTTTTTAACTCAGGAATAAAAAAAATCTCATGTTACAGTAAATTGGGCTTGCTCTTTCTCTTAAATGGTTTTTACTTAAGTGGCTTTCACACGCCTAACCTAAAACATTTAAAAGTTGATTCTGATGGAAAGAAACATCACGTTAAAGACAAAAATTAGTTCTCTCTCCCAGGGATTGATCACACAGTAGGAACTGAAAAATCCCAGAAATATGGCAGTCCCGGTTCTCTGATGTGCTTACTATCAACACAGTCAACTCTTTACCGGGAGAAAGCTATTCTGGATAAAAAAGGATACTTTCTTTTCAGAATGCAAGCCACCTAAATCCATCAGAAAAAGAACATTTTCCTCTGCAATTAGATAAATGACACAATTAGGCTTATTTGGAGTTTTTGACAATTTACTTGGTAGAGCTAATTTCCGGGGCTTTAAGTGACACTTAAGTCCCACACATTTCTTTCCTGCCAAAGGTACACATTTCTCTCAACAGGTAGCAGCACTGTGACTGCTGTGGCATTTTTGGCTTATACAAAGCATTGCAATGACAGCAGAAAGACATTCAACACGGTTCATAATTAACCTTCCTCCTCCCTTCGGCTTGTGCTCCCTCCCCACCCCACCCCCAACACCCCCAATTACTCGATGGAAGATCCCAACTCAGGTGTAACCCAATTCACCTCCAGGCGGGGGGGTGGGGTGGGGGGGTGGGGTGGTGTCTCCTCTAATACCTGCCTGGGAGAGAGATGCTCCCTGACCCACATGTTTGGAGCTCAAGAAGGATGAACACGTTTGAAAAGTTCCCCCACTTGTTTTTTTTTTTTTTTTAAATAATACACAATGTATTTATTTATTTATTTATGGCTGTGTTGGGTCTTCATTTCTGTGCATGGGCTTTCTCTAGTTGTGGCAAGTGGGGGTCACTCTTCATCGCGGTGCGCAGGCCTCTCACTATCGCGGCCTCTGTTGTTGCGGAGCACAGGCTCCAGACGCGCAGGCTCAGTAATTGTGGCTCACGGGCCCAATTGCTCCATGGCATGTGGGATTTTCCCAGACCAGGGCTCGAACCTGTGTTGTCTGCATTGGCAGGCAGATTCTCAACCACTGCGCCACCAGGGAAGCCCCCCCCACTTGTTTTTATTACTTAGATCTTGGAGGCTGAAGTTTCTAAAACGTCCACACTAGTTTTATCTGATTGCATTTCGTCTTTAATATAAGACACTCCTGTGGTAGATATTTTATTATCCCTATTTTACAAATGAAGAGGATGAGACACCAGTTACACAACAGGCCCAAGGCCAAGGGTTGCCAGATTTAAAAAAAAAAAAAAAAGTTAAATCTGGCAATTCTACCGAGTCCCCACAGTTAGACTAAATCTCAGAGACACCTCTGTCCTTCTGCAGCCCCAGGAACAGCCCATTGGCTGCTGCCCTCAGATCCTCTAAGCTCAGTTCCAGATCTGTCAGAAAGAATTGTCCAAGGTAACCAGAGTTGGGTCTCTCCTCTGAACCTCTAGAGTTCTCTAATTTGTCATTTGCATTCTGCTTCCAGTCCAACAGAAATATAACACGAGCCACATATGCAACTTAAAATGCTCTAGTAACCACATTAAATAGGTAAAAATAAATGTCATGGTTTCAACCTAATACATCCAAAACATTATCACTTCAATATGTAATCAATGTAAAAATCATTTTTCGTTAAGTCTTCCAAATCTGGCTTGTATTCTGCACTAAGAGCATATCTCAATGGAGGTGCTAAACCTTCAGTGGTTAGAGTGAAATGTGGTCCTGCCAAAACAATAAAAGTCTGCTAAACAGAAAAATATATCCCTTCAGTTTTTAAATTTAATTACAATGAAATGAAGTGAAAAATTCAGTTCACATGTGGCTACTGGACAGAGCAGTTCTAGACCACTGTGGCTAAATGGGGCTCTTCTAGGCTGATTTCCTCCTCTCTTTCCCCCCAGGATATTTTGTATCCGCACCTCTCACAGCATCTATGGCTTTATGTGGTGATAACTTATTTGCTGATCACCCTACTTCCCCTCCCATCCCCCCTCAAACTTTGATCCATGAGCACCTTGAGGGGTGAGAGTGAGTCTTTATACCCCCTCTTTTCAATTTGCTGCAGTAGAGTCACTATCAGGTTTAGAACACACTACGTCCAAAAACTATTTATTGAATGAAAGAATGGCTTGACAACTTGTGTTTAAAAAAATGTAGTTAATTGAGGTCTTACAGTGTACCAGGCTGAGAACAATCATGGCAATAGTAATGAACAGCATCTATTGAATTCTGACTTTGTACCAGGATCTCCATTACTACCAGCTTCTAAGCATTTTCTCATTTGAATACCCTGCTCCCCCCAAAAAAATCATCTTTGAGGCAGGACCTATTATTTCCATTTTACAGATGAGAAAACTGAGTCTTAGGGAGATTAAATAACGTGCCCACTCTCACACAGCTACTAAGCGCCAGAGCCAGGAATATGCGGATGTATCTCAACCTCCCTGCTGGTGTTTCCCTAACCTCAGTCATCATGGACCACATTCCTGATTTTTTTTTACTAAATCTGATCTCCACTCGTGCTAGTATTTCCTCACTACATTTAAAAGTCAATCCCCCCCCCCCCCCCTTAAAACTTTAATCCACTTAGCCTCAACCCAAAATAGTATCTGTGAAATAGAATGTGTGATGTATTAGTTATAAGGCTTTGTGATACATGGACATAGAATTATTGAAATAAAGACGTTTGCCCACACAGCACACAGTCACACTGCGCATGTCCTACTAAGTGGACTGTCTCCTGCAGTGGAGAAAACATTACCCCCTGGTAATGCTGGACTGCCTCTAACTTCGAACATTTGTCTTTCTATTCCCAAGGACCCACCATTATTTCTGTGTTTTCCCTGCCCTCTACAGTGGTCTAAGAAAAGCGAAAACATCGGCAGTAGAAGAATGGGCTGGAAAGAAGGCTGCCCGTGCCTGTCTTTTCTCATTATTTCCAGCTGGATAAAAGCAAAACACAAGCAAACCACAAGACCTGACCTCCCCCCCACCCCCTCCACCTTGAGGCTTTTGCTTTACTTCTTCAGAGCCAGAGGCCTAAGACTGCTTCAGGGAGGCTGCATCCATGGGGTCAGTCCTTCCTGCCGAGAGCCTCCCCACCTTAGGCCAGGCTGATGCCAGGAGAGTCTGGAACCTGCTAGAATCCAAGAGCCCTGATCCACATCACCTGCTTCTGCCCAGAGACATGTCCACAGCCCAGACCATCAAGGGTGTGTTCCTGGGCATCCCAGTTTCTACTTAACTCCTAAACTCACCAGCCATCATTGAGCACCGACTATATCCCAGACACTGCAAACCCTCAATGCAATTTTCTTTCTTTGTTTTAAAAAAATTTTATCGAAGTAACAGTTGATTTAGAATGTTGTGTTAATTTCTGCTGTACAGCAAAGTGATTCAGTTATACACACATATATATTCTTTTTCATATTCTTTTCCATTATGGTTTACCACAGGATATTGAATATAGTTCCCTGTGCTATACAGTAGGACCTTGTTGTTTATCCATCCTGTATATACTAGCTTTCAATGCAATGTTCAATAACAATAATAGCCAACATTAATATAGTGGTTACTGTGTGCTAGACACTGTTCTAAGAACGTTAAATATTTCGATGTGAAATGTTTGGTAGATCAAAGATGGTAGAATAGCAGTAATTTTATATGGTCCAACTTAAACATATTAATCACTTAATACAATAGCCCCAGAGACAGATACTTTTATTATACCCATTTACAGATGAAGAAACTATAGGGGAGAGAGATTAAGTAACTTGGTCATTCCACCACTAGTAAGAGAGCTGGGCTGTGAACTTGGGGACTTTGGCTCAAAACACTCAACCATAATGCTTTCTGCCTCTTATAGCAAAAGTGCCAAAAAAGAATGCTACCTTCTTCCTAAAGGCTAGATGCTATGCTTCAGGTGCACTGTGGCTAAGATATACTTTTATGGGAACAATGGAACATGATGGTTAGAGTAGCTTTGCAGCCAAAAACCCTTGGTCTCAAATCCAGATCCCTTTGGACCTTAGTATCTGTGAGACTCTGGGAAAGTTTTGTTTTGTTTAGTTTTTCAACTTCTCAGACCCTCTATTTCCTCATCTGTAAACTGAGAATCTTAAAAACTCCCTACCTCCCAGGGGAGATTGTCGCATTAAACAAAATAAAGCACGCAAAGCACTTGGCTTGACAAAGAGTTACAAGCTCACCAAATTAGTCATGGTGTGGACTGGCCAGAAATAACTGTCTGTCTGGAGAAAAGTTTTTTTCAGATTCCAAACAGCTAGATTAGAGGCAAATAGTCATTCCGGAACTGGAGATGTCCTGCCTTCTGAATTAAAACATCAGAATCCAATGGGGGAAAATACTTAGGGATCATCTCCTCTGGACTCATTTTACAGAAGAGGTTACAGAACTCAACCTAAAAAGGTTAGATGCCTTGGCGGAGAGGCTATGCATTGTTCCTGAGAAGCACAGATCCCTCATCTCATTTGCTTCCACCTTGCTGCACTGACTCTTGAAGGCATCCTTTTGGAGAGATGCTTTCAAGAGAAGAGTCAGACCTGCTGACCCGACTCACAGATTTCATGCGTGTGTGATATCACTGGCAACACTAAGCAGTGGTGGGAGGTGCAGCTGGGGTGGGAAATGGGAGGTGAATGGGGGGGATTCTAAATGATTTCCATCAAACTTTTCCAAAGCTACTGCAAATACGCAGCGTGTTTCCTACGCAAACGTAGCTTCAGCTCAAGCCCTCCAACCTCCCTCCTTCTACCCAGATCACCACCTTGAATCCCCTCCTGTGTTAATATCTGGGAGATGCCTCTGTGTATAAAAACATATTCAATAGCAATATTTCCTACATTTAACCTGATATCTACAAATTCAGCCTGCTCACATGATTCGGTTTGCATAGCGTGGGTGGGCTCAGTTAATGAGTCTTTCCTAACCTTCGACTCTGTGCCTGGTGCTAAGCCAGGCTCTGGAGGGGAACGGTAATAACTGAGACACCGCTGCCCTCCAAAAGCTGCTGGTCCAGGCCATTGGTTTCAGGCTGTGGTTCCCAGACCAGCAGAATCAGCATCCTCTGAGAACCTGTTAGAAATGCAAAGTACTGGCCCCCACTCCAGACTCATAAATCAGAAACTCAGGCAGGGGCGGGGCTCAGGTATCTATGGCTTAACAAGCCCTTTAAGTGATTCTGATGGAGGCTCAAGTTGGAGAACCACTGACGCTGTGCGAAGCAAGGCCGCTAGCAATGAGTAAAGGAGAACGTGAACGGCGGGAACAAGCTCCTGTTGCCTATTCCCACGAGGGTGGAGGAGGTGAGAGCCCCAGAGCCTCCTGCCAGGTGTGCGAGGTCTCTGCCCACGCGGGTAGGATGTCACAAGCAGCTAGGAAGACGCAATACAGAAAAGAGAGGCTCAAGCCAGAGTGGAAAGATGCAGACAATGGCAGACCCAGACTTGAGCCAAAGTGCAATCGGGAAGCAGGGGAAGTTCCCCCCAGTGCCCGCTCTCTGCCCGTTCTGCCTGTCTGGAAGGACCAGTTATCAGAGACCCATGGCCACCTCCAGACTCAACAGTGCCACTTGTATGAATGCTTTCCCATCCCAGTGGAAGCTTCCTGGACGCCCATCCACCTCGCTCAGAACCTTGCTTTCCAGACCATCAGCCACTTCAACAGAATTAAAACAGAACCTGTTGGAACTTTTTAAAAAAATTAATTAATTAATTTATTTTTGGCTGTGTTGGGCACGGGCTTTCTCTAGTTGCGGCGGGCGGGGACTACTCTTCGTTGCGGTGCGCAGGCTTCTCATTACGGTGGCTTCTCTTGTTGCGGAGCACGGGCTCTAGGTGCGAGGGCTTCAGTAGTTGTGGCATGTGGGCTCAGCTGTTGTGGCGCACGGGCTTAGCCGCTCTGTGGCATGTGGGATCCTCCCAGACCAGGGCTCAAACCTGTGTCCTCTGCATTGGCAGGCGGATTCTTAAGCACTGTGCTATCAGGGAAGTCCCAGAACTTGTTGGAACTTGATACATGAATTCATCCATGCCCCCCGCCCCTCAAAACAACTTCACATTTTCTACCATTAATGGATGTGCAATTATAGAGGAGATTAGTGATTTAAGCCAAACATACAAACTCTCAGGGTGGAAATTTGAAGCACTGTGCCTAAAATTGGGGAGATATTTTCAGAGAGAAGATATTTTAGACAGTGGCTCTGAGATGGCATAAAGGGAGGGTTCTCTCCTCCGCTCTCTGGTCAGCCCTGACCATGGACGTGCAGACCGAAGGCAGGTAGGTCTTGGGGGATCTGGGCTCTGGCAGAAGGACAGCATCCCCTTTCCCCCCATCAGGCACAGAGCTGCCCAAAACCAGACGATACACTGGGGTAGTTGTGCCGGGGGCATGTGATTGGAAATACCTGTCTGTAAGCATTCTTGGGGCAAATTCTTTTTTTCTTTAGTCCGGGAGGCTGACCCCATGAGTTTGAGCTGAACAGCTATGTATTAGCTTAGGGCTGTTAGGGCTCAGCTTGACCTAGCTTCAGCAGAATAGGGCAATTTTTGGAAGGTTGTGAAGATAGCTCACGGAAGTGAGGGAGGATCTGCCTCACCAAGCCCTGTCTTTATTCTCTGTCAGGGGGCTCTCTCCACAAAGGGTGGACCGTGGCCTTTATTTTTTGTGTGTGTGGTATGCGGGCCTCTCACTGCTGTGTCCTCTCCCGTTGCGGAGCACAGGCTCCGGACGCGCAGCCTCAGCGGCCATGGCTCACGGGCCCAGCCGCTCCGCGGCATGTGGGATCTTCTCGGACCGGGGCACGAACCCGTGTCCCCCGCATCTGCAGGCGGACTCTCAACCACTGCGCCACCAGGGAAGCCCAAGCCCTGTCTTTATTCTCTGTCAGGGGGCCCTCTCCACAAAGGGTGGGCCGTGGCCACAGAGAATGCCAGATTCATCGTCCCACCCTCTTGGGCCACCAGAGAAAAGAGAGCTTCATTTTCTGAGCTTCGCTTTTAGACAGTCAAGCATTCTGATCATCGCAGCTGGGGTCACGTGCCCTTCCTTGGGCCTGTCACTGTGGCCTTGAAGGTAAGATAACACTATGGCCCTGACCTAAAGACGAATCGAGGAGGGTGTTGAGTACAGACCTGGCCACCAAGTAAAGATGTCACATCTAGCAAATAAAAATATAGGATGCTAGTTAAATTTGGATTTCCCGTGCAATATACAGGACATACTTATACTAAAAACATTATTTGTTATTTAACTGCAACTCAGATTTAACTGGGGTTCTACACTGAATCTGGCAACTCTGTCACCAAGGGAACTGGTGTGAGCCAGTCAGCCTCCCCATTTTGTGTCTACCACAGTTTGTATAAACCCTTGAAGAGGTACAGAGTTCTCTGTGGAACAAAGCGCTGTCCATGCTCAGGGGTGCCCCTGAGACCCTGCTCCATGGTGTGTTGGGATGGCTGTCTGTCCAGATGAGAATCTGTGTCAGGCATCTGCATTTTTCACCAAGTGTCAAAAGTGCCTGGCTGTCTGATGTGTAAAGCATATGGACTATACTTTTTATCAACCATACCGGTTCCCAGGTGGGACCTGAGGAATTTATCAGAAAATTCAGCTAGAATTATTAGAGAAATGCAAATCAAAACTACAATGAGGTACCACCTCACACCGGTCAGAATGGCCATCATTAAAAAGTCTACAAATAACAAATGCTGGAGAGGGTGTGGAGAAAAGGGAGCCCTCCTACGCCCTTGGTAGCAATGTAAGTGGGTGCAGCCACTACAGAGAACAGTATGGATGTTCCTCAGAAAACTAAAAACAGAATTACCATGTGATCCAGCAATCCCACTCCTGGGCATATATCCAGACAAAACTGTTAATTCGAAATGATACAGGGACCTCTATGTTTATAGCAGCACTATTTACAGTAGCTAAGACATGGAAACTGCCTAAATGTCCATTGACAGATGAATGGATAAAGATGTGGGGTAGATGTGTGTGTGTGTGTGTGTGTGGTGTACTAAGCGAAATAAGTCAGAAAGAGAAAGACAACTCTCATAGGATATCACTTACATGTGGAATCTAAAATATGACACAGATGAACTTATCTATGAAACAGAAACAGACTCACAGACATAGAGATCAGACCTGTGGTTGCCAAGGGGGAGGGGTTTGGGGGAGGAAGGATTGGGAGTTTGGGATTAGCAGATGCAAACCGTTATCTCTAGAATGGATAAACAATAAGGTCCTATTGTATAGCACAGGGAACTATATTCAATATCCCGTAATAAACTTTAATGGAAAAGAAAAAGAAAAGCAAAATTCAGCTAGCATCAAACTGTGATTCCACGCTTGCCAAAGCTCCCTAGAGATGTCTGATAGAGAGTCAGCATGAGGCTACCTAGCTGGTCCAAGCCCATCTCTTAGGCTGGGTTTTAGTGCCCTTTTTCTAGAAGGCTCACTACAACCCATTTATAAGGTCTCTTCCTCTCTAGTCTTGGCTGAAAATTTGGAACGTGAAGATCTCTGCAAGTTCCATTTCTGCCAACAGTGTTGATTCCTGTAAATATTTACCGCACTTGCTCTGCAGTCAAGGCACAGCTATTTTTTCTCTTCCTCTGGAAGGAAGTTTATTACACAGAGTAATAGGTGATGTCTTCTTACTACCATATCAATCTGCTGTAGTACCTGTGTGCTGGACTTCTTTGACAGCAAGAACAAACAGTTGTTACTGAAACCTTCCGCACGGGGGAAAACAAGAAAACCAGAAACAAAAAGCAAACCAACAAACCAAACTTCTATAGAGATTTATTCTCTGTTGGAATACTGAACACAAGACAGAGCAGCCCAAAGCTGAAATTCAATTATATTTCCTAAAGCAGGAAAACCAAACAGTTCAATTTGATTTTTCCTTCAGACAATACTTTCTTATTCTGGTGATAAGGGGTGACTTTTCAGCACCAAGTAGCCCAGAAAGAACTCTGAGCGATGGGGTGAAGACCTGGGCTTGGATTTAGGATACACAAAGCCAGTCCAGGGGCAAGGTCCGTCTAGGCAAGATTTTGAGCTGAAGGACTTTTTCTGTACGTTCTCCCATCTGTTCCCAGGAGCAAGTGATGCCTGAAAAACTCTGTGCGAAGGAACTGATCGTTTTAGTGAAAGAAAAAGGTAGTCTAGGGGCCTCTGGGCATCACGTTTGGACTTAAGGGCAAAACTGTATTTCTTTTTCTGGGAAGGCCCTATGCACTTAGAACAGAATCCTTGATGAAGTGCCAATGATCTCAGACTTGACCTTCAATGTTCTTTCCATGCAGCCTTGTGCTTCATACAGTGGTCAGGAGGCAGTTCTCATTGGGTGAGGGTACTTAGCTCTCCACGGTCTTTCTGAGAAATATGCTTCAGTGCATATGGGACCACTTTGTCCACAGGAGGGATTACCATTCTGATAAGTGGCTTTAGCCAATTAGTTTATTTTTGCTGAGTTTATTTTTTTTCCCATTCCATACTCCTAATTCAATATCCTTATTTCATATAGCACTTAGAAGGCTGATTGACCCTTATAAGGATGCATGCATGGGGTATGATGGGCCCTATTATGAAAACTGAGTAGACTGCTTAGGGGTAACAAGACACACTTCTCACATCGATTCTCTTTATAGGTCGACTGCCTCTCTGTGTGTCTATGTATATGTATGTATGTACCTAAATGCGTATAAACAAAAATGTATATACGTCTGAATATATATGTGTGTGTACACACGTATATCTCCCTTTGCATATGTGTATATGTCTAATTAGTGATTTGCCTTCACTGGTCCTATCCAGGTTTGCTGCTGTGTGCTCTAGAAGGGCAGTGACTAGGTACGTCTGGTTCACTACTGTACATCTGGAACCCAGCACAGTAAAAACAGTCTTTATATAGCTCCTTCCTTTGCCAAGCACTGTGCTATGGGCTAGTCAAGAACTCTCTCATTTAATCGCCCCCAAACCCCTATAAGACAAGTACTATTCTTGTGCCCATTTTACAGGGAGGAAACTGAGTCACAGGGAGGCTAAGTATCCTGGCTGTGCTCACGTCGCTCGTAAATAATATTAATAATAATAATTAAAAAAACACCTGGGATTTGATCCTGAGCCGTCTGGATTCTAGAGCCTGTTTTCTTGCCTCGTACTGGAAAATATTTGTTCTATAATTAATAAATAAATGGATGACTGTTAAGACTAAAGCACTCCGTGACAAAACCATGGTTTTCACCCTGAGCTGTTAGGCCCAGAATTCGCATAAAATTCTCTAAAAGTACTGCCCATTCCAGCATTTCTCCCTCTGACTCATGTCTGTGGCTTTCCACACCATCTAAGGCTCATTCTAACTTCCAGAGTCTGTATTATTCTCACAATTCGATGACACGAACTCCCTGTTATGGGATTGCTAATTGCTAATCCCCACGTCAGCGGATACATGTTTAGGTGGACACTGCTGCTGCCTGCTCTTTGCATTTTAGAGCAGTCTTCAACAGCCAAGGAAACCGTGGGCCAAACCTCCTCGTGAAGGACAAGCTCTTGTGATGAGCTACAGGAAGCTATGCCCCCTGAACACCCAGGTGAAGCCCATCTGATCTCACGCCTTGAGAAGAGCAAAGAAATATACAAGATCCAAACCATGTTCATCTCCAGACGACTAAACAGACCACTGGAATCAGAAGTCGTGTTCCTCTCCATTCACAATCCACTCCCCATCACAGGTGGGCCCCCATCATGGCCCTGGGAGAGAAGTATCACACTCTCTGAGCTCAGATGGGCGATCAAATCCTACCCTCAAGTCTCAGGGGCTAATTAAGCCTCTATGGCTGGTCAGGGCTCCTCATTGCGGCAGTGATTTTAAACAACTTCTAGGCGGTCTCTTCATGTGCAAAAACTTCCCTCCATCTTTTCATGTATGATTGACACAAACAAATTTCGAATGGTAGAATTTCTGTCAACCCTCCAGGATGCTTCTCTAATTCCGTACCCAAAAGGCAGCACTGCTTGATCCACAAACTTGTATTTGCTCTTTGAAAATACAAGGACACGACACGGAAGAAAACGCTACCAGCATTCCACTCCGCTCCCCAATCAAGCCACACAGACCCAATACTTGAGGCTTCCTTTTGCCACTTGGATTCCAATTTTCAGTTCCCATTGGAGACATCTCGTGTTCTCACTGTGGCATCATCTGTTAATGCCCACTGCCAATGGGGAAGAATCATTCCGCACTAAAACGCATGGAAAACAAACAGAAAAAGGATTCTACTTTCCAAGCAAGCCAGGTTCCGAGAACTGCTACTAGAGAGAAGTGTCCAACACTTTTCCACTTAAATCGCTTTCAAAACTTCTAATGAGTCTTCTCTTTTAAACAAATAATGCCATTAGCATGGATGCTATGCAAATGAGATGCAGGGCCTGCATTTGTTTGGCTTCCTCGATATTGTTTCAGAAACCTGATTACATCAAGTATTTTTCAGTTTATGCAAAGCAGAACTTCTCAATACATTTTTTTTGAAGAGTATGTAGGTTTTCATTTGCACGTTAGTCCCAAGTGGTAAATTTACACTCTGAATGTAGGATTAACAAATTTCCATGTCTGTACTGCATTTTGAAACTTAACCATAAAGAAGTTGCTTTCATATGCCAAGAGGCTTCAGAATCTGAAATCGAATGAACGTGGAGGTACCTGGATGCAAGAGTTTAGCACATAGACAGACAGCACCAAGGAAACCTGTTTTCCCAGAGGAACATATTTTTGTAGTTACCTATTACATACAGTGGTTTTTCAGAAACTGATTTCAAGTCATCTTGGAGAATTCAGGGACAAGGATACACTTTGTGCGGCTAAGAAACCATTCAGATTCTGGGATCCACAGATATGCATCTAAACCCCTTTCCAACTGCTCTTTCCCAGTCTGGCGAGCAGGCCTGGCAGTGCCACTTCCTCCCTGCCAGTGAACAATGTTAGGGCTTGAGAGAGCGATGCGTGATCACATTTACTGTAGCATCAACTCTTTTTTTCTTAATTGTCCTGAGAACCTAGAAAGGAAACAAGCGTCTGTGCTGACAGAGGAGCTCAGCGTGAACTCTCATTTTTCACATGGAGCTAATTAAAAACTGAAATTAGTTAAATATGGAAATGACACTTGCAAGCACTTTAGTAGAATTCTGGCAAAATCCCTCTGGTGTGCTGTGACATTACCTGCTGCTCCGAAACTCCCCAACTGAATTTCACAGTTAAAGGGCTGAGCAAAGGGAAAGTTATTATTGAGATTTCGGATTCAGAACGGGTCTGTAAAACTCCAAATTAAATTTCACGGCTGGCCCTTGAGTGGTTGGCAACCTATAACGCAGGCCAATGGAGTGGGCTGCTCACAATGTCCCTGCAAGCAGCCGCTGCAATTACTCCTCTTTAGGTATGGTCCTGTGGGTGGCATGGGGCGACAATCAGAAGGCTAACGGATGCATTTCTCCCGGAATCTGACTCAGGGTGCTTCACATACACGCCAGTTCCGACAAAGAGCCGGGACTCATGCATGGGGTATGACTGGCCCTATTGTGAAAACTGAGGAGACTGCTCAGGGGTTACGACACACCCTTCTCAAATGGATTCTCTTTACAGGTCGGACTGTCTGTGTATCTATGTATATGTACGTACAGAAATGCGTATAAACATACATGTATATATGTGTATCTTTATGTGCGTGCACACATAAGTATATCTTTCCCTGCATATATGTATATGTCTTATAGGAATTTCTGTTTTTATTTATAATTGTGATACCCCATCATGAAGCCGGGAGATCAAGCAGCGTGAGTGTTAGGGGGAAGGGAGAATGGTCTTCTCTTAAAATCCCTGGCAGAAGAAACAGCCTTTCCCAACGGACAGTGATGAAGCGGGATCTTCCAACATAGATGGCAACAGAACACCATCCACGACACCATGTCCTCCTTCACAGGCAAAAGCAGTAGTGTTCGTTTGCTCAAGGGCAAATTATGGTGTTTGTCTACATCTGCATACAATTTAATTAAACCGACCTAACGTGTCTGAGGGTTCTGGATCTGTGGCAGAGTGTTTGGGAAGTCCAGCCACTCTGCAAACAACTGGAGTGTTGGGATTTTACTGTCTTTCCGACACCCTGTCCACTTGCCCTTGAGGCATCCCCTCCTCCTGGAGCCCGGCCAAGACTGAGGCAGGCACCGCATCCCTGCCTGGGCAGGCCAGCGAGAGGAGCCGCATATTGCCAGAGCCAGCCCTGCTCCGTGAGTCAGCTGGCAGGGCGCCGGCAGCGGGCTGAGTTGCCAGAGAGAGTTATCTGGCAGCCCTGGCGCTCATCTCCCCATCACACTCGGGCTTTGCTAGTCCGAGGCCTGGAAATCATCGCGGCTTATCCAGCTGGATGGGTGGAATGCTTCAGCTGTACCATCGGGCTGGCTTATTCTTATTGAATTTTGAATATCCAATTTCAAAGCAATTCAAATGAATGTGCCCAAGGCTTCAGATCAGCGTGGCTGCCGCCACTCTGCAGTAGAGTTTGGAAGTTCATATTTCTAAACAACGGCAAGATTACAGAAGCTTTCCCTGCCAGGACCAGCGCCTCTAAAGAACCCTCTGTACCAACTCCATTAGGTCACATGCTGACAGCGGCGGAAGCTGTCGTGCTAATCCAGGTCCCTCACTACTCAGGCCACGGTGGCCAAGCAAATTTCTTCCACTGATGAAAGAAAGACAGGGGAGTGGAGTGGGGAGGGGGAGGGTAATAGGATGCACAAGGATCCAGGTCCTGGAGGTTGGCACGTGGAAGGTTGCTTACAGAGGGCAGGCTGGAGAGACAAGATGCACAAAAGTGTGGCATCAACTGGGCAGAGTGGGCGGGGGTGACCCCAAAGCCCTGACCCTAGAGGGAGAAAACAACCGTTCAGGAAGTCAGGAACAACTCTAAACTTTTTCTGTAACAATCGTCCCCCTGCCCCATTAAGACTGAAAATACGAACAAAGAAACGCTATACCTGCTTCTGTAAGACTGACCTGATGACGGGGAATCTTCCATCTCAGGCAGTCTTTTCACCGGCTCCAAAAAAATCCGTCTTCCCTCATCCCTGTCATTTTATCCTAATCCTGCTACACCCATGCCCAGAAGGCATTTGTTTTATTTATTTTTATTTATTCTTTTTATTATTATTTTTTTAATTTATTTTATTTTTGGCTGCGTTGGGTCTTTTTTGCTGTGCACGGGCTTTCTCTAGTTGCGGCGAGCGGAGGCTACTCTTTGTTGTGGTGCGTGGGCTTCTCATTGCAGTGGCTTCTCTTGTTGCGGAGCACGGGCTCTAGGGGCATGGGCTTCAGTAGCTGTGGCACGCTGGCTCAGTTGCTCTGCGGCATGTGGGATCTTCCCAGACCGGGGCTTGAACCCGTGTCCCCTGCGTTGGCAGATGGATTCTTAACCACTGCGCCACCAGGGAAGCCCAAGGCATTTGTTTTCAACGCACAAAGCAAAACTTAACCCAAGTGGTAGAAGGCTGAAGAGTTGAGAAAAATGGGCCTCCTGAGAAAAAGCCCAACACAGCAACCTAAGGCTGAGGTTGGTTAGACAATCAAAATACAGCCTGCTCTGACTTCTTTCAGTAGTACTTGGGAGACATCCCAAGTAGTGCCACGTAGGGCTTGGCACGCACTGAAAACTGTTTTTAAGAAGGCTGGGGACAAAACCAATTTAATAATTATCAATGTTCCCAATCTGTCAACTCCTCCCCACGGGGGCTAAAACGTAACTTTAAAATACAGAGCAGGGCTTACTTGGTGGCACAGTGGTTAAGAATCCGCCTGCCAATGCAGGGGACACGGGTTCGAGCCATGGTCCGGGAAGATCCCGCATGCCGCGGAGCAACTAAGCCCATGCGCCACAACTACTGAGCCTGCGCTCCAGAGCCCGTGAGCCACAACTACTGAGCCCGCGTGCCACAACTACTGAAGCCTGCACGCCTAGAGCCCGTGCTCCACGAGGGAAGCCACCACAATGAGAAGCCTGTGCACTGCAACGAAGAGTAGCCCCTGCTCGCCGCAACTAGAGAAAGCCCACATACAGCAACGAAGACCCAACGCAGCCAAACATAAAATAAATAAATTTATTTAAAAAACCAAACAAAAAAACCACAGAGCAAACTGGGATGTGGTGACTCTGATTGTAACATGAGGCAGTCAGTTTCACAGGAGCAGGGCACCTGCCTGCTCTGCCTCAGCACTGCACCCCTGCCCCCAGCACAGTGCTGGGCCATTAGCAGGACTTAATGAATATTTGTGGAATGAATGAATCAACAAACGAACAAAGGTTGCCTCTGTCTTACGTCACTTAGAGTCAGAAAGACTCCTAATATGGCCGTTTAATTGTTAGACAGCACTAGATAAAGAATCTCTAGGCCTCAGTTTTCCCATCTGTAAAATGGATTTGATAGAAGTACCGACTGCATAAGGTTGTACTGCAGATTAGATGAGAAAATGAACAGAAAGGGCCTGGCACCATTTAGAAGGGGCAGAGCTCAACTCCTTTCTCACTTATTCAACTGGATAAATCACAGCTCTTTGCACCTGATCCACTTATGTTCCCTTTGCATCATTCTGTGGAGTCTGCCTTTAAAAGGGCAAAAAAAAAAAAAAAAAAATCAAATATGTAGGAGACCCTTTGCTTTTTCTGAAAAAATTTTATCATTCTTCAAAAGGGATTGTTTTGCCTGCTCAATGCAGTCAGTGTTGGGGTACCTTTTGCAAACCTTGAATGTCCCCTTAAATGAGGGAGCCATGATTTTCCTTTAAGGACAAGCTCTATTGATTCAGATACAGAGTAAAGACATAGAAACCCAAACATGAAATAAATAGCACCAGGATAAAGCAAAAACCCCAAAGACAGAAGTAAAGGAAACCCAAGAACCCAACAACGAAAAGAAGGTGGGGGGAGCCAGGTAGATGCTTCTAGAAACCAGAGGTAAGAACAGCTACCCAGGGGTCATTCCCCTTTTGTGTGTGACCCAGTTTTAAATCATTTGCTCCTTTGAGCAAACAGTGCTGCTGGTTAGTTATCCAGTAGATGTTTTTAATTACAAGCTGAAAAAGTCATTCTGTAGCCCTGAAACCAGTGCCCTCATGCCTAAGAAGTGCTTTTTAATATTTATACATCTAAAGAGGGTTTGCCCTTGCAGACACAGAAAATCATTAGGAAGCCTTCTCAGGAGGATGTAACTTTGGTCAAGGTCATGCACAAATCTAAACTTCAAATTTCAGCCAAGGCTTACCAGTAGGTGCCACTTTTGTGCCACAAACCACTTCTAACCCTTTCTCAACTTTATTTCTAGGTTATCAATTTTTAAGATGAGGAGAGGAACAAAAATATGCTTGTGAGACAATTCTGAGCGTATAAAAGTTGAAGAAACTTTTCTTTTTTTCCTCGTTACTTGGCACATTTATTTAATAGAGCTTTTTTTGACTTGACTTTTTTCTTCCAGCACGGCAGATGAATGGGAGAACCAAGGAGACTGCACTCAAAGAAATGTCTTCTAACGGTGCTAACTTTGGTTTGGCATGTCACCTATCTAACAATATCAGGGAGAGGAAATATTCCGTCAAAGCTGTGAGCCTGGAGGGAAACAGACTGGATGGTGTCCAAATACACACAGTATCTTAGCAACTTCTGAAGTTCACAAAAGCCAGCATTTCAGTTTGGGGAGCCGGCTGGTAGAAGTTCCATCATACCCAACCACGAATCGCTGAAAGCCACAGCCCAAGATAGAAGTGGCTATCGTTTTCAGGAGCTGCCACCCAAGCTGCCGAAAATCAAGTGGCTGTGAGAGGGCAGGCAGCTCTCTTCCCAAGAAAACAAAATAAAATGATGACACCAAAACCCCCCACCAAACACACAGAACAGTGATAACCAGGTAAGGCCAAACATAACATGACTGAAAAATGTCTTGTAGGAGCATATTCGGCAAAAAAAATAAAAGCATACAATTAATCTCCATTGGAAGAAAAGGGGAACAGGAATCAGGCAATAGCTACTCCAAGACCTTCCCGTTAAGAATCTGGGTGTGCCTTTGTGCCTTTGCCCTGTAAAAAGAGGGCCTGAGAATCCTCTCTCACTTATTTCTGGAGAATGGGGAGACTCCGAACACCCATTAAAGATGTCTTGGGGATCATCTTGTACCCCCTAGCCTGTCTTTTACAGCTAAGTGATGAGCATGTACTTGGGTGGGGCGAGGTCTAAATGAACTTGACTGATAAGCCAATCTATATCCTCACCATTATCCCCCAGATCTGAGGCTGATAGTTAATCCTAACAATCTAATCCTCGAATCCATCCTAAATCCGGCCCTGAAGCCCAAAACGGATCCTAACCCTCTGAGAACCCAATGTATAACTGTCACAGGAGTAGAAATCCATGCCCCTCTCTGAAGCCCAGCTTAGTTTATCTGTACCTCGACTGTTCCTTACTTGTAGGCAATTAAACCACCAGGCAAGTGAGACAAGTCATTTCAAGTGAAAAGAGGCAGGTGCTTTTTAAGCCTTTTGTTTTCTCTAACACCTAATTGTCCTTAAAACATCATTCAGCAACAAAATCAGAAAGTTTACTCAATCCACTTCTACAGTGTTCTAACTTGTTTATTACGTGTGTGAAAATAAGCAAGGAATTACATTCTTTGTCCCAGAGCCCCGAGCGGCATCCAGCCCAGCTGACATGTACTGACATAACACATGGAACTGATCAGGCTTCCGTTGTGGATTACAAGAACAGGAACACTTCTCTTAGCGGGTCCCCCATTTCCAGAGGCTGACTGCTGTTTTCTCTGCCCAGGAGAGAGCAAAAGCCTGATCAGTTTGATGGAGTCATCATACCTGGTGCCTCCCTCCTCTTCCTACCAGATTCACAATGACCAAACCTGGACATTCAACCTCTAAAATGTCTCCCAGATCTGCTCCCCTCCTGGCCTGCCCTGCTTTTGTCCTTGGTCTGTTCACCTTCTCTGCTTTCTGGGCTTTGGAAACAGCCTCCTTAGATCTTATTGCCTCCAGTCTTGACCACTCATTTCATTCCACACGGGGCTGCCACGCTGTTCCATGCCCTCCTCTACTCATGATTCTCAGCAGGGTTCGCATCACTTAAGAATCAAATCCGGAGGACTTCCCTGGTGGCGCAGTGGTTAAGAATCCACCTGCCAATGCAGGGGGCACGGGTTCGAGCCCCGGTCCGGGAAGATCCCACATGCCGTGGGGCAACTAAGCCCGTGCGCCACAACTACTGAAGCCTGCGCTCTAGAGCCCATGTGCCACAACTACTGAGCCTGTGTGCCACAGCTACTGAAGCCTGCGCGCCTAGAGCCCATGCTCTGCAACAAGAGAAGCCACCACAATGAGAAGCCCACACACCGCAACGAAGAGTAGCCCCCGCTCGCCACGACTACAGAAAGCCCACGCGCAGCAATGAGGACCCACCGCGGCCAAAAATAAGTAAATAAAATGGAGAAATTAAAGAAAAAAAAAGAATCAAATCCAAATACACATTTGTATGGTGTGAAAGGCTCTTTGTCACCTGACGCTTCTCTCCAGTCCCAGCTCCTTTAATACCTCAGTGCCCTGTGTACTGTTTGCTTCCTTATGAACCATAAGTGGTTCCGCAGAACACCACGCTTCCCCAGGCTGAATCACTCACTGCACTTGGCGTTCTTAATTCCTAAAATGTACCTCTCCCACCTCATCTTCTGCCAAACTCCTATGCACCCTTCCAGCTAGGAGTCAAATATCACCTCCTCTCTGAAGTATTCCCTGATACCTTCAGCTAAAATCCTTCTTTTCCTCTCCCCATTCACTTCCCATGGAGCACAGTTATGACCTCCTTAGCCTTTTGTTATAAGTGAGTGTTGGCACATCTGTTTTCCTTCTGTGTGTGACAGGGATCTGCTGGGGGTGGGGGCAGGGACCTTGGATGCATTTCTGCATCACCGAGATCTCAGAACTTAGAAGCCAACATTCAGTGAATGTTTGCTGAATGAGTAGATGGATAAAGGACAAAGCTAGTCGTTAGGAGGTACCCTAGAATCAACCCAAACTTGAGAATGAGCCTTAAAATTAAAATACTTATGTGGGGATTCTCTCACCTAAAAAGCCCTCAGCAGCCAGACTAGCTCTATTTTCTGAACTCAGTTGCTTCCTCCTTTCTCCTCCCTCTTATCCTGTTCCTTTCTGGGACTTCTAGGGCAGGGGTCTGAATTGAACCGTCTTCTTCCTCCGCCAACCCCGGGGTCAGCAAGTCCATATCTGCAGTTACTCTGGCGATCAGGGACCCGAAGTTGTCATCAGTAAGAGAGAGGGCAATCCAATCCTTTTTAACTCCAGGCCCTATTTCCCTGGAAACACTTATTTCCTCATGAAAAAAAAAAAAAAAAAAGAAAGAGGAAAAAAGCTCACAAGACCATGTTAAAGCGAATGCTTGGAAAATATTTTTGAAACATTTGTAAGTAATTTCTATTCACAAATTGTCTCTATTCACAAAATGAAAAGGCAAATTATGTGAGCTGGATAAATTGAGAGAGAGAAGAAATCAGACATAATGCTGGGAGCAGACGAGGAATAGGGAGCAAGGAACAGAGAGAAAGACCAGCAATTCTTGCACTTCTATTAGTAAGTAGAATTTTAAAACATTAAGCGTGTACGACCTCCCATGAATGCTTCAACCAATCCCAAGATGCCGGTGGGCCGCTGATTTCACCATACGGCAGAAGAGCAAGTTTAAGCTCAATAAAGACAGGTCTTCCATCACCCAACAGTTGGGCGAGTTGGGGCTAGCAAGTAAGAAGTATGGAAGAAAGAAGAGAAAGATGGGAAGATGGAGGAAGAAAGAAGGCTACTATGTCAAGAAGAGATTGACGGGAGGGGCCCCAAAGATTCAGCCAACATCAACAATGAATGGCAAGAATGTCGTGAAGAACTTTGAAGCTCCCGACATATGAAGCTCCTGACATATTTGAGCCCCCTTCTCAAATAGCCACAACGGAGAGAAAGAATCAGAATCGTTACCAAGCCCCAAAAGCCCCTAGGTTCTTAGGAGGATGGAACCACTGATGGCTCAGAGGCTCCAACTCTGGGATGAATGCTTCTGAATATCCTAATGGGCATACTGCTTTGGTCCCACCAGCAACAGCAGGAGTGGGACAAGTTCAGAATATAAACAATGCCAAATAAAATGAGCAAAGAGCATTTGCAGAACTCACATCACTTCTTCTCGACGGGCCACCACAAATTGCCCAGAGTAAACGTGCTGGCCAATCTAAAAATGACAATCATTTTCTTATTCCATGTCAGGGCACTCCACAACTATCTTCTTGCTTAGTTCTAATGATAATTCTGCAAAGGGAGGCACTATTACCCTCATTTTAGAGTGATAATCTGGAGCTCAGGGAGATTTAAGTGATATCCAAATTTGAACCCATTTCTGAGCAGATCCAAACACACATTCTTTCCACCTCAGTCCCTAGTTCTAAAATTGACCACGAATTGTCTCTACTTCCTATTCCTTTAATGAAATGATGAGAGGCCCGTCTAGCTGGGTCAGAGCCAAGGGAAGACGAAATCCCGAGGGGCAGGAGAAGAGGCTGATAAATGACCAATGCATGTAGTAAGGGGCATAAGCAGGGTGCCTGCGGGGAGAAGCCCCGTGCAAAGCTGGGTCCTGCCCTGGGCTGGCTCAGTCTGGTGACCCTGTGAAGGTCCACTCCAATTCCTGCTAGCAATTACTGAGCACTTACTTTATACCAAGCACGGTGCAAAAAGCGGTGCACACAGCATGTAATTTAATCCTTGCAGCAACTCTTGCAGGTAGGTGCATCTATTATCACCGTTTTATGGATGACAAAACCATCTGAGAGGTTAAGTAACTTGGTCAAAATCATACAGCTGTTAAGTAAAACAGTGGGGATTCCAGCCCTCTTCTGATTCTAGAGGGTCTGCCGTTAGCCACCAAGCAAACTGCCTTCTTCAACTCCCACTGAGAGGACGATCAGGGATCATGATGTCATTGCCCAAATGAGGTCAAGGTCTAGGGGAAGTATAGTTTCTGAGTTTCAGCTCCCCAGAACCTACATTAACATGGGCACTGGAATTCAGCGGGCCTGACTTTGAAGACACTCTCTACCTTTCTAATTGTATTACTTTAAGCAAGTTATTTGATTTGCACCTCAGTTTCTGCATCTGTCAAGTGGGAATAAAATGTAGACAATGCATGCTCTTTGAAATGTTGCAGCACTCACTACAGAGCTGCAACACTTGGGAAGAAAAATTTATATTAAGTTTAAAAAGTCAGATGAGGGCTTCCCTGGTGGCGCCGTGGTTGAGAGTCTGCCTGCCGATGCAGGGGACACGGGTTCGTGCCCCGGTCCGGGAAGATCCCACGTGCCACGGAGCGGCTGGGCCCGTGAGCCACGGCCGCTGAGCCTGCGCGTCCAGAGCCTGTGCTCCGCAACGGGAGAGGCCACAACAGTGAGAGGCCCGCGTACCGCAAAAA
>NW_006772699.1:819833-834220 GCF_000442215.2 Lipotes vexillifer | reverse complement strand
AAAAAAAAAAAAAAAAAAAAAAAAAAATTCAGATGAAATAATGGACTGACAGAAATTTAGAGCTGAAGGACCTTGGGGATGACCCATGGCCACAGAGCATTATGGTTAAGTGCCCAGATGCTTTGATTAGGCAGCTCCTGGCTGTGTGACCCCGGACAGGTTACTTAACATCTCTTAGCCTCAGTTTCCTCATCTATGAAATGGAAGTAAAAATAGCAAAACCCGATAGGCTTGTTGCAAGGATGAAATGAGAGCATGTAGGCAAAGCCCAGTGACCTGCACAGAGTAAGTGCTGCGTAAGTGCTGGGATTGTTATGATAGGGAAACTGAGGCCCTCGGAGGGTAAACACTTGTCCATGGTTGCACTGAGAATTAACAACAGAGAAAGTAATGAAATACAGGCCTCTTGATCCATTCACGCCGCTTCTCCTCAGCTGTGCAAACCTGAACAAGTTACTTAAACTTTCTGTGACTCAGTCTCCCCCTCTGTTGAATGGGGACAATTCTTACCACTACTAATAAGGTTGTGGAGGGGAAGTAAATGAGTGATTCCAACAAAGCCTTCAACTTGAAGCATCTCGAGGGCTCACTGAATGTTAGCTGCTATAATTATTCCTTCCCTTCTGATGTGGAAGAGCATAGCTTTTATCCTCAGGAATAAGGATGATAAAAGTGGGAGGAAACTGTTCCTCACGGTTGTTTGCTGACTCAAAGAACGAGTGACGTGGACAAATCCCAAACTGAGGAAAGCCAGCCAAGAGATGTCCCTTCAAGTCCTTTTACCTCCCCAAATAAACAGACTTCTCCTTGAGGTATGGCGCCTGGAATCAGCACCTTAGTCCTCTAGGTGGAAGTCTTGCCCTTTCTGATTCTAGAAGCTTCTGCCAGCCCAGATCAGAAGCCCTTCATTACAGTTCTCTGCAGCAGTGCTGAATCTTCTTGTGGAAGGAGCACAGCATTCGGAGTCCAACGACCTGGGTACTAGCCCCTGACCTGCTATGGACTAGCTGTGTGCCTTGGACAAGTTCCTTCTCTACATGAGCCCGTGTCTGCAGCTGTAAAATGAGGATCATAATGAATGCTGTCGACCACACAGAATCATGAGGCACCACACAGACATAAAGCGTTACTTGCTTTTTCGCTCTCATGTCCTTCCCCGTCTGGCCCCAGCCAGGAAGAAATGAGCAACCTGTGTGATTGCCTTTAAAAAGCCACATTTCCTTCTCAGTCTTCGGTCCTTTATTTAAGGGAGGGCAGCCTTCTTTTCCATTCATGGTCCTGCTGCAGAAGGATGACAGCAAAGCACTGGATGATTGTAAGTGGCTACGAAGGCGGTTTTATGGCAAGAGGGATCAATTACAGGGTTGCGTAACCAAAGCAATGCCGGTAAAGTCCTTTCCCTGTACCGGTCCACACAGATCGATGCCAGGCTTCTGATGACTGAGAAGAGCCAGAAGACCCGAATGGACGCAGCACTTCTGCCTTGTGGACTGCTTGGCCACCGCAGCACAATTTCATCCAGCTTCCCAGAGCCCCTCTTATTCCCTGGGGTTGTTGGAGCAGACCACAGTCCCCCCGAGACTGGGCAGGAGTGGCGGACAGGACCAACGCACCCATCGCCTTGGCTTTTGCCTCAAAGGTGGCACATTTGGCTTTCTACACAAATCATCTGCCTTCAGTTTAGGAATCCTTCCATTTCATTGCTCCATTAAGGGTGAGTTCATCTTTTAAGTGGACTCCAACAAATGACGAAATAAAATACTTTGTAGATGGCGCTGCATTTGAATAAGCGGAAACCGTTACACCCAGTACAGAGTGAAGTGTTTTATTTGTGTTTCAAAGGCAGCAAAGAAAGCTTTGAGAAGAAAAAAATTTTTTTAAGGAAACCAACTTGTCTACCCTTATTTGGCATTTATGAACAGGAAACTTGCAAGAGCAGAGCTGAAGATGGCTGTGGTGAAGACAGTCTAGGTGATAGTTAAGTAGAAGGACTCAGAGGACACGCTGCATGGGGTTGAGATCTGGCCCTATTATGTACTAATTATGTGATTTGGGGGAGAGTTATCCAATATTATTTTGCCTCAGTTTTCTCTCCTGTAAGATAGAAATGATGGTAGTACCAAACATTTAATGTGGTGGTAATACACATTAAATGAGAAAATTTATATGAGCTCTTTGGCATATGTTAGTATTTTTGAGGTAAGCCATCCACTTCATGGTACTTCTGTAGGGCAGCCCTAGCAAACTAACACACGCCCTTTCAAAGTGCCACCCTGGACACGTATGTAAAAGAGATTTCTTAGAAGTAGAGGTTGCATCTACTTCCAGAAAAGCAGAAACTTTTGAGTGTGAAAGCTTTTGAGTGTAAAAATCACTGTTATAAGACACTGCTGTTTTCAGATTTATCAGACAATTCTAACCTTCTTTTCCTTGTTGCCTCTATGCAAAGAGTCTAGAAAAGCTTTCCCAGCCTCCCTTGAAGCAAGGGACAGCCATGTGACACAATTCTGACTAGCAAGATATAAGTAAAATTCTGCTGAGAAGTGTGTGTGTGTGTGTGTGTGTGTGTGTGTGTGTGTGTGTGTGTGTGTGTAGGGGGAGTGGGTTTAGGCTTTTCCTGATAAATGACTCAGAGACTTGAATTTTTTCTTTCTCTTTGTTCATTCCTTGAATCTGGATATGATATCTGGAGCTACATCAGCTATCTTGTGACAATGAGACAGATGGTGGGTTTAGGCTTTTCCTGATAAATGACTCAGAGACTTGAATTTTTTCTTTCTCTTTGTTCATCCCTTGAATCTGGATATGATATCTGGAGCTACATCAGCTATCTTGTGACAATGAGGCAGCAAAACCAAGGGAAAAACACTAACGTTCTGGGAATGGCAAAGTGGAGAGAGAGGAAGGGCTCATGTCCTACATGGTATCACTGAGCAGCATAAGCAATGCCAGTTCCTGCCAACCTTGGCTATCTAGCTGGCTCTGTGTGAAACATAGAGCCTTCATTTTTTTAAGCCACTATGAGGGTTTTATGTCTTTTTTTGTTTTTTTTTTTTTGCGGTACGCGCGCCTCTCGCTGCTGTGGCCTCTCCCGTTGCGGAGCACAGGCTCCGGACGCAAAGGCTCAGCGGCCATGTCCCACGGGCCCAGCCGCTCCGCGGCACGCGGGATCCTCCCGGACCGGGGCACGAACCCGCGTCCCCTGCATCGGCAGGCGGACCCTCAACCACTGCGCCACCAGGGAAGCCCTATGGTTGGTTTTGATAACTGGCAGCTGAATGCCTCCCTAACTGAAACGCTGCCTTGTCTGACAGTCCTGACCAGGGCTTTAAGGTCTCCTCCTCACTTTCAGTTTTGAAGCATATTTCATTTTATCTCCCAATTCCTTCTGCCTGTTTCCAGTCTTCCTACCTGCTCTGCTGTGGAGAACTGGCTAGGGAATGTGTCAACGTTCAGTTCTCAGGACAAGGCTAAGGTGCAGCTAACCTGTCTGTGCGTGATCAGAGGGACCCTATTTTCTCCTCTCTTGGAAGCGTTACGGTTAAGGGTGGTTGCAAGAACTTCCTGGGGGATGGAGACACATAATGTCAAAGTCACCAAGTTGATGGCAATTCACATATCGATAAGATCATGGACTTGGAGTCAAGTAGACCTTTGTTTTAATTCCAGATCCCAACCACTGACTAGTGAGCTACTGTGGGCAAGTTACTTAAGGGCTCTAAATCTCGTTCCTTAATTAGAAACAGGAAAATCAAGTCATTCTGAAGATTAGATAAGACACTGCATGTGAAGATCCTGCACATAGTAGATCCTGAATAAATGACTGACTTCACTGTCCTTTTAATAGAGAAAAAAAAAAGGCAGTGGTGATACTTTGGGAAAGATGTACATTCAGGGGTACTTGTCATTACACCTCTGCAGCTGAGCCCTCTTTTCACAGCACAAAGTTGACCCGTTTAGTCAAATAACTTCTCAGAACTTAGCACCACAGCTTGCTCTCATGAAGGGGATTGAGGACTTTGAGTGTGAAAAATAGCATCGAGAGGAATAGCAATACAGAGCTAAAGATGACCCACACAAGGGCAATACTGGGTCTGAGCTCTTATTTTGGTTCTGATGGTAAAGGAGAAAAAAAAAATTACACCTAAAAACATGATTACAAGTCAGCGAGAACGGAATTTCTTGATCTTGGCACTAATGACACTTTGGGTTAGATGATTCTTCCTATGCATTGCAGGACGTTTAGCAACATCTCTGGCCTCTACCCACTAGATGCCGGTAGCATCCCCCAGTTGTGACAACCAAAGGAGTCTGCAGACATTGCTAAAGGTGTCCAGGGGTGGGATGGGCTGTGCTGAGTTAGAGCAGAAAGCAATGGAGTCCTGATGTACAAAAGCGTCTCACTGGGTGAATCTTACTGGGACGGGGCCGCAAGTGGGCCTCAACGCATTACAATCCTGCATCACGTGCAAAATAGCAAGAGGGGAAAGGAAATAATTCTGCACATCTTTGGGCCCCAACCACCTTCTTAATAAGCAAAGGTTGAGGTGACTGGTTATTACTCCACCCAGACTGCAGAACAAGGAGTGGTCATATGTAGATTATTTCATCAATCTGTGCAAGTGCCTCTTCAAGTCAAGTAAGCTTAATGGGTAAAATATTTGATATTCTATAAAAAGACCTACCGGGTTTCAATCCATCCTTTTCACCTAGGATCACAGGAAGAGCAGTTACGGAAAGGAAGTGGAGCCGGGAAGGAGCCTCAGCGCCATTCTCTAGTTACACGCCCAACTTGAAGATGGAATTTAAACCTGCTCATACAGTGAATGTGTAGCAGGTTTATCATAATTTCGAACCTGCCTCTAACCAGCTGATCAAAAGGCAAGTTTCTTCTTTGAAGATTTTCATTTGTAAGCCAAGTAAGCCAAGCCCTCGGCTCACCTCACACGTGGAAACTAGCATAGATCTGCTAATCAGTATGGCTGCAAAATAGGAGCGTTTGCATTTTGCTTTCATTCCCTGATGATCCTGATAATTTTAAGGGGTTCTTCCCCACGAAGATCCCTCATCATCATTAATCATCAATTTACTCACAAAAATGCAGTCTTAGAGTTACTACTCCTTTACACTTCTCTCGGGATCTTTTTGGGAGCCCTTGGTCTTGAGATTATAAAACACTGTTCTAAAAGGCTCTGTTGTATATACCATGGAGCTCTGAAGAGGGTAAGACTCAAGGAAAAGGCTGTTCTGCATGAAAATATTCATACACATTATTTCATTATACACTCAAGAAATGACAAGTTGGTTTGCAAGAATAGTGTAAGATGTTCTCTCACAATTTCACCCACGGTTAAGAGCCTGTTCACTCTCTTCCAAACTCCACTTTAAAATTTCTTCCAATCTTGGAGTTCCCAGAGCAGGTTCCTTTTATTTTAAAGAGGATTTCAGAGTGTCGTCAGCTACAGTAACACTACGAAGACAATAATGCTGTCTTGTCCTGTGATTATTCTAACCTGGCTGAGAAGCTGACTAAATTTAAGTGCCATTTATAATAACTCTCCACATTTATGATGGAGCCATGGGCTCGTTGGGAATGCACACAATTAATTAACCCACAAGACATGACATCCGATCCCAGGAACTTCTCTCATGGAGGCTTGGGGAGGCTGCAGGAAGACTGCACAGACTTTAAGGGTGGGATTATCATGGTGTTATGGTATTGCCTCTCTCGCGGGATGAAGTGGGGATGGCTAGGGTCTGATGTCCATCTTTACCTAACTGAGCTTGGACATGGTTACTGATTTAGGTCTCTCTGAAAACCAGCACCATGATCCAGGGTCAAAAGCTGGACAGAAATATGCGATGTCTGGCTTCATAGCCAAGCCTTATCTCCTGCTCCCCTCTGGCAGAAAAGAGGCTAGAAGAAAGGAGGAGGAGAAAGAAAAAGAAAAAGAAAAAGAGACATAATTATCAACGAAATTTAGGATCATTCACACATTCAATCCAGATAAACTGCCTTTGGGGCCGAAATTATCTTGGTGGTTAGTTTGGAAGCTAATTCTAAAATTCCCCAGGTGATCGTGCAGTTTTATGCTGTACTTTGGGCCCCTAGCATCTGACAGGGTATTTCATGCACTTCAGTCAAATGTTAAAGCATAGAAAATAAATGGAGACTTGAGCGTGGTGCAGAGATAGGGCTGGCGGGAGGAGGGCGAAGGCTCATTCCCTGACGTCTGGCCGTCTCTGCCCGGATCCGTAAACCCACAGCCTACTTCACACATCTCGCCCTTCAGCCTGGGTACAGTGAGTCAGCCTCATTTGCAGAGACACATTAGAATTTAAACCTGCTCATACAGTGAATGTGTAGCAGGTTTATCGTAATTTCGAACCTGCCTCTAACCAGCTGATCAAAAGGCAAGTTTCTTCTTTGAAGATTTTCATTTGTAAGCTTCACTGCCCCAAATCAAAAAGGGCAATGGTACAGACTCCCAGGACCACAGTCTACATTTCTAAGGCAAGTGCCTTCAAGACCTGGAGCATGTTTTTCTATTTATAAATGGGTGTGCTGTGTGTCAATGTATACCCTGATGCCTCTTTTCGGTTCACAAGATTTGCACCACATATGAGGACTATGTTTTGGAGGAATTTTGTCAGCCTTTCAGAGTTTAGTTTTAACCTGAATCTGCTCTTTTTTTTCCCCCCCAGACTTTCATACAAAATCCAAAGTGAATGCCTCCAAAGGGGTCTGGTTGGGTTTTACTGGATCAAACGGTCCTCTCATAATAAAGAAACAGCACAGAGATTTACTGAGTGCATTAAAAAAGAATGGCTTCGTGCCAGCCCTGGTAGAATTACAGACTCATAAAAAAGAAAAAAAAAAAACCACAAAAACGTTTTGGCCAGCCACGCTTTTAGAAAAGTGAGTGGTGATTTAAAAAATGGTGGGTTACCTTTTAATTTGCCAGCTCCCCCATTCCTGACAGCATCCCTCCAGGGATCCAGGTTGGAAACCAGATGGGCATACTAGATATTTCTGTCTTCACCTCCGTAGTCAACACACGACAGATACTATCACAAATCTGTTTTTTCTTCTCTGGAAGACGTCTCTCACAGATTGCCTCTGTTTCTCTGTTTCCACGGCTCCCCTTCTAATCTGGGCCTTCACCGACTCACACACTCACTTGTTATTGCCAGAGTCTCTGGATCAGTCTCCCTTGTCTCCTGTCTTATTTCCCAATCTATCTTCATCTTTAATCAATTAGTGAATAAATATTTATGGAGCATCTACTAGGTAACTGACACGATATCATGTCATAATTTTATCGTATTATACTCCCGCTTATGAACTTAAAGCACCTCCCTGATGCCAAATTAATCAAATTAAACCTCCTGCCAGATTTCTAGGCCATCCATCACCTGGGCCCGCTCTACCTCACCTACTATTTTCCACGGCTCTTCTGCCGGCATCCTTCCCCTCACCGGCTGAGCTGCCCATTGCCCTTCATCTACCCTATTAATTCTTGCCCCTCACCTTCCCTGCTGTCAGTTTCTCTGCCTGGAACACTTCTCAGCCCACTCCTAGTTCATTTTCTCTCCATCCTCCCTGGACTGGGTCAGCCTGGGACTTTCTCCACTCAGTCATCCTCCAGCCCTTGGGGGTTTCCCCCTTCTCTAAACTCCGATAGCCCAATCCCTAAATTGCAATTCAGCATCTCTGTGTGTTTTCTCTTGGAAGAGCAAAGAGCAATAATAATATAACACATCAATATCTACTTTAAATTTCCCATAGACTATGAAAAAAGGTACCATCATCATTATAACCATTATCAAACGCTTCTTATAGTTGAAAGAAAGGAGGCTCAGGGCATTGAATCTACTTTCCCCAAAGCACTCAGTTAGCAAGGGTTCAGACTGGAACCCAACTTCCTAAACCAAATTCAGGGCTTTCTTCATTGGACTGCTCCAATGCCAGCGGGCCCTGAAAACGAGGAGCTCTTACAACTACCAGCCAGGTTTCCTGATCCAGGCGAACAATGATCCCGGATGTATAAAGTTTCAATGAGTTATTATTTGGGTCAAGAAGGAACAGAGGCAGGGAATTGTGTTGATAACGCATGAAAAAGAAAACCTATTCCGAACTGATAATCCACCTCTCATCACCGCTGCCCTTCTACACCAGAGTCCCCAGAGCTTTTTCAAATCCCCACTGAAACTCATCTTTGAAGACCACCCCTCCACCCCCCACCATGGTCCCCTTGGCTGCCAAGACGCAGGACGTGCTCAGATCAGTTTCTTGATCACATATCTAAGGGCTGAGAAGAAGAGAGGCCTGGGGTGGGCCTGCTGAATTTTGAGTTCCTGTATCAGGAAAGACTCAAATGGATAGCCAAGTTTGCATGAAACAATACAACTTCGTGCGACCTTCAAAAGAAATACACCTGTGTGTGCTGGTGAGCCTGATGTGGATAAAAATAAAACAGCAGCAACTACTACCCCAAACCTTGCCAATGTCTCCATCACTGGCTTCCTTGCAGATTTCAGCAGCACCCAGGTGGGACCTTACTCAAACTGTGGCTCATTAGCACCGAAGGAGAGAAGTTTAAGGGAAAGTGTGTCATAAACAATGGCAATCCAGGCTTAAGCGGGAGAAAGTGACCTTTCTCCCTTCCCTAAAACAAATCGCTGTTTCGGGCCATGCTTGCCTGTCTTACTATTACTGGTTAATATGACCGGAGGTCGAAGATGCAGCTGTGGCCCTGGGAACAGGCTCCAGAGTCAGGCTGAACCTAATCCCTCATGTAATGAAAAACCTATTTCTATTTCTGAGGCCTCACTACTCTTCATACTGAAGAGCCTTGTGCCTGTCACACATTTATTGAAGCTTATTACTCATCGAGACAGCGGGGCCCAGTTAGTATTTGGAATTATATTTTAAATCACAGTTTTTCTCTTATTTATTTTAGGATTCCAAGGCTATGGTGAAAGCATGTTGGTGTTACTCTTGATGCGCTTTCAAATGCATTAAAGCCCCTAGTTGAAATTCTTTTCTACACAGAGAACCTTTAGGCATATGTGGAAAATCCTCAGTCAAGGCACTGGGGTCACCGCTGTGCATGAGAACCTCAGGACCCCCACGCGATCACAGCGTTCTGGGGAGAGATTTTCAGTCTCCCCACTCAGCGTTGGACTCATCTTCCCTGGGCCACTGGCTTTACATCCCCCTCTCACATCATGCTCTTTGCTTTGGCTTTCGAAGATAAGTGGATGCAGTCCCTGAGAATGCTGGGGACGGGGCTGGGAACAGATGGGCTAAAACTGCAGCCTCGTCATCCAGTGGAAAAATAAGAACCGGCTTAATCTAAGGCAGAGGATTTTCTGAACTGACCATGAGGCTTGAGCTTCCGTTTATTCACTAGGCCAGTAGTGAACATGTGGTTGTTTCTTGTTCTACAGAAGCCAGAGAAAACGATAATTCTCTCTAGCTATTCCTCTGGCCTCCTGCACCCTTTATCTTCCCAGGAAAAAATTTATATGCCATATACACTACAGTTACTCAAAGGGATGCCTCCCCATAGTTTTTCTCTCTTGTGCACGCTTGCTTTTTCTTGTGGCGCTTACATGTTTTTCCCTCTGTCATGTTTTTCACCTGCTTTCCCATTAGGGTCTGCCCCCCAGTTTTTCATGTGAAAGAAAATCAGCCACAGTTGGATCACGTTTGCACGATATAAAGAATCCTTTCCATTTCTCTGCAATTCACACTTAGTTACTTTTTATGTCTGGACTCTTTCTTTACATTTCCACCAAGAGAGATTCTAGATCAGCCAGGCCCTGGAAGAAAACCCCTGTGGTACATCCGACCCGGGAAATGAGTTTTGAAGGATGTGACAACAAGCCAAGAGCCCACTCAGTCTACTCTGGGTGTCTTCTCAATTAGCCAGGTTTCAGTTTGTTTGTTTTGTTGTTTTGCTTTGTGATGTGGCAGGAAACACAGTAAGGCTTTTAGTTAGGGATGAGGCAGCAGTAGTGTGTGGTGAAGAAAGAATCACAAAGGGCGTGGGCAAAATTAGCAAGGGTACTCAGACATGCAATTATGAGAAGAATTTAGGCTTTGGCTTTCCTGTGATCTCTGTTTTCTCTTTTTTCTTCGTCTTTGTGTTTTAACAGCATTCTCCCTGGGTGGGGTACATAGCTTGTTTAATAAATCCCTTAGTCATACATACATGACAGACAATTCTTTTTCTTCCTTTGAGATAAATTTAGTCACAGATATTTCAGGTCTGCTCTCCAATTTTCCTCTGACAGTAAAAAAAGCCATCGGTATTTTCCGATGATAAGGATAGGATAGCACTGCTGGGTCAACTGACCTTTCGAAAAGGCTTTATTCCTGTCAGTTTTGATGAGAAGAATAAAATACCATGCAATTAGCATCTATATCCCTACAAAAGAAATAGAGATATGCCCTCCCAGAAGAGTCCCCAGCCTAGGCAGCACTTTCACCCCAATGACCTCCACCTAAAGAACCAAGGTGGCTGTGCACAAGAGTTGGGAAAAAGCCACAGATGGGCAGACTAGTACATTTTTTAAAAGCCTAAAATTAAATTAACTGTAATGTATGTATATTCCTTTAAAAAAATTAAACTTGACAGAGCAAGCTAAATCTGGACTTGTTCCAAGGATATAAAGGTGGAATATGCATAGAGAGGAGAGGGGAGGGGAGGGGTAGGGAAGAGAGGAGGAAAGAAAAAAAAGAAAGGCAGTAGGTTCCTGGAACTTAGTTACTAAATTTAAAAGAACATTAGTTTAAATGAAAAGAAGTTGGCTGTTGGTTTGCTGGGTCTTCATTTCATTAAGTTACTCAGATTGGGATAAGTGAAAATATAAGCCGTACTGCTATTTTTCTCTTGATACAATTGACAGAAACAACACTGAAATAACATGATCTTACTGTAAAGACTTAATTACAATTCTTAAACGTATAACCCAACTCCAAAGTAGTTCATCAATCTCACTGATAAACGTTAACTAAAATAAAGCACTTAAATTGTGAAAGTTTACTTTTCAGTAGTTACATGTGAGAAGCTGGCATGCTTTTAAAAATATGTATGCTGACAGTAGGATTATATAAGAATGCACTCAGTGTTTTAAGAAATCCAGTCACAGATCTTAATAGGACATTGCTGCTTCTTCTCTTACAGAAAGCCAGACTGGCCAGGATCCGGGCAGCCAAAAGCGGAAGTGCAAACGCTTATATGCAGAGCAAACGGAATGGCTTACTCAGTAACCAACTGCAGGTACAAGTCAAGCATTTCGTTTCCTTTAATGTTCAAATTATTGGTGCAATATTGATTTAGCTCTACTTAACCATATAATTTTACTGTGGGTGGTTGCGAAAATGGCTATGAAACAACAAAGGTGTCATCTTTTAATAACCTCACCCTGTACCATCTTTTCTCTTGTCTTTTTAAGAGGAAAAAAATGTGTCTTTACTAGAACTAGCCACGAAAATTGTTTTCTAACAATGGCATCCCAGGTGGAATACAATGACTGTGTATGTTTAGTATACATATTATGGTTTATAATACCATATTTCCACAAAAACAAACCAGGACACCTTGGATAAATAGCCAATTCCATGCCCGTCGCCCTGGACCTTACTGGCTGGAGGCTAGAAGCTGGGCTATGAAATATTGCCAGTGAATCATGATTCCCATTCATGGTTGGGCAATATTTCTGCACTGTCTCACAGAAACTTGGGAAAAGTCAAAAATTCTCAACGACTCAAATACCTAGGTTTTTTTTTTTTTTAATTTCAAAATTATGTACGCTCCTTAAAGTTCATTTGAGTGGTGATGCGGCGGCGGGAGGGTTGACATCTGTCTTGTTTTCCTTCTTACTGAAGAGGGAACACCATTCTGTGTTATAAAGTTCACATGGTATGAAATATAATTTGAGAAACTTTACTTTTACCTCAAAACTCTCTTTTAATTTTTAGGATTCCAATCATCTTTACTTACATAATAGCTTTTGTGTAGGTAAGCATGAAGGTGGTTTCAGGATTATCTAAGTACTAGATTAAATATTATTATCCCAGGCTTTCAAAGGTAGCTGGGAGATGAATGAGTAAAAGAAAATTAAATTTTCAATTCATGGAGGCAAGTCTAAAAGGCCAGACCGCTAATTTGATGAAAACGTAAATGCTGATTATCAAACTCAAAAGCAACTCTACATTTGATCCATTTTAGTTAAAAAATAAAATAAAATGCTGCCATTTAATCTCAGGAAATAGGCCAGATCTCTCTTTGGAAATATGTGGCTGAGGTTCTGGGGGAGGGGAGGGGAGGGGGGAGGGGAGGAACAGAGACATTCATATCCGAGCAGATAAAAGCAAACATTGTGAAAAAGCAAACCTTTAGAAGCAGGATTGGAAGTTGGTTTCCTTAAAGTCAGACCAAATTTACGTGTCAAAACAGTTCATTAAAATGTGCACATAATAGAAAGTGTTTCTGACCAGACTATTCAGGACAGTGTCTGGGGGAGTAGTGGTGTGTGGGAATCATTTACACACATGCCAACTAGAAGAGGTGACCTCTGATCCCTTCTCTTGCACTGCCCCACTCTCTGTCCCCATACCACCAGCCAGGACTTGGGTAAGTAGTGAGTGGCTATCAGCCTGGGCATATCCATGTCCTGTCCTAGACCAAGACCTGCCCAATGAAGAATTAGGAAAGCTTCCTAAATGTTGGAAGTTCATAAATCCATTGAATTGGACTGGGAGCTAAAATTGAAGGGTAACCTCAAATAGTCTCTACTGGACCTTTTTTTTTTTTTTTTACACCATGAAGATTACAAACTAAGGCAAAGAAAAGATCTGATACAGAACAGTTCTCCTTCCTCATGCTGACTTTTGATCAAGATCGAAAAGAAGACTTTGGAGAATGCCCTCACTTGATGAAAAACAAATACCCTTGCCCTCTGGCTTCAAGGGTTATTCCAAAGACAACATTCTAAAGACAAAAGTGATTTTCCTAACCCCCAACTTTCAATGCTGTCCTGGGAACCAACACCCACATTCATTCTTTCCATCTCTCACATCACTTGCAGTAGCAGAGATGGTAGCAGAACTACATGGATATCAATTAGACACAAGGGAAGATAAACCAACCTTAGTGAGAAATGATTTTGTAGGAGGGAGGTGTTTTGAGAGGCCCCCCTTCATACACCGTATTGGAAATATAGATTGATGTTCATTATTGAACACATTACTCTCGTCTATTAGGCAAGAGCCTACCGTGTCTATAGATTCAATTTCCTTTACCATGGTAGCTTTCTGGTTTATTTGGATAAATGTCGAACTGTCTACTGTTATTTATCTAAGTAGCTCATGAGGGAACCAAAAGTCTAATGATGTAAGATGAGGTGGTGCAACAGCACCTCCGAGCAATTCTCAAGGGTAGCTCTTCATCTCATTACCTTGCCTGGATGTACTGGCTGGAGAAATTGTGCAGAAGACTATGTGTAATTTGGTATATGCTGGGTGTCATTTTTTCACCATACTTGTGTCTTCTAATTGTGCCATGTTTTATCCTGCCTGATACATGGCACTTCACAGTTTGCATTGCTAGGTAACATTTCTAATCATTCTATTCACAGCTGCTTCTGCCTTGTTCTTACTTCTCGCCTCAGTTTCATCCCACTTGTTTCAGTATTTATTCTTCTTTCTTTGGCTCTTCACTTGTCACTGCTGTGGTCCCACAAAGTGTAAGCTTTTTTTTATTTGGGAGCTTTATGGTTGTTAAAGTAACTTCAGGAGGAGATAATGCCTTCACTGGACAAAACCAGACTGCATAAAAACTGACACAAATCTCCTCAGTTTCTTATTGTAAAATGGTTAGACCACTCCACATTTCTAGGGGAAGAAAAGGATAGCTGAGCACTGATTCATACCGACGAGTTGATACCAAAGCTTTTTACTATAAAAGCTTCTGTTCCCTGTTGGATCTGGGAAAAACTGAAACTCAGACGCCTCTATCACTGTTTTATGTGTCTGACTAACATCATGGCACGCGTTGTGCAAAACATAACTTACCCAGGCTCTAAGCTTTCCTACTAACTGTACTATTTTACGGGGCTACTTATGAGACTCTAGGTCTAGGAAAAAATTTCAAGTAAAAATGTCCTAGAGGGCTTCCCTGGTGGTGCAGTGGTTGAGAGTCTGCCTGCCGATGCAGGGGACGCGGGTTCGTGCCCCGGTCCGGGAAGATCCCACGTGCCGCGGAGCGGCTGGGCCCGTGAGCTATAGGCGCTGAGCCTGCACGTCCGGAGCCTGTGCTCCGCAACGGGAGAGGCCACAACAGTGAGAGGCCCGCGTACCGCAAAAAAAAAAAAAA
>NW_006772699.1:808435-819815 GCF_000442215.2 Lipotes vexillifer | reverse complement strand
AAAAAAAAAAAAAAAAAAAAAAAAAAAAAAAATGTCCTAGAATTCGAGGCTCGTCAACAGATTCCAACATACAATGTGACCAGACGGTAACTCACCTAAATAACATTTCTTGCCCAATGGAAAAACATAAAATTAATGTAATAAATTTAATAAATTTTAAATTAATATAAAATTAATAATACATGAAATTAATATACAAAGTTATACGAATTTTCTTCATGGCAAAAAAAGTCTTTACCCCGCAATTCTCTTGAGATTCAGAAAGTCTACAAATCATCTTATGAAACACATGTACTCTAATTTAGCTAATACCCCAGAAGTCAATGTTTGTAAAATTGGGGGCATAAGGGAGCCTTAAAGCCCATTTCCAAAATGCATTTAACTCAAGGGCACACTGAACTTCTTTGAAAGATGTCGTCTTGTTTATCATGGTCTGAAGAACAGAAAGCATTTGACGCACTGCCTTTCCCTGTGGAATATGACCAAGCCTAATCTAAACTTCATTAACGTGCCTCTAAAACGCTCATGGCGTAACGTAAGTAAGCAAACTGATAGAATTGCATCGTGAGTGCAAAGGCCAAAGCAAGGCAATATACCTTTCTTTTACAAAGATCAGAGTCCCTAAGGGGAGTGCCAAACATGTTTGCACAAATCTTCCCGTAAATGACCTAACTCCAATGAAAACCCATCCCAAGGGAAGGACCTTCCCTAACCGCTGGGCAGACAGTCATGATGAAAGAAATGTAAAGACTGGAGGCAAAGCTCCTCCCTTCTCATCCATAGCTCTGATTTTTAGAGAAAAAAAAAAAAAGAAAACGCCTTTGAAAGATGATACGTAGTATATATCTTATACCTTCCTTTCTCTCTCCAAGAATGGAGGATATTATTTTCCTCCACAAAGCTCTTCTCTTATCAACATGTAGCTTAGGACTATTTTCTGAAACATTCTGATATGTACGTATTTATTTAAGGCTAGAAGTCAGTAAGATAAAAAATGAAATTAGTGGAACGTGCAATGCATTCTCCTCTCTTTTATGGTAATATTAAATATGTTAATATAGTTGATGGACCATTTGCTCTCCTAATGCAGGGTATCTTATTATGAGACATCAACTTCATAAAAGATTTATTTGATGACAAAAGGGCTCAGGCCAAAATTCTGAGTGTCTATTCTTTACAACCAAGTTACGAATTTTCTCTAAAGGCGTTTTCCATGAAGGACACAAGAAGACTGGTTTAAGGTGACCTCAAGGGAAATACGAATGTTTTAAAAGTTTGCTTTGGGGTCAAGTTTCTGAGCTACACTGCTAAACAGGGCACAAAAGATTCTGTATGGCTTGTGTACACAGACCTAATTCACCATATAATGGTTCCTTTCTCTACTTGCTGCCTTGTAGCAATTGCTTTCATTTCTTAGCACATCCTCATTTACGGAGGAGCAGCCAGCCGACTTTCAGATTTATGCCATTATTTGCTTCTTTACCTTGAACTCCAACTGAATCCTGCTACACTTTTGTAATGTGAGTGCCAAACGGTGGTTGTGTGCCAGACACAAACACTTCCCAGTTTCACTCAGCTAGCTCTCTTGATTTCAGGGAATCACAGGTTCCTGCTAGAGGGTTTCAATGTGGTACTTACACAGCCCACCTAATTTAACTGTTCCTTTGCCTAAACACTTTGTAACTTGGAGACGCAATTTGGGAACAGAGGCAATTACGACATCAGGGAACCAGCAACTTCCCTTGACATGGGGAACGAGTAAAACTAGAAATCAGGGATTCTGGGTACTTGACAAACGCCCTCCACAAATGGTTCAACTCAGCCCTAACCCTAATTAGCATTCATTAACTCAACAAATATTTATTGATTGCTTACAAGGTGCTAGGCACTGTTTTGAGGATACAGTGACCCAAGGACCTGTTCTAGGCTTCTCACTGGACCTGCCCTAGGAGTATGGTAACCAATACAATAATCACAATAACTCCTTCTAGTTAAGCTTTTATTGTATGCCAGGTACCACCATATTTCACCAGTTCTAAGATTCAAATTTTGTTCACATTTTCACATCTCTGGAATCAGAATGCTCCTTCAAAATTAGTGTTTTCTTACAACTGAGGCTGGTCAGGCAGCACACTGGTCTGCTGGTGTGACTGTGGACCTATCTATACACAGGGTTGTATATCAATTCAGGTGGTCTGTGTCTACCTCCTTCTAAAAATACATATTACAAATGCTAAGGAATCATGCCATATTTAACTGATAACCTTTTCTCTCCTTGGGGATACGAACAATAATGACACTTCTCATACACGATGACATATTGGATTTGAAGAAAACTGTATGCATGTATCATTTCAGGGAATACCTGAAGCATCTTTACAAGGTAGGAGTTATCCCTGTTTTCTTGTATGGGAAACTCAGGTGCAGGGAGATTAAACAGCAAGCCCATAGTCATATGGTTTTTAAGTATATACATCAGAATTTGAACCCAGGTCTCTCTGACACCAAAGCCCAAGTATGTACTTTCCATTACAACAAGCTGTTTCTTTTGTAATTACCAAGGCAGGGCGAGAACCTCTGCAGCTGTGTTATAGGTAAAATGTAGGATGCAGTAATACCTACCTACAGTACATTCAAAGCTGTGCCCAGAAGCTTAAATCATGAAACAAGTACAAATAAATGAACAAATGAAAGACTTAGGAAAGGGGGATCTGTGCTCTTGGTGACCACCCTAAGTGATCCAGACAAATAAACAAAGAGTGTGTGGAGACAGAGACAACAATGTCTCATTACTGCTTCAGGACCAATGACTACTAGAGAGAGAACTGCTACAGAAGTCCAGGACAGAACTGAATGGTGACTCAAGGGACAGATAGGTGGTGGACGCTCCATCCTCATCCACCCGACACACACTTCATGGAGGCACAAAGTCCTGGGCTGGCAGATGAGAACAGTATCCCATTTCCTTACTGTGGTCTTTGGGAACCTGGGGTGTAGCACTTACTCCCTCCTTCCTGGTTTTGCATTAAGACGCTCTATTAAGTTGGAACCAAAAATTGTGTCCTCATTCTCCCCGATCAAGTCCACCCATGAGGGTGGAAAGCCCAGTATTGGCCGACTAGCTTGATTCCTTATTTCTTACTATTTTTTTTATTGAAGTGTAGTTGATTTACAATGTTGTGTTACTTTCAGGTGCAAAGTGATTCAATTATATATACATATATATATATATATATATATATATTTATATGTACATATCTATTCTTTTTCAGATTCTTTTCCATTACAGGTTATTACAGGATATTGAATATAGTTCCCCGTGCTATTCAGTAGGTCTTCGTTGTTTGCCTATTTTGTATGTAGTAGTGTGTATGTGTTAATCTCAGACTCCTAACGTATCCCTCCATCTGACCCCTGACTACTTTGATTTCTGACAGGCACCTTGGGGAGAAAAGCAAAAACACTTCCGTCCCCTCAGCAGAGGAACTCATCTTTTCTGAATGTCAAATGTGAGATACAAATGTTGCCATGTGGTGGCTAGGCGATGAAGACCTAGCTAATGACTTAATTGACTTTCCTTAATAAGTCGACAGACCCTCTGAAATCAGGTATACAATTAGGAAATGGCAGTCCCACTGCCAGAGACGCACCGGTGTGGAGACACTGACAGGACTTTATTACCTGGTTAAGAGCACATTAGCATATCTATTAGATAAAAAGTCTGCTACTAACATGGAATGGATAACATAACTGGGTCCCCTGACTTACTTGTGGGCAGTTCTCTTTTTCTCTGTGTGGTGGATGACTGTGAGGTTGGACCGTCTGGGGCCGGGGAACTGGGTGGAAATGTTATTTGCCGGATTGTTCAGACATCATCATTAGCATTTTGCCCTTTAGATAATGGGAGATAAATACATAATCTGGAATTCATACAGGAGTGGAAGGTTTAGTGTTTCTCTGGATAGTCAAAGAGCAGTGAGTTTGAAAGAGAGAGCTGACATTTTTCCTAGGCTCTGTCCTCATGAAGGATGCCAGGTTAAACTGACTGTTCTCATCAGTTTCTGTCATTTTCTTTATGTTCCCCCCCAAACCTGCTCTATTCAGCAAGATGGGAATACACAAAATAGCAGCTGAGAATGCAGGATTCATCAGCTGTGAGTCTCAACACATCAATTTCCAAGTGTAGCAACTTTAAACACACTGTAGGCTTTTAGTTTCCATAGAAAATAATCTCTCATTGTTTTCAAAAGAAACTGAAAGCACCCCAAATTACCACACTTTTAACATCCTGACATGTTGATGGCCCCGCGTTCTTCCCAGATCAAAGTGAGAGTGGCAGAAGACAGAGCGGTGAACGGCTTACTTAAAACCCAGTATTTCATATTTGGCAGGAATTACTGTAGTGAAAAGAGACAAGGTGACTTTCTAACACACACACACACACACACACACACACACACACACACACACACACATATTAGTTTGGCAGGGATCTGAAGAGCTAAAAACTAATTTAGGATGACATAAATGCTCTTATCTTTCTCTCTGCCACCCTTCCTTTCCCAGCCACGTGAAGAGTTTTTGACAGAAGACTTGTTTTTAACTCGGGGGTGACGGTCTGAATCCTGTGTCATGCTGAACTGTTCTGTTGACGCTCATCTTAGGATTTTGAGGATTATCTGGATTTAAACAGCAAAGTCATACACTGCATGCATCTTTCTTCCTTGATGGGGGGTAGCCCTGCAAGAACGTTGGTGCCTTTTCAGGAAATGAGATCTAGCCAATGTTAACCTGGGACAAGAAAGCAATGATGTCATTCAGGGACCCAGCATTGTTACGACCCGTTAGAAAACCTCAACAAACTAGGCATCAGGCACTGAGTCATCTTTAAAAACAGGCAATGGTTTTGCAGAGATACCTATGGTAACTGAAGATTGAGGACAAGTGAGTATGTGGCAAAATTCCCAGGCGATTCTACTCCATCCATGAGTTGGGGCAATGGAAATTTTTATCTTATAGAAAGTTTTTTTTTTGTTTTTTTTTTTCTTGCGTTATGCGGGCCTCTCACTGCTGTGGCCTCTCCCATTTGCGGAGCACAGGCTCCGGACGCGCAGGCTCAGCGGCCTTGGCTCACGGGCCCAGCCGCTCCGCGGCATGGGGGATCTTCCCGAAACGGGGCACGACCCCGCGTCTCCGCATCGGCAGGCGGACTCTCAAGCACTGCGCCACCAGGGAAGCCCTAGAAAGTTTTTTAAAGAGAAAAGGAGCTTGCTTTTTCTACTTTTGGTTTGGGTCAAAAATCAGATGTAATTATTCATTATGTAACAGGATTGCAGGCAGGCAATCACCTGCTCCATTTACAGTGGACATATGTGTGGCCTCTTGGCCAACTTGATAGCATTATGTTTTTGTTTGTTTGTTTTCTTTCCTTTTGATAAAGGTGGAAACACTCTGAAAAGGTACTCTTAGGAAAAGAACAGTAATGCAATCAGACAGGGGTTGGCAAACTCTGGCAACGGCACATGGAGTTAGCGGAGAGTTTTACATTTTAAACAGTTGAAAAAAATCAAAAGAATAACATTTCATGACACAGGAAAAGTACATAAAATTCAAATTTCTGTGTCCATAATTAAAGACGCCTGGAACAAAGCCATGCCCATTTGTTTACACACTGTCTGTGGCTGCTTTTGAATCACAACGGCAACGTTGAGAAGTTGTAACAGACTGTTTGACCCACAAAATCAAAAATATTTACTATCTGGTTCTTGACAGAAAAAGTTTTCTGGTCTCTGTAATAGAAGATATTTGGGAAAGCAGAAATATGAGGACAGGTTAGGGGACCAAGGAGATGTGGCTTTTGTACACTTTGTTAGAAGACGATTCAGGAAGGAGGGGAACCAACTACTCTCCCTTGCTGATAAGGACAGAATTAGGTAAGGTGAATTGATGCTACAAAAAGGATGACTGAGGTTTTATGCAGTATTTGGGAAATATGGCCAACTGTGATGTTTAGTAGAGAGCAGTCAAGGGAAGGATGTTAGACTAGGCATCGGGAGACCTAGCGCCTAGTCCTGGCCCTGCAACTAACTAGCCATGTGACTTGAGACCCTCTGGGCCTCAGCATCAGTTCTTGTCAAATGATTGTAATATGCCAGTTTCATTTTCTGCCAGAGCGTATGTTGAGGGCTGGGGGTATGGTTCAAGTTTAATAGTAATATAAAAGTGCTTTAAATGGAAAAGCTTACAGTTCTAAACAAAGAGAAGGCTCTAACCAGTTACTGTATGTACCCTATAAGGATAAAAACATGGCAGAGTTGGCATAACACAGGTGAGAAACACTACACTGGTTACATGATTTAGAAACTTAGGGATCCAGAGGGATTTCTGGCGTTGCAGGCAATGAAAGTACCTGAGCTGCCCAAGGATAACAGACAGCTTCCTGAGCAGGAAGCTCTCTTGAGTTTCACGGCCAAATTCTTCTAAACCCGTCTTCCCCATAGGAACCATTTGGGCCAGGGGCTGAGTAACGCACAAAATAGTCCCCTAGTGGTTTGTGCCGGGAGAATTTGGCATCGGGAGAATCTGCTGGAAGAGTGTAAAATAAAAGGTCTCTGACCTCAGCTGTGTGAACAGGAACTGGGGGACCTCTCCTGAGCTGGTAAAGGCTCACGTCTTCCATTTTGCCAGAGGGCTGGTGTTAATGCTGATTTACACCCACCCACAGGCTGGGTCTATGGAAGGATTTGTCATGGGGTTGAACGTTTCCAAATTGCTCATTTCTGGAAAGACTTCATGCAGGTTTCAACATGCAAGGAAGATAATTTGGCCTATTTGTTGCATTTCCTGGCAGGCCTGAACCCAGTGCCTGTCCACAAATGTCCTGCAGTAGATGCTTCAATTTCAGGACCTGTCATGTTCTAGTGGAACACAGGGTCATGTACGAGCTAGTGTGGGCTCAGGCCTTAAACACTTCGGCCTCCTTAACAGGAAGGCTTTGATTTTTATGTTGTCCTTCTGTTCTCCCTGATGGCTTGTCTTCTAGGTAGGCACAATCACGTGTTGCTCCTGACGGCACTTTTCTCTGTGTTTTCAATGCGCTGTTTGTGTCCCTGCAGCTCCACAATAAATAATATACTGCCTTTCATCTTTAAAGTGATTTATACACATTAATTAATCCTCACCATACTTTGGAGTTTCTGAACATTAATAACCATCATACTCCCAGGTTTTACTTAGGAAACCAAGACCCAGAAAGAAAACAACTTTGTTAAAGCTAAGGAGAAAGGCATCACTGAGGTCATGATCAGCCCTCCAGATCGTGACCCCTCACCATGCTCGCAGACCCATCATCACCTCTGGAGAGTAGCCCTGTAGCCCTACACGCACCGTCACTACTGCTGGGTGAATCGGCCCATTCCATCGCTCATTGTGAGTCATAAACGATTCTTCAGTACTCCAGGGTCGAAGCATAATCTTACCTAAAGCATACATAATAGGAAGTGATGGATTATAAACTAATAAGCCATCCTAAGATGCTCGGGTCCAGCTTCCAGTAGCCTCCAGACTGAGGATACATATGTTTCTTAATCCATCATTTACAAGTTACACACCCAGTTAAAACATTAAACTCTCGCTACAGGGTTTTCCATGATCACCCTACAGAAAGCTATTATATTTTAACTATCAAGCTCGATAGCTCAGGAACTAGCCATCTATCTCTCTCCTGCGAGTGGAGAAGGAGGTACACAAGGGACGGTATTGGCAGAGGCAGGCAGTGCCTCAATTTCCATATTTGGGCCTCTCCATGGTGCCCACCGGCCCAGCAGAACATTAAGCCTGAGAGGTGAGCTCATGGACCCTTTGTGAAGTTTCTGACACAAAGCTGAATCATGCCAGGACCCCAAAGGCATGTTCAATCTGCTTCCACCAACCCCTCCCCTTCTCCTCTCCAACAGCTACCTGGGGAGGCACACAAAACTACCTTTAATGATACAAAAGATTCCACTCAAGTGACTGAGGGTGCAACAGATGCCCTTCCCCCTCCTCGAGTCAGTCCATGACTCCATCCTTCATCAAGAGGTAAGTGAGAAGCAGACATGACCTTCAACTAGGGGTGTGTGGATATCTGACCTCAGCCCACATGTAGAGCTGGGGTTTAGAGCACAAAGGTGTTTGCAAAGCCCCAGGTAAACATGGTGCGTTTCCCTGGAGGGTCAATTTTCTTACTTCTAGAGGCCATTCCTGAGAGATGCAACCGACCAGGACTGTAAAAACACCTTTTTCTCTATTAAGATGAGCATAGCAACAGTATGGGAGAGAGTGAAAACCTCGTATCAGTTCTTGGCCTGTCATGGTTTGCCTTGGGCAGGGCCCCAGATCTCTGGGGGAGCACAGTCACCCTCCTCTGCCATCAGGCAAGCTTGGGCACAATGGTCTGGGAAGCTCTGGACCAGCGTATTCTCTTGCTGGCTGCCTGAGGGTGAAGGAAGTGTGAGAGAGAAGGGAGGGCTTACACTGGGAGAAAGGGCAAAACCAGAATGGTTAGGGTTGGTTTTTATCTTCCCTCTTGTAAATGGGAAGGGCTTCAGCCTAAGTGTTACGAGCTGATTTAGAGCCGGTCTCTGTTTGCTGCTGGGTTATAGGTTTGCTTTGCAACGTGGCACAGCCAAACTGGGGAGGCCTGACAGAGCGGCCCTGAGACCAAGCCAGAACCATCAAGTGTTTCAAAGAAACTTTAACAAATGTCAGCGTGGCCTCGGCCTGGGCCAGGAGATATGCCGCCAGCAAGTTCAGGTGAAAAAGCAGCAGTGCTGAGGGCACTTCGCTGTGGCCAGGAGTTGCGAGCAGGCTTTGTGTCTAGCCCGGGATGCTCAAATGCGTGGGGCACCCTGTCCCTGAACTCTTGGCATCTGCTGCTTCCCATAGTTACAAGGCCACATCCCACGGATGCAAATCAACATCCCTGGCATTCAAAGAAAAAAGACACCCCAGCAACTTCACCAATCTGCTATCCTAAGTCATACCCTGAGCTCCCACCCAGAATCACAGCTGGCGTGGGAGGTGAACCTGACTCAGATTCAGCGGCATGTGGGATGAGAGTTGAGGCTAAAGGGACAGAGGCAAAGGAGGGGACTTGGGCAAGATCCACTGGGTCTGGGTGACCTGATTCCCTATGAAGACCTGGTTGGGTGCTCTAGCCTCTCTCTCCTGTTTCTGTTCTCCAGCTCTAAAAATCATCTAGCTACTTTGGTTTTCCAGCCAGTCATGATGTTCTAGGCATGCTGATTTGCTTTTCTTCTGTATTTGGTTTTTGTCTGAAGTTAACCAATGCTGCGTGACTTTCAGAGCACGGACCTGGGTTAAAATCCAAGATGGAGGAGACCAGAAGGCTACTTGAGGAGTGAGGGGTGGGCTGGCCGGAATGACAATTTTCAACTTATCTCCAAGAGAGAATACAGTAAGGATGCTCAATTTCACTTCTGATAAATGTCATTTAGAATCACGAAGGAGAAACTCATCAGACTGAAATGGATTTCAGGAGGAAGAAAGCACTCCCATCCATCACTCATTTTTACATCTTTCAGGAGCCAACAAGCCAACGGTACAGACAACAGAGGCCCTCTACACTCACAAGTCGGCCACATCGCCCCCACCTGCTCACAGCTGCCCTGACTTACCTATGAAATACGCCAGCAGGATGGCCAAGACGAGGGCCGCAGTGATGGCCGACAGGGCGGCGCATTTCCAGCTGCAGTATTTGGAGGGCTTTTTCAGCTTGAAGGCCTTCCTGGAGAAGGTATTCCGGGGCAGCAGGCGGGGTGGTGGTGTGTAAACGGTTCCTGAGGTCAAAGGGTATCCCGGAGAGGAGCTGCTAAACAGGGGTGTGCTTCCCGAGGATGTCTTAAAGAGGAAGTGCCTGCCGGGGAAAGGGAAAGGGTCAGGAGCCACATCGTGGCTATTGAGGACCATCCAGCTGCTTTTTTTCCCCCCACTCTGCTTTCTATAGCACTAATATAGTTCTGATTATCCACCCAACCGTGTCATGGGCAAAGGGGCGAATGTTACATTTGATGGTGACATAAACTAATTCCATAAACACATCATTTCATGTTTTCACATATGCCTCTGGATTTTATCTTCCACAATAATCCTGCAACATATGCAAAGCAAATATGGAAACTGAGTTACTGTTGCTCACTCAGAGATGCTGGCCATGGTGATGGTGAAGATGGTGCTGAGCTCTATCAGGTATTGGGACCTATTATTTAAAGGCACTTGAAGAACAGACTTGTGGTTGCCAAGGGCGGGGAAGGGGTAGGGGAGGGATAGGGGAGGGATAGATTGGGAGTTTGGGATTAGCAGATGCAAACTATTATATATAGGATGGATAAACAACAAGGTCCTACTGTATAGCACAGGGAACTATATTCAATATCCTGGGATAAACCATAATGGAAAAGAATATGAAAAAGAATATATGTATGTATAACTGAATCGCTTTGCTGTACAGCAGAAATTAACACTGTAAAACAACTGTACGTCAGTCAAAAAAAGGCACTTGAAATATACTGTCACAACGATTTACAAACTAAATATTATAATATCCCCATTTAAGATATGAGAAATCAGGGTTGGCAAAGTCAAGCAACCGTTCAAGGATTTAAACCCCAAGCTCTGTCTTATACTGAAGTCTGTGCTCTTAAGTGTCATCCTAAACTGTCTCTCCTGAACCTTCTTTCTGGGCTGTTTTCCCCTTTCACTTGCCTCCTGTTCCGAGACCACCCCTCTAGGTCATTTTTTATTTTTTATTTTTTTAAATTGGAGTATAGTTGATTTACAATGCTGTGTTAGTTTCAGGTGTGCAGCACAGTGATTACATATATACATACATATCTATATGTATGTATATATATTCTTTTTCAGATTATTTTCCATTATAGGTTATTACAAGACATTGCACATAGTTCCCTGTGCTATACAGTGAATCCTTGTTGTTTATCTATTTTATATATAGTAGTGTATATCTGTTAATCCCAAACTCCTAATTTACCTCTCCCCCACCCCCTTCCCCTTTGGGAACCGCAAGTTGGCTTTCAAGATCACAGTTCTTTCTTTGGAAATATCTTTGTGTGCCAATTGAACAAGGTGCCCCTTGTCTAGAACTACGGTATGTCAACAGGATAATGCGCTGTACTGTTGACCCTTAATAGAACCCTTCCTCGGGGGTCAGGAGCCTGTCACTCTAAGGACACATCAAAGACCATCAATTCTCCCACAATAGATTTTCTCCCTCTTATGTGTGCCACTTATGAAACTTCAAAGGTGCCGTGCCACACCTTGTTTAAAATGACGACTCGTCTTCCGGAAAATATCTAGTGGA
>NW_006772699.1:799376-808425 GCF_000442215.2 Lipotes vexillifer | reverse complement strand
GTTCAGCAGAGTCTAGAGTCTGACCAGGTGGAGGCTGGGGGCTGTGTCTTATTTTGTACCTTGTTCATCTTTATGGTCCCAGGACCCAACGCCAGTTCAGCATGTAGGGGTGACTTGAATGAATATATGAAGCTCCCTCATTGTTTTACGAATTTACTCAGTTTCAATTCTAAGATTTTAAAATGTTATACAGGTATTTCCTTTCCCTTCAAGTTTTCATTAGGTGCAATTATATTTATGGACCACACACACTATGTGTCATAATGCTAAATGTTTTACTTGAAACTAAATCTCACGTTGACCCTATGAAGTGAATACTATTTTTACCTTAGTTTTATAAACAAGAAAACCGAAGCCCAGAGTTAGCATGCGGTGTCACTGGGCCTTAAACTCCGGTCTGCCTGATGCTAAAAGCTCTAACGGGACTTACTACACCACATTCTCCTTGCATATGGTGGTTAGCAGGATTTCCCAGTGGGATTCTGAGGCAAGACCAGTGTCCTTACAACTGTTTGTAACTCGGCTGCTTCCAGATAAAACTTTGAAAGTATTTTAGTTCTTGACAAAGATCAAAGGAGCCTGAGATCACTGACAACCATGTCAGAAAATGAGTATCTGATTAGTGAATTATTTAGCATGGCTAACGTCAAAATAAACAACCAATACTTTAAACTTTATTTGTGGGGGCTTCCCTGGTGGCGCAGTGTTTGAGAATCTGCCTGCTAATTCAGGGGACACGGGTTCGAGCCCTGGTCTGGGAGGATCCCACATGCCGCGGAGCAACTAGGCCCGTGAGCCACAACTCCTGAGCCTGCGCCCCGCAACAAGAGAGGCCGCGATAGTGAGAGGCCCGCGCACCGCGATGAAGAGTAGCCCCCGCTCGCCACAACTGGAGAAAGCCCTCGCACAGAAACGAAGACCCAACACAGCCAAAATAAATAAATAAATTAAAAACTTCTGACGTTCAGTGGAACTAAAAAATGGCATTAAAAAAAACCAAACAACTTTATTTGTGCTATAAGAATGTTCAATGATCTGAACACAGCCATGAGGTTTGATTCTATAAGTAAGGTCTGTACTCCTTGTCCAATAGATGTCTTTGAATGCTCCTGATAAAAAGAGCCTTTGGAGGAGGAGGCAGTAGGCGTTGTGTCTAAAGGAGGCACTTTGGAGCAAGATTCATCTGGATCGGAGTCCTGGCAGTGCCATTCCTGGACAAGGAAGTTCAATGTAAGTTACCTGACGCTGCTCTTGACAGCCTCCATTTCCTCATCGGTAAAATGGAGTAAAGTGGGAGTGATAATAGCACAGGTTGTCGTGGGGATCACACACCATCACGTAGGACAACACTTAACCAAGGGTTTGTTTCATCGTAAGTACTCGATGCCCTACAAATAGCATTGATTCTTAATTCTTCAGAGAATATAAGGAGCCTGAAACATGAGTTTTACATTTAAAGCTTGACAGACGCTGAGCAAACACCTGCAGAGCTCTCCAGATCACTAGATAATAGTCCACTGCCTTATAATTAAGCTAGAACATATACACACCAGAAAGCCAGGGTGGTGGAAGAACTCTGGGCTTTGACTTAGAAGTACATCAGGCTTACTTCTGGGACAATTCTCCAAGAGTGGGGAGTAAAAACAGGGAATCAAGCTTAAAGGAACATACGGACGTTGTAAGCCGTCATTAATGAGTGTTTACAAATATACGAACACCAGTTCTCACTCCAACAGAGACCTCACCCATTCCCCTGGCTTCAGCCACCACCGATAGGGCTGGAGTCCCCAGATCTCCATTTGTAGCTCAAGTTCCTTCCTGAGACCCACATTCCAATTGTGCATTGGGCACCTCTTCCTCTACCTTCCTTAACTCTCTCGAGCAAGTTGCAACCAAACACGGATTCTTTTCCTTCCCCTCCCCAATCACACTTCCCAAACCAGAAATCCCATCACGCCCTCACTTATAAATCCCTAGGGATTCTCCAGTACTCAGTACGGGACCACACTCTTACAACCACTACTCAGCCTTTTTATCCTCATCTCCAACCTTATGCTTCCAGCTCCCATGAACTCCATACTTCAGCCACACCAAACAGACACAGTGCTCCTTAACTAGTCTGTTCACGCCACTGTGCCTTTGTGGATGATGTGTAATGCTTGCTGGAATGGCTTTTCTTTTTCTTTCCCACCCATCCCACCCCACCCAACTCCTACTCACCTGCCAACGACCCACCTCGGAAACCTATTCCAACATTCCCCCCAAACCCAAGCACCCCATCACTCTGTGCACTCAAGAAGCTGTTTATATACTTGTTTATATATATGTGTGTGTATATATATATATGTGTGTGTGTGTGTGTGCGCATATATATATAAATGTATATACAAACAATACTTATATAAATAATATATAACATATTATATACTATGTTATGTTATGTAAATATGTTTAATGTGTCTGTCCCAAAGCAAATTTACACTTGACAGTGGTATTACTATCTTGGTACTTCCAGAATCTAAACATCAGGGCCTCAACATCAGTCATAGCTGTGGACAGAATCAATGAAGTGAAAACAGGAATGTTTTAGCAACATGAGAGAAATCATAAGATGGAGATTAAGAAGTTTAAATTGACTTTAGTTATTTTTTAATGCACTCATTTAAAAGAAATAATAGAAGAATATGATGACTATTTCTTATATAGTAAGTCTCCTACATACGAACCTTCAAGTTGTGAACTTTCAAAGGTACGAACATGTGTTTGCCTGTCCAATCACGTAAGTGAGTTCACGTGTCTCACGTACGTTGTCACACGCGTGCATCCTCTACAAGTGGTTGTGCTTTTGTGTACTTTACTATAAAATACTGTAGAGAGTACAGTAGTACAGTACCTTTATGTCAAGCCCAGAACCTGTGCCACCAAGGTCAGGCGTGAGTGAAATGGCAGCTTGCCCTCCGTCTCCTGTTGCTGACGATCCTTCAGCTCTACCATCTCCCACCTCCTCTCCCTCCTCCAGTCAGTAACTCTCCTTGCCTGTTCACTCGATGCCAGCCCCTGTATGCCAGCTGTTGTACTGTACTACTGTACTCTTCAAGGTACTGTACCATAAGATTAAAAATGTTTTTTGTGTGTGTTTGTTTTTTTTAATGTATGATTTGTGTGAAAAGTATTATAAACCTATTACAGTACAGTACTATATAGCTGACTGTGTTAGTTGGGTACCCAGGCTAACTTTGCTGGACTTACGAACAAATTGGACTTATGAAAGAGCTGTCAGAACAGAACTCATTCGTATTTGGGGCTTAACTGTATATGGGATTGCTCCATGAGATCCTAACACTGTCCCCTTGACAATCCAATCTATTTTTCATACTTCCTTCTAAAAAGAAAGTCAGATTATGTCACATGTCATCACCATCCCCTCCTCCAAGAAAGAAAGAAAGAAAGAAAGAAAGAAAGAAAGAAAGAAAGAAAGAAAGAAAGAAAGAAAGAAAGAAAGGAAGAAAGGAAGGAAGGAAGGAAGGAAGGAAGGAAGGAAGGAAGGAAGGAAGGAAGAAAGGGAGGGAGGGGAAGGGAAGGAGGGAAGGAAAGAAGGAAGGAAAGTAAAAGAAAAGGCTTCCAATAATACTTAGGATAAAATCAGAAATCCTTCCCATGGCCTACAATTCCCTGCATGATCTGCCCTCTGGCCACCTCTCCAACTGTATCTTCCTCCACTTTATCCTCCTCCCCTCCATGAGTTACACTGTCCTTTTGCTAGTCCTCATCATATCACATCCAACATATTCCTGCCTCGGGGCCTTTGCACTTGCTGTTCCCTTTGCCTGGAAATAGCTGCACAATTCGTTTCTTCATATCGTTCAACATTCTGTTTCAGAGTCACTTTCCCAGAGAGATCTTTCCTGCCTCCCTTACTTTTTTCTCTATCCTGTTATAACTGCTTTATTCATCTTCAGGGTGTATGCATTTGTGCTATTTACTGTCTGCCTCCGTCATTAGAGCTGAATTTCTATGAAGTCCAAAATAATTGGGTTTGTCTGATGTGTTCATCACTGTATCCTAACATCTGGAATAGAGGCTGGCACAAAGAAGGAAGTCAACAAATCTTTGTTGAGTGAAAGACCTGCAACGTTCCCAAGGCCAAAATCATGAATGCTAAAAGGACAATACTGTGAACATTTTGAATTCTGAAATTAGGATTCCTTCTGCCATGTTGACTCTTATTTTCCAAACAGATTTATAAGTTTGCACAGTTCACACAGGCAAGTGTCTATATTTATACATACAAGGCCAGACCCTGCCACAGACCAAAAACAACCTGTATACTTTTGGGCACTGTATTATCTTTTTCAGGATACATCTCTCAGGCCGCTCATTGGTATTGTGGTGTCTCTAATGATCACTGTTCAATGAAACTCATTTAGCTATCACATCCCCCTGGTTTCTAGTTTCTGGTCCTTAGAATTATTAAACCAGAGTACCAAAGATAGGTAGTCTCCTCACACAATACAGTTACACCCTGGTGTTATGAATCTCTAGAAGATTACATTCAGCAAATAAAAAAAGAAAGATTCTAAAGAAGCGATCTTTGGATTACGTCCCATAAATACCTGCTTTAGGATCACCTGGAGGCTCTGCCAGAAAAGTACAAGTTCCTGGGCTGCATCCAGACCTAGGGCTGGGGTCTGGGAGTGTACTGGTGAAAAGATTCCTAAGTGATTCTAATGTATGATCAAGTTTAAGAAACTCTACCCTAACCATTTTTGCAACTTTCAAATACGTCTGACTTACCCAGAACACACTAGATGGTTACTAGATATAGTTTTTGAAATGCAGGTTTCGAATGCTGATGTCTTTAGGAGTGAAATGTCATGTCAAAACTTATTTTCAGATGACTCAGCCAAAAGATCTCTCTCTATATAGATACGTAAGGCACGTGTGGCAAAATGATAGCAGTTGTTGAAACTAGGTGGTTTTTCTTATGTAGTACTATTCTTCCAACTTTTCTGAATGTTTGGAAATTTTCATAGTAACAAGTTGAAAAAAATGCAAGCTCTGATTCACCCAAAGGTCGCAGTCACATGAAGCAGGAATAAAGATAAATAAAATGAAGCAAGACCCACAAGGTGATGGTCTGGCTGGTTGGTCAATGGGAGGACCCGGAAGGCTTAGGGAACTTCTCCGGATTTTTCCTGAACTGGCCATTAAGACAGCTTTTCCCCCCTCAGGGGCAGGCTGAGGGTGCTCCAACGGATCATCTGTGATGCCCCAATTGAACGTCTTCCCAGCAGTCGGCCATGGAACTAGCTCAGCTCAGGACTCCAGGCATCAGCAGAAATGTGTCGTTTCCAAATGCACTTGACATTCTTCAAGCACAACTCAATTGCTCTCAGAATCGGCCACTTGTGCCTCGGAAAGGAAAGGCAAATGAGGGGCCCCTAAAGTGCTGTCCTTGGAGTTTGCTAACACTTGAGGGGAGAGAGAAAATCAGCCCTTGATGTAGAAGTCTAACAAACAAGAAACTCATGCCTCACATCCATGTAAGAAGGACTCCATCAGTTAAAAACACTGTGCATTTTTTTTTAAACATCATTATTGGAGTGTAATTGCTTTACAAGGGTGTGTTAGCTGCTGCTGTATAACAAAGTGAATCAGCTATACATATACATATATCCCCATATCTCCTCCCTCTTGTGTCTCCCACCCACCCTCCCTATCCCATCCCTCTAGGTGGTCACAAAGCACTGAGCTGGTCTCCCTGTGCTATGCGGCTGCTTCCCACTATCTATCTATTTTACGTTTGGTAGTGTATATATGTACACGCCACTCTCTCACTTCATCCCAGCTTACCCTTCCCCCTCCCCGTGTCCCCAAGTCCATTCTCTACGTCTGTGTCTTTATTCCTGTCCTGCCCCTAGGTTCTTCAGAACCCCCCCCCACTTTTTTTTTTGATTCCATATATATGGGTTAGCATACGGTATTTGTTTTTCTCTTTCTGACTTACTTTACTCTGTATGACATACTCTAGGTCCATCCACCGCGCTACAAGTAACTCCATTTCATTTCTTTTTATGGCTGAGTAATATTCCATTGTATATATGTGCCACATCTTCTTTATCCAGTCGCCTGTCGATGGACACTTAGGTTGCTTCCATGTTCTGGCTACTGTAAATAGAGCTGCAATGAACATTGTGGTACATGACTCTTTTTGAATTATGGTTTTCTCAGGGTCTATGCCCAGTAGTGGGATTGCTGGGTCGTATGGTAGCTCTATTTTTAGTTTTTTAAGGAACCTCCATGCTGTTCTCCATAGTGGCTGTATCAATTTACATTCCCACCAACAGTGCAAGAGAGTTCCCTTTTCTCCACACCCTCTCCAGCATTTACTGTTTGTAGATTTTTTGACGATGGCAATTCTGACCGGTGTGAGGTGACACCTCATTGTAGTTTTGATTTGCATTTCTCTCATGATTGGTGATGTTGAGCATCCTTTCATGTATTTGTTGGCAATCTGTATATCTTCTTTGGAGAAATGTCTATTTAGGTTTTCTTCCTATTTTTGCATTGGGTTGTTTGTTTTTTGATATTGAGCTGCATGAGCTGCTTGTATATTTCACTGTGCATTTTTATTTTATTCTTGGGATAGAGATGGAGTTCGACTGATCTAGAGCAGAAGCTTTGAGAAGCAGTGGCTGGCTAAATGACTTGAGGCCCCAACAAAAGATTTCTCTTCCTTCTCTCCTGAGTCAATTGTGAATAAACTCACTCATTAACCTGAAAACCTACCAAAGAAACAAAGAAACAAATATGGAAAATCCCTTAACACCAAGTACCATTTTGTTTTTCAGCTTGCGACCAGTGGGATCCTAAGAGGCAGTCTCCCTCTTTTTTCTTGGTTTAGCTGTACTCCCAGGGTGAAATCCCAGCAGGGCTTCGAAAAGGAAATGTACTAGAGAAACAACTGTACAGAGGTCAAGTTTTCGTTTCCTTCCTCTCGCTCTCTCTCAATCTGGATCCGGCTCTCTCATCACAGAGCACCATGCAACTAACCAGGACGACTAATGACAACAGCGCGGCCGCTGTCTTTGCTCATGAAGTCAGCCGCAGCCAACGTTCTCCTTGAAACCGAGTGAACGCCTTGAATGGTCTCCAGGTAGCACCGTGTGCACAAAAGCAGCTCTGGTTATCAGGGAAACCAGGTATTGATTGTTGCTCTACCGAGAAAATTGACTTCTCCAGAAAACAAACTCAGAGGTATTCAGAGTAGCGGATGAAAGTACTGATACGCCGTCTATTAATCCCTGAAAGATTTTGAGTATCATACAGGCTGTTGCTGAAATTTGATAAAAAGCCAGAGAAAGGAGAGAGGCAGAAGTGCACCAGGAGTGGGGGTTGGTGATCAGTACAGGAGATCCCATCCCATCTCACTGGCGCTGGCCATGCCCTTTGAAGCACCAGGTTTATTGTGTCTAAAGGAGTTAGTTTAATAAAGAGGCAGCCCATATATATGTGTTAGCATACGGTATTTGTTTTTCTCTTTCTGACTTAGGGGGAAGGGTAAGCTGGAACAAAGTGAGAGAGTGGCATGGACATATACACTACCAAACAGCCGCAGCCAACGTTCTCCTTGAAACCGAGTGAACGCCTTGAATGGTCTCCAGGTAGCACCGTGTGCACAAAAGCAGCTCTGGTTATCAGGGAAACCAGGTATTGATTGTTGCTCTACCGAGAAAATTGACTTCTCCAGAAAACAAACTCAGAGGTATTCAGAGTAGCGGATGAAAGTACTGATACGCCGTCTATTAATCCCTGAAAGATTTTGAGTATCATACAGGCTGTTGCTGAAATTTGATAAAAAGCCAGAGAAAGGAGAGAGGCAGAAGTGCACCAGGAGTGGGGGTTGGTGATCAGTACAGGAGATCCCATCCCATCTCACTGGCGCTGGCCATGCCCTTTGAAGCACCAGGTTTATTGTGTCTAAAGGAGTTAGTTTAATAAAGAGGCAGCCCATATATATGTGTTAGCATACGGTATTTGTTTTTCTCTTTCTGACTTAGGGGGAAGGGTAAGCTGGAACAAAGTGAGAGAGTGGCATGGACATATATACACTACCAAATGTAAAATAGCTAGCTAGTGGGAAGCAGCCACATAGCACAGGGAGGTCAGCTCGGTGCTTTGTGTCCACCTAGAGGGGTGGGATAGGGAGGGTGGGAGGGAGACGCAAGAGGGAGGAGATACGGGGATATATGTGTATGTAGAGCTGATTCACTTTGTTATACAGCAGCAACTAACACAGCATTGTACAGCAATTATACTCCAATAAAGATGGTAAAGGAAAAAATTAAAAAATTTTATAAAGAGGCAGCCCGTAAAGGGTACTGTAGCATGTAAAGTTGCTATAATTAGATTTTCGGGAGATAAGATAAAACATTTAGCTGGAGAGAGGTTAAATAACCACCACACTTTCTGGCACTGCTATTATGCTCTCCAATCTGAGAAGGAATGGTGGTGGTAGAGGGGAAACTCGAAGGGTGGGTGAGATGGGGTGGGGGGAGAGAGAGAGAGAGAGAGAGAGAGAGAGAAGGGAGAGAGACACACACATAGGGCACACAGAGAAAGAGAAAATAGAAAAAGAGAGAAGCTTCCAGGATGAGATGGAAAAACCATGAGATAATGAGAAAGATGATGTTGGATACCATACTGTTCAGCCACTATTTATTTATTTAGTTATTACCCGTGCCGCGCAGCATGTGGGATCTTAGTTCCCCAACCAGGGATCGAACCCACACCCCTGCATTAGAAGCACGGAGTCTTAACCACTGGACCCCCAGGGAAGCGCCCCAGCCACTTTTTGAATAGCAAAACTAAGCAATCTTTTAAGTGTCGTGCCTTTATTTTCCTATTTGCAAATGTAAGAGGTACACATTATAATGCAAAGAAAAACCAAGTATATAAGTTAAAAAAAAAAAAACCAGAAAGCAAAGGTCTCCCGTACTCTGAGAGAGAGACTGGTAAATATTTGATGTTTAGAGTCAGACTTTTTCCC
>NW_006772699.1:766825-799327 GCF_000442215.2 Lipotes vexillifer | reverse complement strand
CCCTACATATAAACATTCTCTTATTATTATTATTAATTTAATTCTTTTTGAAACCAGTAAGACATTGAGTGTACAGATTCTGAACTTGGACAACCAGGGTTTGGATCCTGGCATTGGGCAAGTTACTTACCCCTCTAAGTCCCTGTGGCCTCACCTTTAAAGCGAGAGATGGCTCGTACCTACTTTATAGGCTTGTTAGGGGGATTGGATGAATTTATTTACGTGAAAGCCTTAACACTGAGTTTGACGTCCAGTGAGTGATCAATAAATGTAGCTATTAATCGCTTGAAGGCAAGAATCATGTATATCTTGCTCTTTACTAGATCTCCTTGACCTACGCAGTGCCCAGCTCATTTAAAATATATGTGAAATGAATGCGTTGTCCTAATTACCACAGTGACTAGAGCATTGCTGGCAGCTCCACCCCTCAAAAATAATTTTATTAGGAAGGGAAGGGATGGAGGACATCACTAATATGTTTCTTCTCTCCCGGTTGGGAATTTATGCTTGGGTTGAGAGGTGAACTGTTGCTTTAAAAACAAAACTTTAAAAATGTTTTAAAAAACTGCTATTTCCCAAGTTTGAAGAAGCAGCCAATAACCCAATTAGTATAATGAAAAGCCCATTTCATATCATGGGTCCCTAAGCTTAGACTCAAACCAATTTTGATGCAATGAGAAATAGGCTTTCAAGGTTTCTGACCCCTGAACCTCTTAGATCAGAGGGGACCATCATTACATTTGCATATGCCATGAACAACAAGAATATCCTCTATTTTGCCCTCTTCAACATGTGCATCATACCAAAAATACTCACAGCTGGAATAATTAGAAACTCAATTTATTGCCTTCCATTTTCTAAATAGAAGCCTGATATTTAAATAGCGTCACACTGTGATATAACACAGCCTTTCTCATGGAAACACTTTGTTTTTCTTTTCCCCCTATGAAATGATATGCTGTTCAGTGTGACAAGGCAAGGTCTCAGGAGGTCACTAGAGAAACCTGGTGTTTTGTGAGCAAATCCGTTTCAGAGTCTTTGGGATGAGATAAGGAGTCTTCCCCCTCCCTCAAACCACCGCCCCCCCCACCCCCACCCCCCCACCCCCCGCCCGTTGTTCACTTCTTGACTTTTTTCAAGTTAATTGGTAAGAGTCTTAATATAGTCGAGGAAAAAAACAAAGACTTCTGACTTTGACTTCAAACATGACCTTGAATCCACCATACACTATAATATGGTGACTTCAAACTTGACCTTGAATCCACCATACACTATAATATGGGAGTGCAGAGACAGCCATTTGAAACAGACTTGCATTTGTGTTCACTGGCAGCCAGAGGTGGATGCAGAGAGAATGCATGCCATCAGATACAATCAAGGAGCAGAATGACTTCTCCCACTGTGTTTACTGCCTGTACCATTCAGAGAGTCAAAGAATTTTCGAGCTGGAAGGAAGCTTAGAGTATGTCCCTTTATCATATTCTGCTTCACGCTGTTACATCTGTCCTGTGTGTTTGCCTTGTCTCTCCAGTCAAATTACAAGCTTCTCCACGGCAGGTCCTATATCTTTTGCTTCCTAGTATTCTTCTCTGTTCATAGTACGTGTTCACAAATGTCTGCTGAAGGAACACACAAATTACGGTTTAATGGAAAATGTACAGGCTTTGGAGTGAGGCACGTCTGGATCGAAATCTCAACTCCATGAGGAGCTGCATGATGTTGGGAATGCCCAATAATCTCTCTGAGACTCAGATGCCTCCTCTAAAGGGTGGGTAAATAATAATATGTACATTACAGAACTGTCGGAAGGGCTGAGAGAGGTAATATAATTTGTGAGCACAGAAGCTGGCCTATAGGAGGTGTTTAATACATGCATGTATTGTATTTTTTCCTCATCTCTGGAAAGAATATAATATCTAAAATATGAAGTTATGAGTCCACCGATATTTATTGGGCACATGGATATAACGGTGAATTAAGTCCTTACCCTCATGGGGGATTTCTAATTGGAGAGACAGACCAAATAAACAAAACTCAAGTCTGAGTAAACCAATAAATACATGAAATAATTACAAAGTGTGAGAAATACTATGAAGGAAACAAAGAACTAAGAGAAAATGTGGGACGCCATTAGTGTGGTCGCTCCTCTCTGAGGAGATGATCAAACAGAGGAGGTCTGAGGATAAGAAACGGGTAATCAAACGGTGAAAAGAGCATCCCGGGCAAAGGAAGTGTATGTGCAAAGGCCCTGAGGTGGGAAAGATTGCATTTTTGAGGCTGTGAATGAGGAACAGTGTGGATCACTGTGTCGTGATCCAGGGGCTAAGTGGTGGGAAGAAGAGGTTGGCCCAACGGAAGACTATATTATGCATGGTTTTGAGCGCAAAGGAATTTGGATTTCAGTCCAAATACAAAGGGTTTTAAACTTTATCTTCTCTGTGAACAAAGGAAGCAGGTTTAGGAACACTCAAACTTGAAAATAACTATGGTAGAACAGACTCATGGGAATTCAGTCTAGTCCTCTATGATGAGAAGGCCTGGCTGTCTTCTTTGCCATCTGCCTTGAGGGCTTGGGTTTTTCTCCAGAATATTCTAGCCACCCCTTAACACGGCACCTATTACTCTATCAGCGTGTGGATATAATTAGACATCTTAAGGTGAACGCGAGCAAACACAACTCCTGATTTTCACTCCAAACTATCCTTCTCTTCAGGCTTCACCCATATTGGTTAAAGAAGCCATCACCCATCAGCTGGACAGTGCCATCCCCAGGAAGCAGACTCTAGGAAGAAACAGCTGCATACAGAAACTTTATTAGCAAGCGCTCTTGGGAGTGACAGAAGCAGGCTGGGTGGAGGGAGAAACTGAACAGGGATGCTGTCGCAAAGAGCGAGCTCTGGAGCTGGGATGCCTCTGCAGAGTGGTTTCAATTTGGGCTGCAGGATTTGGGCCTTAATAACCTCACCTGGACCAGTTATTAGATGTGGGCTGTCCACAGGGATGTAACCTTGGGTGCAGGGTGGCTGTCTTTAGCTGAAGTTCAGTCTCTAGCTGAAGTTCAGTCTCAGAGAGGGACTTGGCTGAGATCTGTTGGCAGGGGAGATGCGTGCTCCAGTTTCAGAGGGTGGCATCTGGGTGAGCGCCATACCATACACCTCACTAGGCTTCACTAGGGTTCCTGTCCTTCCCTCACACCTGACCCATCTTCAGTCGATTTCCTTTCTGCCTAGAATCCATCCTCTTCTCGCCACTTATACCTCTGTATCACCTTGCGCCTGACCTACAGCATCCAGCAGCCTCTAAACAGGTCTCCCCTTTTCCACTTTGGCCCTTTACATCCATCCTCCACTCAGGAGCCAGTCACTGTCTGCAAGCACAAGTCAAATCGCATTACTCTTCTGCTTAAAATCTGCCACTTCCTTTATACTTAGCAGTAATCCAGCTCCTTGCCATGGCTGACGAGGAACTTTGGTATGGCCTATCTCACCTCCTCCCAGCCTCCACTGACTCTGCTCCTGAGGCTTCGCCATACTTTTCTGCTGTCCCTCAAAGAGGCCAGGCTTCTCTCCATCTCAGGGTATTCTCATTGTGTTTCCCTTGGTCTGAAATGTTCTTAGCTGAGACATCTGCATGGCTTCTCCTTCTGAGGTCTTTCAAGTCTCCTGTCACAGCTCACTTTCTAAGAAAGCCTTCCTTGATCAGTCCTTCCCACCCCATCACTTGATTATCCTCCCTGGCCTGAGGACCACCTCACTTCCTGGTTCATGGCAGTGGTGTAGAGACACAGCCCTCTCATCCGCTCAGCACTAATCCCTTTGAGTAGCTATCTTGTTTGTGCCTGTCTTACTGTCTGCTTCCCCAATGGCATGTACCTTCCTTAAGGGCCCAGATGAAGTCTTCCTCACCGCTGTATCCCCAGTCTCTGGAAGAGTGCCAGCAGATGTCTGGTGCTCGATCAATTTTTAGGAAATGAATAAAAACACGAGCTAATCTAGATCTTGAACAGTTTATTTTCTGCTGCCTGTAGGAGGGCACGAATTTCAAAGTTTCCTGTCTGCTCCCAGATGCAACACTTCTATTTATTTATGCTGTAGCATCTCCTTCAAGGGATGCTCTGTCACTTTGGTTTTCAAGGTTTTGGTAAACAAGACCACGTTTTCATTACGTCTACACGTGGTTATTTTAAATCCTTTGAGAAACCTTCACCTTTCTTTTCTGAGGAGGCTTCTAGCACGTTTTGTGAGAGCCTTCTCATTTTCTTGATCTTTCAAGCCAGAACCCTCCTCAACTTTTCTGTCATTCTTGAGGTACATTAGCCATAATCACATCGATTATTTCCACTGAGAACACACGATGGTTTAGGAAAACAGTGGGGTAATGCATTTTTTAGGCTTATTTCTAGGACCCCACTTAGTGATTCTGTACATTTTGCAGTCCTTCATTTCTCCCTTTTCACAGTAAACCCAATGGATGTATATATTCAGGCATTAGTTTACACTAATCTCAGGGCTAGTTCCTGGTTTGTAACCAGGAGCCTCAGAGATAAAATTCGTATAAGTCTGGAAGAATTTTTGGTAAATGTACTTGCTCCTTATCTGTCACTTCTCTGCCCACCGATATACCGAGCAGTTTATCTTCATAGGTTTCGTATCTCTGCAAACATGGAGATTTCGTGGTGTATTTTCCCTTCCAAATCACTTTTAAAAGAATGTGATGAGAATGGATTTCATCTCCGAAACATCCTATGTTTCCCCTCCACCACCCAGAGAAGAATCCATTTATCTTTCTCTTTTTCCTCCCTACCTCTGTAACAAAGGAGTCCTGCCTGATACACCTTTTTTATTTCCTTATCTTTGGTGATTCAGTGATCTCGGGAAAGCCTGAAGAGTGGCATTTACCATGATGCTGCACAGGGATCGTGTGGACCATCTTTCAGATGTTAACATATTACCCACATGGATCCATCTACCAGTATCAATCAAATCACACGTGCTGATATTTTCTGTCATGCCCTCAAAGTTAGCCATTTGAGAGCATGTTTTGGAAACAGACATTTATTCCCTAGCATTCTTCTTGGAAAAGACTAGAGCAAGAATCGGGTTCTCCAGACTACTTTGTCTCTCCCATGAGTAGATCTTTTAGACCGAGGGAGGCACCTTGATCCTCTAGCTGTTTTCCATTAATTAATTTTTTCTTCTACTGAGGTGAAATTTACATCACATAAAATTAACCATTTTAAGGTGTACAATTCTGTGGCACTTAGTGCGTTCACAATGTCGTACAACCACCTCTATTTTGTTCCAAAATTTTTCATCACCCCAAAAGAAAACCCTGTCTCCATTAATCAGCAACTCTCATTCCCTCTTCCCCCACCCCCAGCTCTGGGTAATCACCGATCTGATTTCTATCTCTATGGATTTCCCTATTCTGGATATTCCAGTTACTACATGGAATCATACAGCATGTGACCTTTTATGCCTGGCTTCTCTCACTTAGCATAATGTTTTCACGGTGATCTCCACTGTGGCATTTATTAGTACATCATTACTTTTTTTTGTGGCTGAATACTATTCCATCATATATATCATCAACCTTCAGTATCTGCAGGGGACTGGTTCCAGGACTCCACCTGGATACCAAAATCCGTGGATACTCAAGTCCCTTATATGAAATGGCAGAGTATTTGCATATAATTACATACATCCTCCTTTGAATTATCTCTAGATTACTTATATTACCTCGTACAATGTAAATGCTATGTAAGTAGTTGTAAATACAATATAAATGCTATGTAAATAGTTGCCAGTGCATCGGAAACTGAAGTTTTGCTTTGCAGAACTTTTTTTTTTCCAAATATTTTTGATTCACGGTTTGTTGACTCCACGGATGCAGAACTCGCGGACGTGGAGGGCCGACTGTATATGTGCCACATTTTGTTTATTCATTCATCCATTGATGGATATGTGTGTTGTCTCCATCTTTGGGCCACTGGGAACAGTGTTGCTCTGGACATCTGCAAGCAATTATTTATTTAAGTACTTGTTTCCAGTTATTTGGAGGATTGCAGTTGCTGGGTCATATGGTAACTATGCTTAACTTTTTGAGAAACCTTTAGTTGGTATCTAAATGTAGAGAATGGTGGTCCACAATGAACTCCTCAGCAAGGTTACATTCTGGTTGGCCCTAAACACTGTGTCAGACTCCTTGCATCCAACCCATGTCGTAAGCTTATTTTTGAAAACTTGAAATAAATTACAAAAACAAGAAGCATCACCAAAGAGCCAGGTAGCAGTATTTGCAGAAAGAGTAATCATACCTTACAAAATGCTTTAACACTCCCAACTCAATGGCTCTCATTTCAGGAAAGAGGCTATAGTGAGAGCCTGGTAGGGTTTATATTCTAGGAAAGCTATCTTATCCCTTACATTTAAAAAATATTTTTATTTTATTTTATTTATTTTTATTTTTGGCTGCATTGGGCCGTCATTGCTGTGCAGGGGCTTTTTCTAGTTGCAGCGAGTGGGGTCTACTCTTCATTGCAGTGCACAGGCATTTCATTGTGGCGGCTTCTCTTGCTGCACACTCTAGGCGTGCGGGCTTCATTAGTTGTGGCATGCGGGCTCAGTAGTTGTGGCTCACGGGCTTAGTTGCTCCGCGGCATGTGGGAATCTTCCCAGACCAGGGATCGAACCCATGTCCCCTGCACTGGCAGGCAGATTCTTAACCACTGTACCACCAGGGAAGTCCCTTATCCCTGACATTTTTATTGAAAAAAGCTTTCATTGTTAGCCCATGCTCTGAGCACTGTATTACAAGCAGTGCTTACTCACTAGGCCCAACTAGCGCAGAACCTGGTAAATGAGTCTGCATATGGATGAATTTCAAAAGTTCAGGTGGAGAGAGATATTACGTTTTATCTTAAAAGCAAAATTACAAAGTCCTTCTCTAGGAAGGGTTTGAAGAAACTCTGGGCTTCCTACTTCAGTCAGGGTCAGAGAAGGTCTGAAATGTAAGATTCCAAGTGTGTTCCTGGCTACCATCTGACCCAGCAATCCCACTACTGGGCATGTACCCTGAGAAAACCATAATTCAAAAAGAGTCATGTACCAAAATGTTCATTGCAGGTCTATTTACAATAGCCCGGAGATGGAAACAACCTAAGTGTCCATCGACAGATGCATGGATAAAGAAGATGTGGCACATATATACAATGAAATAGTACTCAGCCATAAAAAGAAATGAAATTGAGTTATCTGTAGCGAGGTGGATGGACCTAGAGACTGTCATACAGAGTGAAGCAAGTCAGAAAGAGAAAAACAAATACCATATGCTAACACATATATATGGAATCAAAAAAAAAAGGTTCTGATGAACCTAGGGGCAGGACAGGAATAAAGACGCAGCAGACGTAGAGAATGGACTTGAGGACACGGGAGGGGGAAGGGTAAGCTGGGACGAAGTGAGAGAGTGGCATGGACATATATACACTACCAAATGTAAAACAGATAGCTAGTGGGAAGCAGCCGCATAGCACAGGGAGATCAGCTCGGTGCTTTGTGTCCACCTAGAGGGGTGGGATAGGGAGGGTGGGAGGGAGACGCAAGAGGGAGGGGATATGGGGATATATGTATACGTATAGCTGATTCACTTTGTGATACAGGAGAAACTAACACACCATTGTAAAGCAATTATACTCCAATAAAGATGTAAAAAATTCCAATACAATACAAAAAATAGAAGTGTGTTCTTGGGATCACCAAGTGTGTTTGTATATTACTAACTTCAGGTAACGAAAGTGTTCCATGGTATTTGGGAAATACTGGAGTAAATAAAATTAAGGAGACCACTACATATTTTCACAAGCCTTTAACATCTTAAATATTCTAAATATCCCAGTACCCTCTGCAAAATATTTATCATTCTGCTTACTGATTTGATTACAGAAATTTTAACCCACCCACCTTCCCAGTCTTCAAACTGGTGTTCCATGCGGTACACCTTTGAGAAATAAAGTTTTCATTCATTTCTATTTCTGAATGAGTACACTAAAGTACAGAAGAATGAAAAACCAACAAACCCCAATAATGGTTATTTCTTAGATTTTTGTAGGTTCTTAAGACCTAGTCACTGGGTGGAGAGAGGGAGGGAGGGATGGAAAGAAGGAAAGAAAGAAGAGAAGGAGGCAGGCCTATCTATGTCATAAAAATTCAGAGGGACAGATTAAGTATTTTATGGGATTCCTTCAAAACCTAGAAAAGAAAACAAAATCGATTTGTCTAAATTCTTGCATAGCTAACAACAAGTCCTAAGTCATCAAAGCTATCTTAGACGTGGGAACAGCCAGAGGAGAAAGAAAACTGCTACTCATTTTTGTGTGTTAGGGATTTCCTTTTTCCACTGTGGTGGAGATTTCTGGCATTTAAGTTTGGGGCTCTGCTCCCTTTTCTCAACTCTCAAATAAAAGATAGTTATCTTGAAAACAATTTCTTTTCCCGTTTGAATTTACATCAGACCCTTTGGGGCATAAGTAAATATAAGAAGGCCTATCAGTGTACGTACCCACATTCCTTTACATGTATAATATCCATAGGTACAACATTTTCTTCTCACTTAGCACTGTATAGGAAATGCTATAGCCCTTCAGGGATATTAATTAAGCTTTGTAGCAACGCCTGTGACATGTCTGCTTGCCTACATATATCTGTTGGATGCTCAGAAATTAATGCTTTGCAGAAGTGTGCCATTTAAGTGTGTTTGTAGGCCAGCTACATACCCACTGAAAATGCACAGAACAGGTCCATACATTTCAGTCACACACACACACACACACACACACACACACACACACACACACACACACACACACACACACACACACACACACACACACACACACACACACACACACACACACACACACACACACACACACACACACACACACACACACACACACACACACACACACACACACACACAGAGAAAGCCATTAAAAAAGGCAACCATCATTTAGCATCAACACGTAAATATTGCTATGGCACTTCATATCCTCTTGGGCAGATTTTGCAGTGTCCCTGTCACAAAACATGTCGAGGGAAGCAGGCTCTGAAAGCCTGGCTTCCTTGAAAGGCTCCTGGTTTCTCAAATGCTGGGTTTCCTAGGGCTCAAGGCAAGGCTTTTTAAAAATGCAAGTGTCAAGGAAAACTGTCATGCATGTTTGCCTTAAGTACCCAAAAAGCTTGTCACTGCCATCTTGGAAGTCTTGATGAAGACGCAGACGGACATGCTGAGGCACAGGAAATTGAAAGCTCTCTGACGCGGAGGTGGCATGTGAGACTAAAAGGCAGGGGCCTGCCATCAGGCATTTGCTTTGCAAGTGGGAGCATTAAACAAAACCTCAAGGAGAGTCTGGTGAGGGGAGGCTGCCTTGCAGACATCGCAGAGGTTTGGACTTGAACTGGGGTCCTGTCTGGCTCTTAGGTTTGGCTTGACAAGGAGTGAAGTGGTTACATGAAAAACAAAGCAGTGTCTGCCTTTCTGGGAGGGGAAGAGGCGTGGCTGGGATGGGCAGGGGCCACGAGGGAGGAAGAGGGTCAGGCCAGGGTGGGGGGCTTGGACAGCACCCGCTCCTCCCTGGGGGCTGGGCAGGGCAGTGGTCAATGGGTAAACTGCAGGCAGCATGCGGATTTCAGAGCCTGCCTGCCCCACCTGTAACCTGCACAGCCTGGGGCAAATGACGTGATATTGTTGAATCTGTTTCCTTGGTTGGAAAATGGTGAAAACGACCGAAATTATTTCATGGGGATATTGTGTGGATTAAACGAGGGGGCTCAGCACATACGTGACAGTAAATGTTGGCTTTCACTGTTCTGGAGCTAATGACCAATGACTCCCATAGATAGCCTCCTGAAAGTATGTATTTCTTGCCTTTTAGTCCCTTTTCCTTTCTTCCCTATGGGATCCTTTGGTTAACTGCAGTGAACTTTAGTTCTTGTCTTTCTGGTATGTCCATCAAAGTCTCTCCTCTTCCTCACTGCAAATGTGACCGTAACACACCTCTGCACAAATCTCTGCAGGCTCCACTTCCTACACAGAATAAAGCACAGGGTGCTTGACTGGGCCTGGAAGGTGTCCCTGCCACAGGCCCTGGGGCCTCTCCTACACTGAGTCCCAGCCCATTGGATCCAGAATACTTGGGCATTCTTGCTTTTCTAGCCTTTTCTTATTCCCTTGCCTCTGCCTGGAAGGCTCTTTCGCTGGGGGAACTCTCATGTTTCCATCAGAATGGGATTCACACCCCATTTCTACACAGCCCAAGCTTCCCTGACCCCCAGCATCCTATGTTCCCAGACAGTGCCCTGAGCTTAAATCCATCTTACAACTTCCCATATTCATGTAAACTACATGCTTAGCTTTCTCCTACTAGACTGTAATTCCCAGGAGACAAGGGCCACACCATCTTCCTCCCACACCCTGGTGCCTTGCTGGATGCTCAGCCCCTAACATGACCTGCATAAATGCTGGATGAATTAAGCCGAAGTCCAATGAACACAGCTGGTAATGGGATTACAAATGGGAGGTGGGAAATACAAAAATCCTTATTTAGCATAAAATGGAGTTTCAGATAAAGAACCTAGATAAGTTTGGCTTCAGGGCCTCTTATTAACAGAGCCCTCACATACTTATTTCACAAAAGAGACTGTCCGTGTGGGATTTTCAAACCCTTGATCATCGGGCTCTCCTGTAATTGTTAGAACAATAATACTGCTGTACTCAACATTTCTCCTGGGGACTCAGAAACTTGACGAAGTCATCTTAGACATTCTTATAATATCCCCGTTAGGGAGACAGAGGCAAGGTAGACGGGGAAAGGAGGCAAATTTAAGCCTTGCCATATATTAATGAGAAAACAAAAGGCAGCAAAGGTTAGGCTTGAATCACACTGGCCACACTGCATCGACTTTGGGATAAAGAGAAAGGGCCCTACGGCTAGAACCAAGGGCAGTGAGTGAATCCAATTTTCCCCACAGCGATACCTCTTTTTCATTTTACCTGGCACGTAAGAAGCAGAGTTGAGTTTCTAGGGTATTTGAGTATTAGCTAGTACATTATTCCTTGAAAAAGAAAATCCTTTCAATTCTATGCCGAAAATCCAACACCATGAACTTCAGGGCTCTTATTTTAAACCCATAGAAGAAACGCAGACCATTAAGCAATAAAGAGAGATTGTAACATGGACATAATTCGGCGCAATCTATCAAAATTCAAAATGCACATTATACATACCCTTTGATCTAGCAATTTCACTTCCAGGAATTTAACTTTTGAATATAATCAGGTAAGTATGCAAAGAAAGATATATACACAAGACTCTTCATTACAGTTTTGTTTGTAATAGCGAAAACCTGAAAGCAATCTAAATGTCCATCAAGAAGAGACTGCATAAATAAATTATGCCATTATGGAATACTACACAGACTTTACAAAAGAATGAGGAGTAGTCAAGATGGCGGTGTGGGACGGTGTGGAGTTAGTGTCGCCCCCCAACTAGGGCACCTGCTGGACTCTGGTGGGGGGCTCTGACCCCAAGGAGAGGGGAGCAACCCCAAAGTGAACCTGTAGGACACAGGGGTACCGAGGGGGGCGAGGAGAAGTGGAGGCCAGACAAGATCAGCGCCCCTGAAGCCAGGGAGATCAGGAGAGGCAGGTGGGAAGGACTCTCCGGGAAGAGTCCCAGAGGAGCAGAGGGCGACTGCCCTGCCCGCTGGGGCCCGGGGAGCCTGCTGAGCTCCCAGGCCGGTCCCCTGCAATCCAAAGCCCCCTCCAGGCCCCATGAGTCCTAGGGGCATAGGAGGGAGGCCAGGGAGACCAGGAGAGGCAGGTGGGAGGGGCCCTGAGGGAGGAGCAGGAAAGGAGCAAGGGTGTTTGCCCCCACCACTCAGGCCTTGCAAGCCTGCTAGGGTCCCAGGGGAGGTCCCCTGCCCTCTGAGACCAGGGTGGAGGGCAAGCCTGGGTCCCTTCGGTTCCTTGAGTCTAAGCCCCACCTCCCACAGCCCCCAGGGCCTTTTCCAGTCCTGGGGGTCCTCAGCATTGGCCCCGCCCACCACCCAAACCTTGCCCTTGCTTAGGCCCCGCTCTCCACAGCCAAGGCCTTCCACCGCCCCCCTTTTTTTCTCCTTTCCCTCCTCCTCTTTTTTTTTTTTACTGTTGTGGTACTGATGTACCTTCCAGTTGTTGATTCATCTATATTTTTATTTTTACATTCTTTCTACCATATCTGTTAGTTTCCTAGTCTAATTTTATTTTTCACTTTGTTGCTTTTCTCTTTTTTTGGCCACCCCACGCAGCTTGCGGGATCTTGATTAGCAAGCCCGGGGGCAGGGGGAAGCTCCTGCGGTGGGAGCTCCAAGTCCAAACCACTGGATTAACAGAGAACCCCAGACCCTGGGGAATATTCATCGGAGTGAGATCTCACAGAGTTCTTCATGTCAGCACCAAGACCCAGCTCTACCCAGTAGCCTACAAACTCCGGTGTTGGAAGCCTCAGGCCAAACAACCAGTAAAACAAGAACACAATCCGACTCATAAAAAAAAAAAAAAAAAGAAAAAAGAAAACAAGAGACAGCAAAAACATATGTCACAGATAAAGAAGCAAGGTAAAAACCTACAAGACCAAATAAATGAAGAAGAAATAGGCAGTCTACCTGAAAAAGAATCAGAGTAACGATAGTAAAGATGATCCAGAATCTTGGAAATAGAATGGAAGCATGGATTGAGAAAATACAAGAACTGTTTAACAAAGATCTAGAAGAACTAAACAACAAACAGAGATGAACAATACAATAACTGAAATGAAAATCACACTAGAAGGAATCAATAACAGAATAACTGACGTAGAAGAATAAATAAGCTGGTTGGAAGACAAAATGGTGGAAATAGCTGCTGAGGAGTAGAATAAAGAAAAATGAATGAAAAGAATTGAAGACAATTTCAGAGACGTCTGGGACAACACTAAATGTACCAACATTCGAATTATAGGGGTCCCAGAAGAAGAAGAGAAAAAGAAAGGGTCTCAGAAAATATTTGAAGACATTATAGTGGAAAACCTCCCCAACATGGGAAAGGAAATAATCACCCAGGTCTAGGAAGCACAGAGAGTCCCATACGGGATAAACCCTAGGAAAAACACACCAGGACACATACTAATCAAAGTAACAAAAATTAATTCAAAGAAAAAATATTATAAGGAGCAAGGGAAAAACAAAAAATAACCTTATGGGGATTCCTTTGTATGTTATCAGCTGATTTTTCAGCAGAAACTCTGCAGGCCAGAAGGGAGTGGCAGGATATACTTAAAATGATGAAAGAAAAAAATCTAACACCAAGATTACTCTACCCAGAAAGGATCTCATTCAGATTCGATGGAGAACTCAAAAGCTTTTCAGACAAACAAAAGCTAACAGAATTCAGCACCACCAAACCAGCTTTACAACAAATGCTGAAGAAAGTTCTCTAGGCGGAAAACACAAGAGAAGAAAAAGACCCATAAAAACAATTCCAGGGCTTCCCTGGTGGCGCAGCGGTTGAGAGTCCACCTCCCAATGCAGGGGACACAGGTTCGTGCCCCGGTCTGGGAAGATCCCACATGCCGCGGAGCAGCTGGGCCCGTGAGCCATGGCTGCTGAGCCTGCGCGTCCAGAGCCTGCGCTCTGCAATGGGAGAGGCCACAACAGTGAGAGGCCCGCGTACCACACAAACAAAAAAAAATTCCAGAATAATTAAGAAAATGGTAATAGGAACATACCTATCGATAATAACCTTGGATGTAAATGGATTAAATGCCCCAACCAAAAGACACAGACTGGCTGAATGGATACAAAAACAAGACCCATGTATATGTGGCCTACAAGAGACCCACTTCAGACCTAGGGACACATACAGACCGAAAGTGAAGGGATGGAAAAAGATACTCCATGCAAAAGGAAGTCAAAAGAAAGCTGGAGTAGCAATACTCATATCAGATAAAGTACACTTTAAAATAAAGACTTTTATGAGAGATAAGGAAGGACACTACATAATGATCAAGGGATCAATCCAAGAAGAAGATATAACAATTATAAATGTTCATGCACCCAACACAGGAGCACCTCAACACATAAGACAAACACTAACAACCATGAAAGGGGAAATCGACAATAAAACAATAATCGTAGGGGACTTTAACAACCCGCTTACACCAATGGACAGATCATCCAAACAGAAAATAAATAAGGAAACACAAGCTTTAAATGACACAATAGAACAGACAGATCTAATAGATATTTAGAGAACATTCCACCCCAAAGTGGCAGAATACACTTTCTTCTCAAGTGCACATGGAACATTCTCCATGATAGGTCACATCTTGGGTCACAAATCAAGCCTCGGAAAATTTAAGAAAACTGAAATTGTATCAAGCATCTTTTCTGACCACAATGCTATGAGACTGGAAATCAATTACAGGAAAAAAAACTGTAAAAAACGCAAATACATGGAGGCTAAACAGTGCTCTACTAAATAACCAAGAGATCACTGAAGGAATCAAAGAAGAAATAAAAAAATACATAGAAATAAATGACAGTGTAAACTCGACGACCCAAAACCTATGGGATGTGGCAAAAGCAGTTCTAAAAGAGAAGTTCATAGCAATTCAGTCTCACCTCAAGAAACAAGAAAAATCTCAAATACACATTCTAACTCTACACTTAAAACAACTAGAGAAAGAAGAACAAAGAAAACCCACAGTCAGTAGAACGAAGGAAATCATAAAGATCAGAGCAGAAATAAATGAAATAGAAATGAAGAAAACAATAGCAAAGATCAATGAAACTAAAAGCTGGTTCTTTGAGAAGATAAACAAAATTGATAAACCCTTAGTCAGACTCATCACGAAGAAAAGGGAGAGGATGCAAATCAATAAAACTAGAAACGAAAAAGGAGAAGTCACAGCTGACACTGCAGTAATACAAAGGATTATAAGAGACTACTACAAACAACTATATGCCAATAAAATGGACAACCATGAAGAAATGGGCAAATTCTTGGAAAGGTACAATTTTCCAAGACTGAACCAGGAAGAGTTAGAAAATATAAATAGACCTATCACAAGTAATGAAATTGAAATCATAATTAAAAATCTTCCAACAAACAAAGTCCAGGACCAGGTGACTTCACATGCGAAATGTATCAAACATTTAGAGAAGAGCTTACACCGATCCTTCTCAAACTCTTCCAAAAACTTGCAGGGGGAGAAACACGCCCAGATTCATTCTATGAAGCCATCATCATCCTGATACCAAAACCAGAAAAAGATATCACAAAAAAAGAAAATTATAGACCAATATCACTGATGAACATAGATGCAAAACTCTTGAACAAAATACTAGCAAACAGAATCCAAGAGCACATTGAAAGGATCATACACCATGATCAAGTGGGATTTATCCCAGGGATGCAAGGATTCTTCAATACATGCAAATCATCAGTGTGATACACCACATTAACAAATTAAAGAATAAAAACCATATGATCCAACTTTCCTTTTACAGAAATGTTCTACTAAATATGATTTGGTTCATGTTGATATAAAAAGGAAAGGTAAATAATTGTCCTCTGTGATCACTTCTTTCCATTGCCAATCCAAAGAAAGATATTTTCATTTTCTGTTAATAAAAATAACTAAATTAAAAAAATAAAGTAAAATAAAATAAATAAAAAAGATATGATCATCTGAATAAATGCAGAAAAAGCTTTTGACAAAACTCATCACCCATTTACGATAAAAACTCTCCAGAAAATGGGCATAGAGGGAATGTACCTCAACATAATAAAGGCCATATACGACAAACCCACAGCAAACACCATACTCAATGGTGAAAAACTGAAAGCATTTCCACTAGGATCAGGAACAAGACAAGGATGTCCACTCTCGACACTCTCATTCAACATAGTTTTGGAAGTCCTAGCCATGGTAATCAGAGAAGAAAAAGAAATAAAAGGAATACAAATTGGAAAGAAAGAAGTAACACTGTCACTGTTTGCAGATGACATGATACTATACACAGAAAATCCTAAAGATGCCCCAGAAAACAACTAGAACTAATCAATGAATTTGGTAAGGTTGCAGGATACAAAATTAATGCACAGAAATCTCCTGCATTCCTATACACTAACAACAAAAAATCAGAAAGAGAAATGAAGGAAACAATCCCATTTACCATTGCAACAAAAAGAATAAAATACCTAGGAATAAACCTACCTAGGCAGGTGAAAGACTTGTACTCAGAAGACTGTAAAACACTGATGAAAGAAACCAAAGATGACATAAACAGATGGAGAAATACACCATGTCCTTGGATTGGAAGAATCAATATTGTGAGAATGACTATACTACCCAAAGCAATCTACAGATTCAATGCAATCCCTATCAAACTACCAATGGCATTCTTCACAGGAATAGAACAAAAAATCTTACAATTCGTATGGACACACAAAAGACCCCAAATAGCCAAAGCAGTCTTTGAAAAAAAAGAAAGAAAAAAGGAGCTGGAGGAATCAGGCTCCCTGACTTCAAACTATACCACTAAGCTACAGTAATCAAGAGAGTATGGTACTGGCACAAAAACAGAAATAGAGATCAATGATACAGGATAGAATGCCCAGAGATAAACCCACGCACATATGGTCATCTAATTTACGACAAAGGAGGCAAGAACATACAATGGAGAAAAGACAGCCTCTTCGGTAAGTGGTTCTGGGAAAAGTGGACAGGTGCATGTAAAAGAATGAAATTAGAAGACTCCCTAACACCATAAATGTAAGAGCAGACACTATAAAACTTTTAGAGGAAAACACAGGAAAAACACTCTTTGACATAAACCACAGCAGGATCTTTTTTGACCCACCTCCTAGAGTAACAGAAATAAAAACAAAAATAAACAAATGGGACTTAATTAAATTTAAAAGCTTTTGCACAACAAAGGAAACCATAAACAAGTCAAAAAGACAACCCTCAGAATGGGAGAGAATATTTGCAAATGAAACAACAGACAAAGGATTAATCTGCAAAATGCGCAAACAGGTCATGGAGCTCAGTATCAAAAAAACAAACAATCCAGTTAAAAAATGGGTGGAAGATCTAAATAGACATTTCACCAAGAAAGACATACAGATGGCCAAGAGGCACATGAAAAGCTGCTCAACATCACTAATTATTAGAGAAATGCAAATCAAAACTATAGTGAGGTATCACCTCACACCAGTTAGAATGGGCATCATCAGAAAATCTACAAACAACAAATGCTGGAGAGGGTGTGGAGAAAAGGGAACCCTCTTGCACTGTTGGTGGGAATGTAAATTGATACAGCCACTATGGAGAACAGTATGGAGGATCCTTAAAAAACTAAAAATAGAACTACCATGTGACCCAGCAATCCCACTGCTGGGTATATACCCTGAGAAAACCATAATTCAAAAAGAGACATGTACCACAATGTTCACTGCAGCACTATTTACAATAGCCAGGACATGGAACCAACCTAGCTGTCCAACAACAGATGAATGGATAAAGAAGATGTGGCACATACGTACAATGGAATATGCTCAGCCATAAAAAGAAACGAAATTGAGCTATTTGTTGTGAGGTGGATGGACCTAGAGTCTGTCATACGGAGTGAAGTAAGTCAGAAAGAGAAAAACAAATACTGTACGCTAATGCATATGTGCGGAATCTAAGGGGAAAAATGGTACTGGTGAACCTAGCTGCAGGGCAGGAATAAAGAGGTAGACATAGAGAACGGACTTGATGACATGGGGTGGGAGGGCGAAGCTGGGGCGAAGCGAGAGTAGCATCGTCATAGATAAACGACTGAATATAAAACAGTTGGCTGGCGGGAAGCAGCTGCACAGCACAGGGAGATCAGCTCGCTGCTTGTGATGACTTAGAGGGGTGGGACAGGGAGGGTGGGAGGGAGGCTCAAGAGGGAGGGTATGGGGATATTTGTATGCATATGGATGATTTGCTCTGTTGTGCAACAGAAACTAAAACGGTATTGTGAAGCAATTATACTCCAATAAAGATCCATTAAAAAAAAAAAAGAGGTACTTAAGGGAAAATGAGGACATTAGGCTGGGGCGTCCTTGTAAGAAGAGGAGATAAGGACAAAGACACACAGGGAAGACCACGTGAGGACAGAGGGAGAAAACAGTCATCCACAAGCAAAGGGGAGAGAATCTCGGAAGAATCCTAACGTATCAACACATTGATCTCAGACGTCTAGCCTTCAGAATTCTAGGAAAATAAATTTCTGTTGTTTAAGCCAAAAAATAAAAAAAAGAATGAGGTAGGTATACATGATATTACCTTGAAATGCTTTCTACAATTGCTCATGAAGTTAAAAAAGGCCGTTGCCAAATGGCAGGTATAACACGATCCCTTTTATATTAAACTTAAAAAAATATGCTCAGATACCATAAACATTTCTGGAAGCCTAAAATAATAAACCTTCAAATGAGATTTCCTTGAAAATAGGAATGGAGGGGCAGGGAATGAATATACTTTGCACTTTTCACCTTTCTAATTGTTGACTGTTTTTACCAAGAATATGAATACATTTTGTAATAAAACACCTGGAAATACCAAAGCTGTTGTAATATGTGCTCTAATTCTTTGTCTTAAATTCTTGACCATTCCTTTGCAGAAGGAAATGGAGATAAAGATGCTGCGTGGGATGAAGAGGCAACAAAGTCGCCTACTCATCATGCAGGGAAGAGTGAGGCAATCTGAGGGAAGCTCCAGCAGGAAGCCTGCCTGCAGTCCCACCCAGACAATCCGCGTGAGAAACCAACGAGTCATCTGGCCTCACCCTCCTCATTTGCAGAATAGACATCGGCCTGCACAAGTGATCCTAACACGGGTTCTGGTCTCAAAATTCTGCCTTGGGGCTGCCAAATGATTCCCTCTCCTCTTAAATGATCAGGTCAACCTAAATCATGTTGACCTTGATTTCTTCTCCTGGTCTGCTCTCTGATGCAGCGGTCAGAATCAAGGGGCCGACTTCCCAGAAGATGGCAGGTAAATATTTATTTCTGTGCCCTCATCACCAGACCCTTTCTTTCCTACGCCACCCCTCACCTCTCCCTCTTCTGCTATCCTTGAAATAGGCCTTCCGTTTTAGCCCTGCAGAAAATGCTAAACTTCTCCCTTCTCCCCCAAACTGAAGGTATTGTGAATTTGAAGATGCACGTTATAGGCAGGACATGAGGAGGTCCCCATCCTAACACAGCCTTCATATTTCCAGACAAGGCCAACGATGGCGAGAACTCAGAAAACAACGTGCCCCCAGACCCAAACTGAATGTGTCCTTCCCGTCTGGTTCTCACACCCAACCCAGTGTCCCCCACACCATTATACTGAAATTCTAGGGGGGCGGTTAAATGTAAGTGTGCTACCTTTCCCCCTACTACTGAGCTTTTCTACAGCTAGTAATATCAGATTAAATCACAGGAGTGTAAATAGCAATGGGCATAATTATTGACATTAGGACATGTTGACTTTTAGGACAAAACTTTTTGTCTAATTAAATGTGGAACTATTCCGATGGTACCTATAATAAGGTCCATTATAGAGCAGACTGACCCCTGCAAAATGTCCTACCTGAGATGGTCACCACAAAAAAGCATAAAATGCATTTTTATGTTGCTGAGAATAGAAGCTTGGAGCATGGAATTAAATGTTTCCCGTTCACTGTCTTATGAAAAAGCAAAACCAAGGACTTCAACTTGTTAAAGGTAAAACTGCTTCTCTAGCCATTTTCAGGAGATGAGAAACGCGTTGAGTTGTTCTGAGTTCACTTTCTCATCATGAGCCCTCGTAAAGAGCACTGTTTAGTGAGACAATAAATGAACATGTTTTAATTAGAAAATGTGGAAGCCATGCAGGAAATGTGGAAATGTGGAAATGTGGAAATGTGGAAGCTATGCAGGAAAAAAGAGGATAGCTTAAAAGAGACATCAATAAAATAAAAGTTAAAATGCATTAAGTGGCTACAGTGAACTCAAAGGTAAAGTCGTGGGCCGTGTGAGAAGTGAACCAGAGAGGGTGATGAATCAGAAGGGGATGCAAATTACTCAGTGGACCTTATTCTTTCTATTTCATATTGGAGTCAGTTGTAAACCCCCTTCGGTGCCCAAGGCAAGTGAAGTAACCGGATGCTCTGAACCTCCCCTAACCCCACCCCTGGCCAGGACTGTGTGCTCAGAGGAGAATCACTATAATTAGCCAATAAGAGAAGGCAGCTGGGCTAGGGCAAAACTGGTATTGAACTTGGCCTGGGTTTTTTTTTTTTTTTCTTTCTTTCTTTCTTTTTTTTCTTTCTTCCTTCTAGACCTCTATCTTATGGTCTCCTGACACTGTGGTGTTTGGTTATGGCCACACCCTTCTTCCTGGTCTCCTGTTCCATGTGGGCACGTGATCCAGGCCTAGCCAGTCAACATGGCCCATGCTCCAGGCCTTGGGTTTGGGTTTGCTGTGGGCACGGGATTCTAGCTGGGTTCCTGAGAACCAGGGAGTTCCGTTGAAATATCCAGAAGAAGAAATCCTTTTTCTATTACTTTCTGAGCTATGAGGATAGAGCCTATAATTCCCACAGAGATCTCACAAAAGGAGACCTGCTTAAGAACAATGTTGGAAAACAGAAAAACAAAGCTGAGAGAGAGAGAGAGACACACACACTAATGCCTGAGTTTAAGTCCCTGAATCCAGTTCTGCCTGAATCTTGATTCTGTCCCAGACCCTTCATCTCCCCAGGTTTCATCCTCCTGACACGCTCAAGGGGACAACTGTATCCATCGCACAGGGCTTCAAATCGGATAATATAAAGTGCCTAATACAGTGCTTGGCACAAGGCAGGCACTGAAGAGATGACAATGCCTAAAAACAAAGCCAAAAAGAGCGTTCAGTCCTTCACAGGAAGTGGAAAGATTTTCAATATGGCCACCATCTCTCCTCACATGGATTCTGAGGTTTAGAAGCTGGGGAAGATAATCTGCCATCCTCTGCCTTTAGCACTCAGCTGTAGGACATTAACATACTAAGAGAACCCTAAGCTGAATACAAGACACTCACACGGCAGGGTCCCGTTCCCAGAGGGCTTTTACATTTATCCTCTCACTTTACTAAACTGGCCTGGGCGGGGTGGATTTGGGCTCCCACCAAATGCTTAAATGTGCCTAATATCACCTTATGCCTTCTTATTACCTGTTCCAAAGTGCAGTGGAGAGGGTCTGGGTTGATAAGAGACTAAAAAGTCATGAAGATTAAGCTCCATTTAAAACTCTTATCTAAGCACATACCAGCACAAGAAGAAGACATTTCCCACCTTCTTCTTAGAACAGGATTTTTAATCCAGTCCTTCAAATAATTACAAAAAAATATAAGCTTTTAATCATCATATCGTTGGTGTGCAAGAGCTCGACAGGAGGACTAATTGTTGAGCAGTTGTCTTAGGGATGCTCCAACCCAGTTGAAGCTTTAACAAACTGAAATAGAATTTCAGAACCATCTCACAAATAAAAAAGAAGTGTTACTCATTCTCTTTTTAAATATAAGGCAAGCACTCACAGCTAAAACACCAATGACAGAAATTGGAAGCACTTGCTGATTCCTCAAACAGTTACGCTGAGCAAGAAATGATTCTGCGGGCTTCCCTGGTGGCGCAGTGCTTGAGAGTCCGCCTGCCGATGCAGGAGACGCGGGTTCGTGCCCCGTTTCGGGAAGATCCCACGTGCCGCGGAGCGGCTGGGCCCGTGAGCCATGGCCGCTGAGCCTGCGCGTCCGGAGCCTGTGCTCCGCAAATGGGAGAGGCCACAACAGTGAGAGGCCCGCCTAACGCAAGGAAAAAAAAAAAAAAAAAAAAAAAAAAAAAAAAAAAGAAATGATTCTGTAAGCGATTTAAAAACACATGATTTTGAGGGTGATTCTCCATGGTTAACATTGTCATGGGCTTCCCTGGTGGCAGAGTGGTTAAGAATCCGCCTGCCAATGCAGGGGACATGGGTTGGAGCCCTGGTCCGGGAAGATCCCACGTGCCATGAACCAACTAAGCCCGTGCGCCACAACTACTGAGCCTGCGCTCTAGAGCCCGTGCTCCGCAACAAGAGAAGCCACCGCAATGAGAAGCCCACTCACCGCAACAAAGAGTAGCCCCCACTCGCTGCAAACAGAGAAGGCCCGCGTGCAGCAACGAAGACCCAACGCAGCCAAAAGAATTAATTAATTAATGAAAAAAATTGTCATGACTTCTGAAAATGGATATTTGCATTCAAGACTTAGGGAACAGCCCAGAATTGTTCAGTGGGTTTTGGAGAGGAAAAAAGGTATCCGAGAAAAAGTTGCTTAAAGTTTCTTAAACTCCCCTATCATCTAAAGGATGCAGCCCTAGTTGAGCAAACTGGCTGAACGCCTGGGAGAGATTGCAATTCTGGGGACATAAGAACCCCACTCACAAGGGCAGGCGAGACCAAGACTAATAAATCGAACGAAGCTTCAGAAAAGGTGCAGAGCCCACTTCGCCTGCCTGGGAGAACCACGAACGCCTTATCTGGCTTCTGTGAAAAGAAAAAATCATTGGGGAGCCAGAATTAGAAAAGCCTTGCGTTCCATCCAGTCTCTCCTGTCTAAGCCAGATAAAATATCCTCTGGGAAGGCTTCAGGAAATACCCCAGGGGAATGACAGTTGATATTAGCTGAATGGGTGAAAGAGCACAGACAGAGATGAAAATATTTAGCTTTTTTCAACCTTGAACTTAACCCAAGGGTCGGACATTTACACACACTCAGGGCAGAGTCTTGCGCTTCCAAGCCATGACCACAAGGTGGCCTCAATCCCTAATTGGGTCCCCACGGTCTAGGCTGCAGAGGGACGGCTTTTGAAAAAAAGTTTCTTCTACCCAGAGGCTTCCCTGTGGTAACCCGCAAGTAAGAAGTTCAAGTCCCCAAAGCTTTAATAAACTTAACAGCGCTTTAATTTTACAGCAGGAGACAAATTTCAAAAGGACAGCCCTCCTTGTATACCTCTACCTTCAAGGATGTTTCCAAGTTTGCCAAACCATGCCAAGAGCAGACTGGAGTGGTCTTAAGTAAGATGCAATGCTTGTTTCTTTCTTAATGCACCTTGTAATTTGCACGCGAGCCACAACACTTTATTTTCTTATTAACAGGTTTGAATGTGTTTAACACCGCAAGCCCTAAATTGCAGAGCAGTGGATTAGACTAGGTTCTCTTTATTTTCCTGCCAGTTGTCAGAAAGTGATTTGGGGTACGGGGTGCCCCTCCTTACTGGCTTTTTCTCTACCACTCATCCCCCCCACCCCCCTGCCTCTATCCAACAACCAACCTCTTGTCTCCATCTGCCGAAAACAAAAAGACACAGCCTCATTTCTCATTGGAGAGCTTGCCTACTGTGCAGTTCAGTTATTGAGATTAATAAGCTGCCAGTTTCCAAGGAAGACTAAGAAAACTACAAAATTAAAGCTCACTGCAACGTGCAATGCTGCTGGTGGCCAGGCGGGATCATGGTGTCAAAAAGCCAAGGTAAAGCTATAAACTAAGGCTGAGCTGGAAACGCTAACCTAAAGGTCTCATTAATTTCCATGTTGCCTCTGATGAGAATTTAGAGGGAGCATAATGTTCTGCAATATGGAGAAATCAAGCGGCCTATTGATTTGAAAAGTGCTGGAATGCATCTGGTTCACCCGGAATGAATTCTAGTCTTCAACCTCAAAAGGCAAAAGCGTTAAAAAAAAAAAAAAAAAAGGAAGAAAAGCAAAACAGGTTACGTTGGTTTAATATTCTCAAGACCAAACTTGTCAGTGATTCTGTCAGAAAATTAATCCTTAGGTAGAAAAATCAATCTGGGGAACAGGTAGAGAAGAGTCTTCAGGTTCAGCATGAACCTGAAGATGAAGATGTTCCAACAGTCTCGTCTCGTCCAACAGTCTCGTTGCTTCCCCATGACAACCTTATTTACTAAAGGTCCAGAGTCTTGATTTCCAAACATGCACTCCCAATAAAGCATCCATATGAGGCTACGATTACTTGGTCTTAAAGATAAAAAGTATGTTTTCTGGAATGCTGATACCCAAATTAGATTCCTCAGGTACCACCAACAAGCTCCATTCTTTATCAGAGCACTTCCTGGGTGTTCATCACAACTTCCTGAGTGTCCCTACTCAAACTATGACCAAATGGCCAGCCACCATACCCGCGGCTGCGTGGCTTTCTCCTACCAGTCTAGTAAAGACTGTCTGCAAGATAAACCCTATGCAAATCACAGAGCTAAAAAGGTAGCACCGGCATATTTCTGCAGCGGCAATTTGCTCTCGCATTTTACGACATGCAGTGCACTAAACCTTCTCTCTGTAACTCAGCTCACGTGGATCCCATGCTGCCACCACCACGGAGGCTCAGGACTTCAGACTGACCATCCTTGGGTGGCTACCGATCCCGCAGAGCTGGAGACAAGGGTCCCTTCTATCCTGCCTGGCTTATGATATTGTCTGTGACTAACTCTATGTCCAGTAACAGACTGGGATTCATCCCTCAGATCATTTCTTGCCTCGTGTCACTTACACTGCGTTAACTTCACTATTTCCATGGACTGGATACATTCTAATTGGATAATAAGCATCGTTTTGTTTTGTCCTTCTAGTCTCAAAGGCATTATCATGTGGTAGTTAAGAGCACTGCACGTGGAGTCAGGTAGACCCAGGTTTCCATCCCAGTTCGGCCCCTTACTTATTTGGAGACGTGTAAGTAACCATCTTCCCAAGCCTCAGTTTCTGTTTATTTAAAATAGGGATAGTAACATATACTCAACAGAAGGGTTAAAGGGTTCAGTGGGATCATGCATGTAAAACTAAGCATGGAGCAAAAACTATTTGATAAAGTTGTTATTCACAGAACTACACAATCATGTACAATAACTATTAAATTGAACAAAATTTCTGGAGAGACTTTTTTTTTTTTAAGAGAAAAGTCCACTGCTGAGAGCTCTGGATACACTAACTATGCTATCATTTGCAAATGGTTGTGCTTCTGTGTTACATCTATTATTTTAGAATCAAAGTAAGTCTGGCCAATGACAGCTACTCTTGATACTCTTGTTGCCTCAGAGATTTAACAAGTGGAAAACCGAACCTGTTTCCTAAATGACATCCCTATTCACTCAGCCTCTTAGGCCAAAAAATTGGGTACCGTGCTCACACCTGCCTAACCTACATCTTGACATTCCATCAATCACAAATCCCTGCTGATTCTACCTTCAGTACATACCCCACATCTTTGAACGTTCACCTTCTGGCCAGATTGGTAAGAGAAAGGCAGACAGCTCTGATACTGCAGCTATGGGCACCCTAATGGAAGCCCCACCATTTTTCATCTTAACCATGACAGTGTTCTCCACATTGGACCCTTAGTCCTGCTATAACTTGCCCTCAACCCCCCCCCCCCCCCCTATTGACCCTATGGCAGCTACCATAGTTAAAAACAAAACGGAACAATTTATGTTATTATTTTGGCCTCCTGTTTAAAATGCTTCGATGACTTTTCACTGTTCTTGGAGCTGAGTCCAAAATCTTTAAAGCAGCCCCAAACCTTGCACTGTCCGGCTCTTGCCTGCCTGTCTAGTTTGCTTTTCTCTTCCTGGCACCTTAGCGTTTCTTCCCCCAGCGGGTCGTGGTTTTCGCCACCTAGAACATTCTTTCGGTCTAATTAACACCTACTCATCCTTAGGGCTCAGCCTAAATGCAAATTTCTCCTGAGTCTGGCTTCTCTATACCTCACATGGCACTTATTACACCTGCCACTGTAGGGGCATATGCCTAATCTTTTGTTCACATTCTGTCTACAGTCAGGAAACTCCAGAAGGGCAAGGACTTTGCTCTTCTTATTCACTGCTGAATCCTCAGTGCCTGGCACCTGGTTGGGTCTCATAGATGTTTCTCGAATGAGTAATGGATGACCATTTCAAAGAGCAACTTGCAAACTTGTCTGTAGCTTGAGGATTTGGATGGTTAAAATGAGGCCTTCTGGTATTTCAGGGCAAAAGCAAACTCAGAGGGAAGTTTTGTCCCGCTTGCGGATTCTCTTTAGTGACCTGCTACCGAGATAGATTCCAAGAAAGAAGCTTGCCTCAGCAAAATGCATAAAGGAAAGAAAGTTAAGTTCTGTCGCTGAGCTACTTTCTACTGTCTTAGACAAAGAGATGCTGACTTCAGAAACTCCCAAAGCAGCAGCTGGCCAGGAAGATTCCTGACCTTGCTCCTCTCAGGAGAGAAAGGAGGAGATAGGTGCTATCAACCCAGAATTACACAGGGACCTTGTTCTAAGATCTTCCGCCAGTAAGCTGAGAGAAAGATGGTGGGCAGAGTGATTCTGTTACGCATACGTTAGAAAAGAGAGTCCAGGCTGTTTGCAATCAGTTCCTCCGCCCTGTGTTTGGTTTTTCTTGGATTATATTATGGTTTACACGTCAGCTGATTGTCTTGGGTAGTACAAATTTATATGCATTGTTATTTACATTATTAACATTGATACAGAACTCTCCTTATAAGCTTTTTCATCTTGTGTTAAATTCCAGATTCATAAAGTCTATTTTCTGGCTATGCCTCCTTAATTAGCACCTTGATTCTACTTGTCGTAGAACAAAAATGGAAAACACACAGTCCAGGGAAGATCTAACATGCCTCATTAAGACTGACGGGAACATCAAAAAGCAATGCAGAGGGGCAAGGGCTTGTTCCTTACTGGTCTAAAGAAACACCTTGGATTTGGCCTGGAGTCTCCGGGGGTTGCAGAATGCTGCCCATCACCTCCCAGAGTTAGGAAATTCTTCCATCATGCCCAGAAGTCTGTATTAATGAAAGCAGAGCTGGTGAAGCTGTTTGTAAATTTCCATTGCATTTTCAAAATTGATGAGTACGTCATGATCAGCCTCCAGAACGTCTTGCCCTCAATGGTTCTTTTTCCTGCTGTGGTTAATCAATTCTTATTGGGTATGAAAGACAGGAATTGGAATCCTAGTATGATATCATGCCCCTAACGTAAGAGCTTCCAGTCCTACATTTGCTCTTGTGGGTAAGAAAATGACACCATTAAACTCACAATATTTCAGCATGTGAGTGAGTGAAATTGTTCAGTTCTACAGTTTCCAAGACTATATGGAAAACCACTGAAGAATGGGAACAAATGATGCTGTTGTATGAGCCTTAAGGGCAGGATACATGTTTTAATTATAATCTCCCCAGTACCTAACATAGCGCTTAGTATTTTCGAGGGATTTGGTAAGTAAATGCTAATAAGAGACCGTATAAATCATATTTAAAAGAGAAACACAAAATTCAACAATTCTATTAATTGTTGCTAAAGTTTTCATATATGAGACAAGCTGCACATCCAAATTATATGTATTCAGTGCCATGAATGGAGTTTCAAATATCTGTGACTGACTTTTAGTAATAGCCCCATCTCAAGGGCCTTATATTCTCGAACCCTTGCCCCGTGAATGTACTGATCAAAGAACATCTGGATGTGTTCTCCCTTGTTTTTTTTCCTCCTGCTAGGCTTCAAGGTTTTGGCCATCTTACTTACTTCCCAAGCTTGCCTCGTCTAAAAGCATCACTGAGAAGCTCCAATCCTAGGAGAAATGCCATGTATCCTAACGATCTGCAGAAGGACTCTACAGGTCAGAAAGCGTGTTCTGGGAGAACTTCAGGAGAACAAGAAGGGGGTAGGCTTGGCTTTGCTAGTGTTCTTCTCCAGATCCTTTCAAGGGAACACTTTATTGCCAACTGATCACATCAGAAACTGGGCGATGGGGGATACGCTTATGCAGTGTATGTGTTCTCATCACCAACAGGAGACTCTTTGTGAGGAGCAGACACTCTGATGGATCTTTCCCTGAGGACGTGACAATTAAGGCAATAAATGTAGGTTCGTGGCTGTTCCTGCATCAGACAATCTGACCACCTTATTTTATGTGTAGGAACCGCGAGAGTTCCATCCAATGTGGCTCATAATTTACCATCTCACCGAAGCCCTAGAACGCTTGCAAGTTACTCTGCCCCCCCCAAGTCGAGACTCTGAATTTTTAAAATGCTGATAACAACGATTCCTCCCTACCTCACTGGATTGCTTCCATGCTTGATTGAGGCAGTGCACTTAAACCACTAACATCGGCATGTACAAACTGCACAATAAAAACTGGTTGTTAATGGCAATGGTGGTCCTCTTCTTTTGTTTTTCTCCGTCTTTTCCCCCAATATCTACCACATTTCTCCTTCCCTTTCTCCCTCCTCTTTCTTCATCCTAACCACCGTGCATAGCCTTTATGTCTAGAAACCATTTTTCAAACAATGGTCTGTTAATGTGAAAATAGTCTGACTAGTACCCAACAAACTCTACGGCAGTTCGTAAATATAAGGACGAAAAAGACAGAGCCTTATCCAGCCTTAAAGACCACTACCAACTATGAAAATATCCTAAGTTAAGCCTGGAGGGCCAGTCAACTTTCAGCCTGGAACCTTTCCAGCAAAGCTACTTATTAGTGGGTTATTATATCAGTACAAATGTTTAAATCTACCTATTATATATAATATATGCATAGAGTTTCTGTTGACTTTACCTACTTTAAGCCTTAGAGATTAAGACTGCAGGCCTGGTTACAAATCACCTATAGTTGTTAGAAAATAAAATGTATTAAAGTTTGGAGTGACTACAGTGACAGTGGTATACAACTTATTCAAGATCTTGTTAATAAAACAAAACATATTAGAGATAAGAAACGACATCAAATGCTATGGCTTGCATAATTACTTCCAGCTGTGTGCAGAAAATTCACGGGCCATTACCAGAAAGATTACAGATTATTTCAGTCTTCCCTTAAACCTAAGTTATTGAAGTTTAAAAACTATGTGGGAACTTTTTGAAGGTTCAAAATATGAATTAGTCCTTCTCTCTTCAGTCTCCATGGTTCTTCCGGGCAAGGAAACAGTAACAACTGAAGCACGCAAACCATGAAAGTGCCTGGGGATGGAACAGCACGGCCGTTCCAGTATCTGGCTGACCCACTGTCAAGTACATTGCAGCTTGCCACGCTGTGACCAATGCCCCTTCCTTCAGGTCAGTAAGGCAGGTGTGATTTTGGAAGACCAGAAGCAAAGGTGAGAAAAGGACAGAAGCAAAGGCAAAACAAAACAAAGCCAGACCTGGAGATCACTTTGAAACCCTTCCCTCTCAACATAAGTGCTGCCGCTTTTTTCTTGTTTGTTTTTTTTACACTATTGTTTGCCCCTCAGGCATCAAGCTGTTAGTGTATACAGGAGGGATTAAAGTGAGACTGCATGTTGGATGAAGTCTAAATTAAAATTATACTTCTGTCAGTCTGGAATCAGGGATTGTTTCTCAAGGTCTCCCCAAACACTTAATTTCAGATGAGTCTTCATTTATTACTTCAAGAAAGGCTAAATGCATAATTTATCAGCAGCTTTCTGTCAATATACCCTTAGAAGCATGTTTCCCATGAGTCTTTGAGTAAAAATATGTTATGCTAATTATATTAGTTGGGTACACAGGAGCTGTGGAAGAAAGTAAACAAGCATTAAAAGGAGACACATGTGAACGAAGAAATACCTATCAACCTGCCGTCCAGGGTCAAATTACCAAGGGAACAGCACAGAGTTGGTAAACTTGTCCCATAATGTAGGCGGGAGTTTTTCCCGACTGCTCTGGGCGGGTGATGCAGCAGGGAGCCAGGTGTGATCGTGATGGGGACTTACCGGGTCTCCAGGGGCACGTTGCTGTTTAGCACCCAGCTGTCCTGAAGCTGAACTGACTCGGGCGTGGTGGCCAGGTCGTTGGGCGCGGGAGCTGGGGCGTGAATCTGACTCCGCCGATTGGTCAGCGAGTTCCTGTTGAGGGAATTGGCTGACGAGTGGTGATGGGACAGCGTGTGGTTGTGCGGGGGTGGCAGAGGGGGCCTCAGAGTCGACTGGCTGTGGTGGTTCGGAGGGCCTGAGAAAAGAGGAAGGAGAAACGGCCATTAGGGGCTTCAGAATGTGACCGTGATCGCTCTGCAAGCCTGCAGAGGAGAGCCTGGAACCAAAGCCTCGATATTGACAACTGCCGAATGTCACGAGCTGCAGATGCAGATACGACTGCGTCCAGCATCCCAATGTCAGTTACTAACAAATAGTATACTTTGATTTGCCTTTATCCCTCGGCATCAAATTAAGAATGAGAAACTAGGTTAGCGAAACCAGGCTGGTGAGGGCTTACCAGTGGAATTATGTGAAACACATTAATTCTGCAATGAAAGTAACATGATATTCAAGACTGAGCATTGTTGTAACAAGTCCCTAGCCCATTTCCTGGTAAACCAGTACACTCCATGCATTCTTTAAAAACATGGCATCTTTCCGAAGGTATAAGAAAGACGGCACGGGCTTCCCTGGTGGCGCAGTGGTTGAGAGTCCGCCTGCCGATGCAGGGGACACGGGTTCGTGCCCCGGTCCGGGAAGATCCCACGTGCCGCGGAGCGGCTGGGCCCGTGAGCCATGGCCGCTGAGCCTGCGCATCCGGAGCCTGTGCTCCGCAACGGGAGAGGCCACAACAGTGAGAGGCCCAAGTACCGCAAAAAAAAAAAAAAGATGACACACTCTAAGTCAGGGAGTAGTAGTAAATTTAAACACCTATCAGGGGCCAGGCAGGAAAGTGAAGTGGACTGGGGTGAACTGGAGAGGGCAGGGAGCAGCCCTCACTCAGTTCCAGGCTCACGTGGCCATGTAGGGGTTAGAGCTCAAGGCAGATGATCTTCCAGTTTTTCTAGGAAAGCTGAAGATCTGGACTTTTTCAAAAGAGTCTTCTGTTTTTTAAAAAAACGTTGACAATTAAAAAATATGTGTGTGTGTTTGTATATTTATATATATGTTTATATATACACACATATTCACATGTATATGTATACTTTTTTTAAATGAGAATCAACAAAACACACCTGTGAGCCCGCTCAGATCAGGGGCTTCATAACATCTGTCCTCTGAGAGATGAACCCTGAGGACCCAGTCTCTGGAGAAGGTCAGGTTGATGTTTTCAAACCACAACCCTTACTCCAAACTGCATCCTGGTTTCTAAACTTGCAATCCTCTGCCCTTGCAGGAAAAACGCACAAAGGACAACTATACCCCTGTATTCCCCTGTAAATAGGACCACGGATGACAATTCCACACACCGTTTTCCTAGCAACCCACTCTCCACCTACGAAGTGAAATATTTTAAGCATAATGAAAATGAAGGTCGTTCACTATGCAACGTAAGCCTATAATTTGGTTTTAATGGCTGCTGAAACATGACTTTTAATTTGTGTCCTTTGAGAAAGTTTATTTTTTGAAGCCTCCAGTCGGGGTTGGCAGCCCGCCAGGTGACTGCCGAGCCTTGTCATTTTGGCCCCTGCCAACTCTGAATATCCTCAGCCCCTGCTGTCCTGGCTTTAAGAAGTTGGCTCAAGTCATTTAAACAAGCAACTTGACACAAATTTCAACTACTTGTCTCCTTATGTGACCGGGCTACATCTCCAAAAGGTGTAATCTACATTCCGTGGCTCCTGGGAAGCTTGCAGAAACGTTCCGAAAGAAAGACAACATGTCCAGAAGATCCTAGGTTTGGAGAGCATCATAACCATCGAAAACAGGAAAGAAAAATACAGAGGAAAGTGGTTCCTTGAAGTTTGCATCTCTGGGCTGAAATTACTTGGGGGGATTTTTTTTTTGGTGTGCAGAAAAAGACAACTAAAACTAAAACCTAATGGGAAATGCCATTGTACAAGCTGTATAGATTTTAAATCGCGTCCTCCAAGTGAACCTGTAATTCGTATTTTCCATTCTGCACCAGTGACTTTTTTTTTTTTTTTTTAACATCTTTATTGGGGTATAATTGCTTTACAATGGTGTGTTAGTTTCTGCTTTATAACAGAGTGAGTCAGTTATACACATATATATGTTCCCATATCTCTTCCCTCTTTGTCTCCCTCTGACATTTTAAATATATCTTTGAGGGAGTTCCATTGGTGTAGCAGGCTACTATATTTTCTGGCATTGTTGTCTGTCTTGTAATCTATTATTATATAGTTATTTACGTTTGTCTGTCTCATATTAGTGGAAAGAGGTGAGAAAAGGGGGTGAGATGATGTAATAATGATCCTTCAGAGATGCTATCCAAGCCCCTCACACAAGGTTAATGAATTCTCATGCCTTTCTTTCTCCCCCTCTCAACTCCCATCAAAGTGGTGTCATTATTCTCCATTAGTTAGGTAATTATGAGACTTGCCTCGGGAAGGCGAGATGAATCAGTGTTCAAGGGAGAACCCAGCCTCCCCAGCCCCAAGCCCTAACCTACCATCTCCCTCAGCCACC
>NW_006772699.1:737999-766597 GCF_000442215.2 Lipotes vexillifer | reverse complement strand
GCCCCCCCCCCCCCCCCGGCCCCTGCCCTCCAGCCCTCCAGACCACACACTCTCCCAAAGTACAAAGAGGCCGTGTGAGGGATTTAATTCACTAAATGAGATATCGGGACCCTCCTGCTTCCTGTCTGTTCACCCTGAGATTTCTCTGTCTGCTCCAGCCTGGGTGGCCCTTCCCTGTCCACCTGTGTTCAGTGTGGGTGGAATTCCTGTGGTTGTCTTTCTGCGGACACAGCCAGGGATGGTGCTGATGGGGCAATGGAAACACCGACCCGGGTGTGGTGTGGTACATTCCAAACAAAACAGAGGCTGAGTTTTCCAGTTAACTGAAAGAAACGTCAAACTCTCTTTCCATTTCTCCTAAAGAGAAGGCCTAGGGTTTCATGGGGCCGGGGGGAGATGGAGAAAGAAGTGCAGAAGAAGACGAACAAATACTTAACTCTCCACTCACCCGGGTCCTCCTATAAAGCAACAAGCTCTTTCACTGCACTTACATCAAATTACTGATAGCAATTACAACAAAAACTATCCCCCGTCCTCAATATCGAAAGATGTTCTCCTTACACTGTTGCTCATTTCCGCTGTGACGTTGATCATATTTGCTCATTTATCTCTCTATCCAAAACACAAACTTTTCAACTAGGTACAGGAGCTAGAAGGAAAAGACAATGACAACACAGAGGGGTAAAGGCTACCACTGGGGGAGAGGCAGAGCGGTGCAGGAGCATTGAGCCAGTGGTTAGGAGAAAAAAATGGGAAGAACTGAGTTCAAGGATCGGGTCTGACCCCTTTTGAGTTGTGTGACCCTGAGCCTGAGACTTCATTTCTTTAATTGTCTGTGTCCTCACCTGCCAAATGATGAAAACAGCAGTAACTACCTGTAAGGAAGTTCGAGGGGAAGATGAATGTAAAATGCTAAACGTGCTAACCGATGGCTTGCAAGTTCCCCCAAACCATGCGCAGGGAACACTGCTTGGTTCTCCTAGGAATAAACGGATGGATAAAAAGCGTAACTGCAGCTCTCAAGGATCCCAGATTTGAGGAGATGGAGTACACCCAGATGTCATCTCTCTAGGCCAGGAGTCACAAACCAGCGGCACCCAAGCTGAATATTACCAAAAATTCAAGATTGTATATCGTGTTCTGGACTTCTGACTTCTCTTGAAAACAAAAGCCAGTTGAAGTCTGTATTCCCTCAAGGCAACAACTGGATAGAGCTGAATGCCACTGGGTGGTTTTGTTTGTTTAGTCTGTTTTTGTCATCAGCCCGAATGATCCCTGCCATCTTCATCTGGTCGGATGTATGCATTTATGTTACTGGCTGGTGGGCATTTATGTTTTTGACTGCTGGCTTGACTTGGGGGTTCCTTAGCATTCTGTATGCGCCACGTACCGCTAATATAACAACATCTCTGCTACAGCTAATGATCTCAAGCACTTTTTTGTGTATGTTTTTGTTATACTCATCCAATGCGTTTGCAGGATGTGATGGTTTTCTATTTCAAAACATGCAGACAATGGCAAGCAACATGCCTTACTGCTTTCTAAGACGCTAAATGACATGAAAAGCTGTTCTCCGAGGCAAGGGTTGTCTTCAGTCCGTGGTGAAACAAAAATGAATAACCTCGGCTTGATGAAGGAAACTTTGCTTCCTCTCTGAGTTCCATACTTTTATTGGGCTTAATTCATGTGCATCAAATGGCCCTTCTATTACATAAATATGAAATCACATAATAATGTAACTGAGCCACAAATAACTATGTAACATAAACACTTACATGTTATCAACCTAATAAGTAGGGTTTCAGCAGGCAAAAGGCATCGGTCATTAAAATTGCTGTGTTAACCTATTATTCTACACCTGATTTATCTCGGGTCCAGAACCTGGAATTTGTTTTTAGGTACCTGTGGGGTACCTATTGGTTCTTTGTTAAAAGCTAGGGTGGGACAGGTAGGACTAGGGTGGGACAGGTAGCAAAGATAAGTTAATTTGTGGAGAAGGTGCTTCCTGTAGATTTAAAAATTAAGTGCTTGAATGAATGCTTAACTTGTCCTGTTTGCTTGTTTGGACTCATTTGCTTGAATGGTCTATGCTTCTGAGCTTTTAGATTTGCTGTGGGACAGTTGCCAGCAATTTTGATCCCGACAGAGATGCCGTTTCACATATTCTGTCCTTCCTAAATGCCAATTGGTGGACAGTAGAGTTTTAAAAAAGAAAGCAGTGCTTCTTTATCAGTTCACAATATCAATTCCAACAAAGCTGTGTGGCCACTACAAAATCAACTCTGTTTTTAAAATTTTTTAAGTATAGTTGATTTACGATATCGTGCAAGTTTCAGTGTACAGCACAGCAATTCAGTTATACATATACTATATATGTATGTATATATATTCTTTTTCAGATTCTTTTCCCTTATAGGTTATTATGTAATACTGAGTATAGTTTCCTGTGCTAAACAGTAGGTCCTCGTTGGTTATCTATTTTATACATGTTAATCCCAGCCTCCTATTTTATCCCTCCCCCCATCCCCCTTTCCCCTTTGGTAACCATTAGTTTGTTTTCTGTGTCTGTGAGTCTCTTTCTGTTTTGGAAATAAGTTCATTTGTGTCTTTTTTTTTTTTTTTGATTCCACATATAAGCTATATCATATGGTATTTACCTTTGTCTGGCTTACTTCACTTAGTATGATAATCTCTAGGTGTATCCGTGTTGCTGCAAATGGCATTATTTCATTCCTTTTTATGGCTGAGTAGTATTCCATTGTGTATATATACTGGAGTATCAACTCTTGTGTTGACTAGATGAGTGGTGCTCAAACAGCGTGTGGAAACCAGCAACACCCACATTTTAAATAATGTATAAAGAAAGAATTTTCTTTGCAGCTAAGGAAGTAAATTCACAATAATTGGCTACTGTTGTTGCATTTTTCCTAAATAAACAGCTGGGGGAGGCATTTAGGCTGGGTCTACCCTTGCCAAGCGGGGTGTTGATGACAGTGGGAAGGCAGGGATGAACTCAGATTGGTGGTGTCTTGCCCACACCAATTATTCCTGGCAATTAAAAATGATGATAAAATGTGTGAAAGAAAAAATAAAAGTAGAGCCCTGCCTAGCTGCTAATAATTCACTCATTCTTGGAGATGGCATGCCAGTTAATAAAATTTCAGGGCTTCCCTGGTGGCGCAGTGGTTGAGAGTCCGCCTGCCGATGCAGGGGACACGGGTTCGTGCCCCGTCCCGGGAAGATCCCACGTGCCGCGGAGCGGCTGGGCCCGTGAGCCATGGCCGCTGAGCCTGCACGTCCGGAGCCTGTGCTCCGCAACGGGAGAGGCCACAACAGTGAGAGGCCCGCGTACCACACACACAAAAAAAATTTCAACCCTTCGGACCCCAAGATAATGAATTAACCACAAAGAGTCTGCCTTAAGAACTTCACCTTTGGAGCAAGTTCCATCTTGATGGCAATTTGAAGATGCAAGAAGTGGGGATGGTGTTGACAGAGCTTCTGGAGTCTCTGGGTGATGAAAACTGGCACCAGGACACCCTGCTCAAATTTGACCTCGAATGGGAGCTAGAGGGAGTCGGAGGTGAGAATTTTCAAGAGTGACAGCCTCTGGTTAGAACTATGGAGAGTGGAAGCTATTGCAGATGGCCAGGCTGCTGGGTGGCTTTGAACCCCTGCTTGGCCGCTTACTAGCTGTGTGACCACTGGAAAGTTACGTATTGTTTTCTGAGTCTGTTTCTTCATCTGTAAAATGGGTATAGAGATTTTACTTATTTCATATGGTTGTTAGGAGAAACAAATGAGAATATTTATAGGGAGCCTAACGCAATTCTTAGCATGTAGTAAGCTATCAACACATTTTGTGTTATAATTAATAATACCAGTAATAGTAATAACAACAATAGCTACCATGGTTCTGGTGAAAGTAATGAGTACGTCCTGGGTCGCTCCAGTTTTCCTAGCTCTTTGAGGTGGCAGCTTTCATGGTGAGATATCAGATCAACATATGGAGTCAAAGTCACTAACCTCAGACCTCTCTACCTTCAAATTCTGTCTACAGAAGGGCATAGTGACTAAGTGACATGGCACAGGCATTAATACAGGTGGTCTTAAGAGCATCTCTCTAAGAGCCTGCTGAAGTGGAACCTGGGATTCAGAACTGTCCCATTTCCATAAACAACTAATGACAACAAACCAATAATACTGACAATAGATGCTATGAATTAAGCTCTCCCTGTGTGTCTGATCCTGTGGTAAGTGCTGTACTTAAATTATTTCAGGGTATTCCCACTCACTCCTATGGGACAGGTTCTCTTATCATCCCCATTTATACAGATCCTGCCCGTGAGGCTCAGAGAGGTTAAGTAATTCGTCAATGGTCACACAGCTCAGTAAACGGTAGAGCTGATATTTGACCCCAGGGTCTCTTCCCCACTCTGCCCCATGCAGAGGAGCGTGAGTCCCCAGAGAGCACGCACACAGGGAGGGAATGAGGACTCTGCCCCAGTTTATGCACACCCCCTCAGATACAGAGGAAAACTGGCTTGACGCATTTGTTAGCACATGTGCTTAAACTGTAGAAGCAAATCTTGTGAGAAAGTGGAGGGAATCGCCCGCCTCAAAGCTCTGCCCCTCACCGTGCTGCTTGAATCAGGAGAAATAGGCCAGAACAGCCAAAGTGCAGCGCAGTCTCTTTTCTGTGCTTTCCCAAAAGGCCCTCCTCAAGCTTCCTCCTCCACGTTGCATCCCTGGCTCCCAATTAGGTCTGCTGGAGGCAGAAACAAGGGCACACTGGTCCCATCTCATCCTGCCAGCTCTGACTGGAGGCACTTTGCCAATAGCCCGGGGTTGGGGGGAGGCGGGTCCAGATCCAGCTTCCTCCTACATTTGGAGAGAGGCTTACTTATTTGTCTCAAAGTACTGGATGCTGTGGACATTCAGCTTGCTCCCTCCTTCCCTGTCTTTAGTATCTACTGAATGATTTGTTTCCTAAAGAGCGGACTCTTATTTTTTATTATTGACCCTCCTATGGTATTGCTGGCTTTGCAGGATGGTTGGCTGGTCTGCAGTATTCCTTGCATCTGGCTGCTACTGTCAGGCTGCACATTTCTCCGCATTTCAGAATAGAGGAGAAAAAAGAAAGCAGGATGAAGGAGCCAGCCAAGTTACGGCCTCTTTCCCATTTCCCAGGGGGCCTCAGATAGGCTCTGGCCAGTGCCTCTTGGCCTGAGTTGCACAGTCCTGGACCAGGGGCCATCCTTCATGGCAAGACCCCAGTCAGCCTCACCAGAGCACTAGAGAAGGAAAGGATGGTACTTACTCATAAGGAATGATTTGTAGTTCTCTTGCTTACATAAAATGTATGACCTCAGAGAAAAAACATTCCGGGTGCCTTCATAATGACACATCCCATGACAGAAGCATGGGGATTGCAGTCATAAGGAGGAATCACTTGCAGGCTTAGAAACCAAAGTTTTGTCACCTCTACCTACATTCATAAGCAACTACAGTTTAGAGGGACATATTAGCTCATCTAAGAACAATCGCTCACATTTAATAAGCCCCAGCTGTGTAATAAGCACTCTATATATTGCACCTTATTTCAAACTTATAATACTCTACTCAATATCCTGTGAAAACCTATGAGAAAAGAAACTGAAAAAGGATGAATATATGTATATGTGTAACTGAATCACTTTGCTGTACACCTGAAACTAACACAACGCTGTAAGTCAACTATACTCCAATAAAATCAAAATGAAAAAAAACTTATAATAACCTTCAGAATAGATATTGTTGTCCACTTTAAAGATGAGGAAATGGAGGGGCAAGGAGGTTAAATGATATGCTTCCCTTCGTACATTTTGTATTTAACTGTATACATTTGGGCCCCTTTCCAGTGCACACAGGGTACATCTCTTTCATCACCCTTGGCACAAGGTTTTGTATTATTTGGGGACTCTCCTGTGCTCCCAGCTAGACTGTGAGCTCCTCCAATGCAAAGAGCATGTCTCTCTTATTTTTATATCCCCAGCACAAGGCTATAGTACCTGGCACAGAAGTAGCAGAGTGAATGAACAAATGAATTGACAACTCATGTCCCTGGAGGGTGGTGAGCCTCAGCAGAGAGGGATCAGAGTAGATTTTTGCCTCTGTTCTTTGAGCATGTAGTTAATTCCCCTAATGCTTACTGCCCGCAGAGGGTCCATTAACAGGGAGACAGCCAGACACGGGAGGAAGGTGACTTCCATCCCCTCTGTTTTAATTTGTTTGTTTTTTCCTGGCTCTGCCTGAATTCCTTTTTATTTTTATTAATAACAATCTTACTGAGCTATAATAAAATTCAGCTCCTTGGAGTGTACATTTTAGTATTTTAAAAGTATATTCACCGAGATGTGCAAACATCACTGCTGTCTAATTTTAGGACATTTCTGTCACCACCCCTCTCCCCCCGGCAAGGAAACCCCATACCCATTAGCAGGTGCTTTCCAATCCCTCCTGTTAATCTACTTTCTGTTCCCATGAATCTGCCTATTCTGGACATTTCATTTTAATTAATTAATTTATTATTTATATGTTTATTTTTGGCTGCGTTGGGTCTTTGTTGCTGCACGCGGGCTTTCTCTAGTTGCGGTGAGCGGGGGCTACTCTTCGTTGCGGTGCACAGACTCTAGGCACTTGGGCTCAGTAGCTGTGGCTCATGGGCTCTAGAGCGCGAGCTCAGTAGTTGTGGCCCACGGGCCTATGTTGCTCCGTGGCATGTGGGATCTTCTGGACCAGGGCTTGAACCCTTGTCCCCTGCATTGGCAGGCAGATTCTTAACCACTGCGCCACCAGGGAAACCCTGGACATTTCATATAAATGGTGATCCCCTCTGTTTTTTTTTTATAACCACGATGTTTGTCTGTTGCAGAGTCCCGTTGGAACCAATCAAAGTTAGATCTCAGATGGGGGCCACTTCATAGCATTTAAAAAAAATCTTTCCCGGGCAACGTGAAGCCAGTCCTTCACAGGAGCTTTTTGGCTGGGGTCCTGCTGCTGTTGATATTTTTCAGGTGGAGATTGTTAGGCGATGGCCATTTGAGAGCCAACTGTACACTTGAGGGTCTGAGGGGGATCCTGAAATTTGTTCCAGTGCTTCAGGCATGGCTGCAATCACAGCAGAGAGCCATTTCTGGTCAGCCAAAACCTTGCCACGCACAGGCAGGGACTCTCGAGGGGAGGAAGGAAGAGAGAGAGAAGTCTTGAATCGGGTGCCAAACGAGCAGCTACCCTTGAATTACAAGCTTAATAGTGCTTGTTGGTTTGGGACTGTACTGCCCAAATAGGGCAAGTTCTCACCTCTGATGGATCACAAAGGGATTTTAATCATAGATGCCACATCATTTTACCACAGCCCTATACTCACTCCCTGCTTTCTTAAATCATCAGGAAAGTATCACTTGAGATCAATGTCAACTCCATTAGCTACTTTCCAAGTGACAAATACAAAAAGAAAAAAAAGACCACTTGAAATATTTGAGAGAAATCCTTCTAAAGAGAAGATTCTATTGCGAAGTTACATCTGAGCAGTGCCTGTCTGAGCATTTCAATAAATCTACATTACCCTAGGTATTTTGGCATCCTCTGGGAGAGGAAAGCCTATCAGTAGAAAGTAATGATTTTGGGTTTTTCAATTGCCCTAAGGATCTTGACAATGCTATTAAGACCCATGCTCTCCCTGTCGAGAAGTTTAGGAGTGAAATTATTAATACGCCCAGACGTTATGTTGATTGTTGCGCTGTAGCAGAAAATACTCTCTCTCTTATTTGAGCTGCATTATCACTTTCCCAGGCAGAGAACTGCATCAAAAATTTAAACTCCTCTCATTCCAGCTCATCGCATAGCTTTTCAAGGTCTTATTGTAAAATAGGTTGGGCATAATTTGGATACTTCTCTGCGCATGAAAGATAGTATGTTTTTCAAAGGCCAGACTATTTTTTTTTTTTTTTTACATAAAAATCACAGTGGAATTTTCTCCCATCAATAGCTCTTTAACTAGGTTTTCCTTGGGGTGTATTTCATTCCTTTTTTTTTTTTTTTCTTTGAAATGGTCACAATTCTTTCCCCTGAACATAGGGAGAGGATCAAAACAAAGATAAAATACGATTTTGATTTCAGATTGAGCCTCTGAGTAACAGAATGATGCGTACAAGCTCTGATCGACACCATTCGTTAATACCAAGAATGACTGAAGCGCACTAGTTAAATGGCAAGGACAGGATAAAGGTTCCTAGAGCATTTTCACTTCAAAACTCAGCAGAATTATTTACTATCTGGGTGACCTTTTCCCCAGGTCTCTTGTGGTACGCACCTTATAGGGCAAGGGAACAAAAGTTTCTCCACACTATATAAACAGAAGTCAGGGGAATGTCAGACCTTGAACTGCATCTGGTTTCACGTCAAGTGACAGCTGATATGATGGGATATATAGGGCATATTGCTGGAGATGTTTTCAGGATACTCTGTCTGCCTTCAGAATATACACACACACACACACACACACACACACACACACACACACACACAAGTACGTAATTATCCCAGAGAAACGAATATCTGAGAGCTTCCGGAAGAAGCATTTCCCTCCCAGGATTACATGGTTCATGTACTATCAGAGAGAGTGTGCCCTTTGGATTTTCTTTGTAATTGTTTGGTGTTTTCTCTCAAAGTTGTCTTGGAACTGCTTTGTACTCTTAGTTAAAGTGGATCAGACAATGCTCATGGTTCTTCTTATGATGTAGCATGGATGATGAGCAGGTATATCCAGCGCTGAGCAGGGTAAGATGAGAAAATCCACCCCTTGGCGCTACCCAAGAGTCCCAGGATGCAAACAACTTTCAGAAAATACTGGGACCAACAGGATGCCAGGGTGCTCTGCTGATCTCAGTTTTGCGGGGGAGGAGGTGTCAGTGACATTAGAATCACCATCTCCTGCTGTGCCCCCGCCTTGAAAAACAGGGTTTCCTCTTAGCCATGGTTCATCATGCCATTTCCAGGGATTTTTCACAGTCTTTTCAACACTGATTTCTCCAGTTTTGCCAGGGCAACTTCTGTCGACAGCCAGAGTTATGAAGTAGGTAACCCGTCTGGCCTTCTGTTTCCCCATCCATAAAAAGGTGGTTAATAACCACCCCGACTTGGTAAAGAGAGTTAAATGAGATAGTATGTTTAAAGCTAAAGTGCTTAGAAAATGCATTACGAATAGGAAGTACTTAGGAAATGTCAGTATTTAGTTATTTTTGCCTAAGCAGGCTAATTCTTTCTAGAGATGGTGGAGAGAGGAGTGAAATAGATCCTGTGACTCCAAGATTATTTCAATGACCTGGAAAACTCCCTGCTGCCAGATATTCTTGAGGTAAATAGCACCACTAAGTATACGGGACCCTTATCTAAAATAAATGATACAAATGAACTCATTTACAAAACAGAAATAGATTCACAGACATAGAAATAAACTTATGGTTACCAAAGGGGAAAGAGGGGGAGGGATAAATTAGGAGTTTGGGATTAACATATACACACTACTATACATAAAACAGACAAACAACAAGGACCCTTTGTATAGCACAGGGAACTATATTCAACATCTTATAATAAATTATAATGGAAAAGAATCTGAAAGGAACAGATATATGTACATATGTATACATATATCACAGATATACCTGTACCTATACCTATATCTATATATATATACGTACAACTGAATCAATTTGCTGCACACCTGAAACTAACACATAATAAATCAACTATACTTCAATTAAAAAACAACAACAACAAAGGGTCTTTTTCCTACTCATGAGTTACAATAGCTCTAGGTCTTAAAACATATCGAAATAATCAGTGCTCTTAATTTTCACCTTTTGTAACTTAAATGCATTGAAATAGAACCATCTGATGGTTGGCAATTTGAAGGACCTTATAAGTAGCTTTTCACTTTTTATAAATTCTCTTATTCCCTATGAAAATCAGCATTAGGAAAGCTTAGCTTTTCTTGAACCTTGGTGTTCCTATTTAGTATCAGCCCTCATTTTGCATGAGAAACTTGTGGAAAATCCAGACTTTTAAGTTTCTTTTGCTGAGTTTCACCTGTGAGCCAAGCAAGTTGCTCTATTACTGCTATTCACCAGTGAACCCCCTGAGGCCCTGAGTTAGTCATCACATTTAGATGGCATAAGTCATGAATTAGCAATTTGTTTCTCAGGGCTTCTTGGGTTACTGAAACTTTCTAGCATTTATCATCTCAAATGGGATTATTCTTAATCCCATAACATAGAGAATGAGTCACCTCTTTCATGAAATAATCAGATTTGGTAAAGCAAATAATTTCCATTTCTAACACTGCTTATCTGACACTTTAACAGTGTGGCCTGGGAAGGCTTCTCAATAAGACGATATTTGATCAAAGACCTGAAGGAAAGAGGGAGAGAGCCATTCTAATATCTGGGGGAAGAAACATAGCAGGCAGAGAAAAAGCAAGAACACAGACATTTTAAAATCTGGGACGTGTGTAGGGATTGGCCAGATTATCAGCCTAGGTCTGTCTCTTCCATTCAGCTTCAAGCCTTGTTCTCAAAGAAAACATTGAACACTGAGCCTGCGCTCTAGAGCCCACAAGCCACAACTACTGAGCCTGCATGCCACAACTCCAGAAGCCCGTGCACCTAGAGCCCGTGCTCCGCAACAAGAGAAGCCACTGCTATGAGAAGCCTGCGCACCGCAACGAAGAGTAGGCCCCGCTCGCCGCAAGTAGAGAAAGCCCGCGTGCAACAACAAAGACCCAATGCAGCCAAAAATAAAATAAATAAAAGAAAATAAATTAATTAAAAAAAACAACAACAACATTGAAGTAGATAAGAAAGGCCCTCCTCTGGGGCCAGAGGAGTGGGAGAGGAGTGGAAGATGTTTGCCCCACCCACTCGACCCCAGGAATCCAACTGAGCTCCCAGGCTGGGTCCCCCACCCTCCAAGGCACCACCCGCTGCTGCACAGGTCCTGGGGGTGTAGGATGGAGGCCAGGGGAGAGCAGGAGAGGCAAGCAGGAGGGGACCTCCAGGACTGGAGGAGCAGGAGAAGAGTGGAGGGCATTGGTCCCACCCTTTTGGGCCTGGAGAGCCTGCTGGGCTCCCAGGAAGGGTCCTCCACCCTCTGAGACGAGAGGCAGGAGGCACGTCGGGGCCCCTTCTCTTCTACTGAGCCTAAGCCCCACAGTTCCCAGGGCCTTTTCCAGCCCTGGGGGTCCTAAGCATAGGCCCCGCCCACCATTCAAACCCCACCCCTGCTTAGGTCCTGCCCTCCACAGCCAAGGTCATTTCCACCATTTTTTTTTCCTCCTCCTCTTTTTTTTACTATTGTGGTTCTGTTTTACCTTCCAGTTGTTTTTTCATCGATATTTTTATTTTCATATTCTTTCTAACATATCTGTTAGTTACCTAGTCTAATTTTATTTTTTCCTTTGTTATTGTTTTCCTTTTTTTTGTTGTTTTTCTGCCACCCTGCATGGCTTGAGGGATCTTGGTTCATGACCCGGGAGCTGGGCCAAAGCTCCTGTGGTGGGAGCTCCGAGTCTGAACCACTGGACTAACAGAGAACCTCAGACCCCAGGGAATCTTCATCAGGGTGAGGTCCCCTGGAGGTCCTCATCATTGGCACCAACACCCAGCTCTACCCAACAGCCTACAAGCTCTAGTGTGGGAAGCCTCATGCCAAACAACCTGTAAGACAGGAACAAGATTCTACTAATCCAAAAAAAAAAAAAAAAATGAGATGGCAAAAAAATATGTCACAGATGAAGGAGCAAGCTAAAATCCTACAAGACGAAATAAATGAAGAGGAAATAGGCAATCTACCTGAAAAAGAATTCAGAGTAATGATAGTAAAGATGATCCAGAACCTCAGAAAAAGAATGGAGGCACGGATTGAGAAAATACAAGAAATTTTAAACAAAGATCTAGAGAACTAAAGGACAAACAAACAGAGATGAACAACACAGTAACTGAAATGAAAAATCCTCTAGAAGGAATCAATAATAGAGTAACGGAGGCAGAAGAACGAATAAGTGAGCTGGAAGACAAAATGGTGTAAGTAACAGCTGAGGGGTAGAATAAACAAAAAAGAATGAAAAGAATTGAAGACACTCTCAGAGACCTCTTGGACAACACTAAACACACCAACATTCGAACTATAAGGGTCCCAGAAGAACAAGAGAAAAAGAAAGGGTCTGAGAAAATATTCCAACAGATTATAGTGGAAAACTTCCCTAACATGGGAAAGGAAATAGTCACCAAAGTCCAGGAAGCACAGAGCGTCCCATACAGGATAAACCCTACGAGAAGCACACCAAGACACATATTAATTGAACTAACAAAAATTAAATTCAAAGAAAAAATATTAAAAGCAGCAAGGGAAAAACAAAAAATAACATACAAAGGAATCCCCATAAGGTTATCAGCTGATTTTTCAGCAGAAACTCTGGAGACCAGAAGGGAGTGGCAGGATATACTTAAAGTGATGAAAGAGAAAAACCTACAACCAAGATTACTCTACCTAACAAGGATCTCATTCAGATTCGATAGAGAAATCAAAAGCTTTTCAGAAAAGCAAAAGCTAAGAGAAATTCAGCACCACCTAACCAGCTTTACAACAAATGCTAAAGAAACTTCTCTAGGCAGGAAACACAGAGAAGAAAAAGACCCACAAAAACAATCCCACAAAATTAAGAAAATGGTAATAGGAACACACATATCGATAATAAGCTTGAATGCAAATGGATCAAATGCCCCAACCAAAAGACACAGACTGGCTGAATGGATACAAAAATGAGACCCATATATATGCTGCCTACAAGAGACCCACTTCAGACCTAGGGACACATACAGACTGAAAATGAAGGGATGGAAAAAGATACTCCATGCAAAAGGAAATCAAAAGAAAGCTGGGGTAGCAATACTCATATCAGATAAAATAGACTTTAAAATAAAGACTTTTATGAGAGATAAGGAAGGACACTACATAATGATCAAGGGATCAACCCAAGAAGAAGATATAACAATCATAAATGCTCATGCACCCAACACAGGAGCACCTCAATACATAAGGCAAATGCTAACAACCATGAAAGGGGAAATCGACAGCAACAGAGTAATAGTAGGGGACTTTAACACCTCACTTACACCAATGGACAGATCATCCAAACAGAAAATGAATAAGGAAACACAAGCTTTAAATGACACAATAGATCAGATAGATTTAATTGATATTTATAGAACATTCCACCCCAAAGTGACAGAATACACTTTCTTCTCAGGTGCACATGGAACATTCTCCAGGATAGATCACACCCTGGGTCACAAATCAAGCCTTGGAAAATTTAAGAAAACTGAAATTGTATCAAGCATCTTTTCTGACCACAGCACTATGAGACTGGAAATCAATTACAGGGAAAAAACTGTAAAAACACACAAACATATGGGGGCTAAACAGTGCACTACTAAATAACTAAGAGATCACTGAAGAAACCAAAGAAGAAATAAAAAGATACATAGAAGCAAATGACAATGAAAACACGACGACCCAAAACATATGTGACGCAGCAAAAGCAGTTCTAAGAGGGAAGTTTATAGCAATACAATCCTACCTTAAGAAACAAAAAAAATCTCAAATAAACGATCTAACCCTACATTTAAAAGAGCTAGAGAAAGAAGAACAAAGAAAACCCAAAGTCAGTAGAAGGAAAGAAATCATAAAAATCAAAGCAGAAATAAATGAAATAGAAACAAAGAAAACAATAGCAAAGATCAATAAAACTAAAAGCTGGTTCTTTGAGAAGATAAACAAAATTGATAAACCCTTAGCCAGACTCATCAAGAAAAAAGGGAGAGGATGCACATCAATAAAACTAGAAATGAAAAAGGAGAAAGGACAACTGACACTGCCAAAATACAAAGGATTATAAGAGACTACTACAAACAACTATATGCCAAAAAAATGGACAACCACGAAGAAATGGACAAATTCTTGGAAAGGTACAGTTTGCCAAGACTGAACCAGGAAGAATTAGAAAGTACAAACAAACCTACCACAAGTAATAAAATCGAAACTGTAATTAAAAATCGTCCAAGAAACGAAAGTCCAGGACCAGATGGCTTCACAGGTGAATTCTATCACTCATTTACAGACGAGCTAACACCAATCCTTCTCAAGCTCGTCCAAAAATTTGCAGAGGCAGGAACGCTCCCAAATTCATTCTATGAAGCCACCATCACCCTGATACCAAAACCAGAAAAAGATATCACACGAAAAAGAAAATTATAGACCAGTATCACTGATGAATGCAGATGCAAAATTCCTGAATAAAATACTAGTAAACACAATCCAACAACATAGTAAAAGGATCATACAGCCTGATCAAGTGGGATTTATCCCAGGGATGCAAGGATTCTTCAACACACACAAATCAGTCAACGTGACACACCATATTAACAAATTAAGGAATAAAACCATAGGATCATCTCAATAGATGCAGAAAAATCTTTTGACAAAATTCAACACCCATTTATGACAAAAACTCTCCAGAAAATGGGCATAGAGGGAACCTACCTCAACACAGTAAACGCCGTATATGACAAATGCACAGCAAACATCATACTCACTGGTGAAAAACTGAAACCATTTCCACTAAGATCAGGAACAAAACAAGGATGTCCACTCTCGACACTCTCATTCAACATAGTTTTGGAAGTCCTAGCCTCGGTAATCAGAGAAGAAAAAGAAATGAGAGGAATACAAACTGGAAAGAAAGAAGTAACACTGTCACTGTTTGCAGATGACATGATACTACACACAGAAAATCCTAAAGATGCCCCAGAAAACAACCAGAACTAATCAATGAATTTGGTAAGGTTGCAGGATACAAAATTAAGGCACAGAAATCTCCTGCATTCCTATACACTAACAACAAACAATCAGAAAGAGAAATGAAGGAAACAATCCCATTTACCATTGCAACAAAAAGAATAAAATACCTAGGAATAAACCTACCTAGGCAGGTGAAAGACTTGTACTCAGAAGACTGTAAAACACTGATGAAAGAAACCAAAGATGACATGAACAGATGGAGAAATACACCATGTTCTTGGATTGGAAGAATCAATATTGTGAGAATGACTATACTACCCAAAGCAATCTACAGATTCAATGCAATCCCTATCAAACTACCAATGGCATTCTTCACAGAAACAGAACAAAAAATTTTTACAATTCGTATGGAAACACAAAAGATCCCGAATAGCCAAAGCAGTCTTGAGAAAGAAAAACGGAGCTGGAGGAATCAGGCTCCCTGACTTCAAACTATACTACAAAGCTACAGTAATCAAGACAGTATGGTACTGGCACAAAAACAGAAATATAGATCAATGGTACAGGATAGAAAGCCCAGAGATAGACCCACACACATATGGTCACCTAGTTTATGACAAAAGAGGCAAGAACATACAGTGGAGAAAAGATAGCCTCTTTAATAAGTGGTGCTGGGAAAACGGGACAGCTACATGGAAAAGAATGAAATTAGAATACTCCGTAACACCATACACAAAAATAAACTCCAAATGGATAAAAGACCAAAATGTAAGGCCGGACACTATAAAACTTTTAGAGGAAAACACAGGAAAAACACTCTTTGACCTAAATCACAGCAAGATCTTTTTTGATCCACCTCCTAGAGTAATGGAAATAAAACCAAAAATAAACAAATGGGACCTAATGAAACTTAAAAGCTTTTGCACAGCAAAGGAAACCATAAACAAGACAAAAAGACAACCCTCAGAATGGAAGAAAATGCTTGCAAATGAAAAAACGGACAAAGGATTAATCTCCAAAATAGACAAACAGTTCATGGAGCTGAATATCAAAAAACGAACAATCCAATTAAAAAATGGGTGGAAGACCTAAATAGCCATTTCACCGAAGAAGACATACAGATGGGCAAGAGGCACATGAAAAGATGCTCAACATCACTAATTATTAGAGAAATGCAAATCAAAACTACAATGAGGTATCATCTGACGCTGGTCAGAGTGGCCATTATCAAAAAATCTAGAAACTGTAAATGCTGGAAAGGGTGTGGTGAAAGGGAACCCTCCTACACTGTTGGTGGGAATGTGAACTGATACAACCACTATGGAGAACAGTATGGAGGTTCCTTAAAAAACTAAAAATAGAACTCCCATATGACCCAGCAATCCCACTACTGGGTATATACCCTGAGAAAACCATAATTCAAAAAGAGACAGGTACCACAATGTTCACTGTAGCATTACTTACAATAGCCAGGACATGGAAGCAGCCTAAGTGTCCATCGACAGAGAGGTGGATAAAGAAGATGTGGCACATATATACAATGGAATATTACTCAGCCATAAAAAGAAACGAAACTGAGTTATCTGTAGTGAGGTGGATCGACCTAGAGTCTGTCATACAGAGTGAAATAAGTCAGAAAGAGAAAAACAAATACCGTATGTGCAAAGAAAAAAATACAAAAAAACAGGTACTGATGAACCCAGTGGCAGGGCAGGAATAAAGACGTAGACATAGAGAATGGACTTGAGGACACAGTCGGGGGAAGGGGAAGCTGGGGCAAAGTGTGAGCAGCAGCGACATATATACACTACCAAATGTAAAACAGTTGGCTGGCGGGGAGCAGCAGCATAGCACAGGGAGGTCAGCTCGGTGCTTTTTGATGACCTAGAGGGATGGGATAGGGAGGGTGGGAGGGAAGCTTAAGAGGGAGGGGATATGGGGATATTTGTATGCATATGGCTGATTCACTTTGTTGTACAACAGAAACTAACACAGTATTGTGAAGCAATTATACTCCAATAAAGATCTATTAAAACCAATAAAAATAAAAAAGGCCCTGATCCTCTCTGGTCTCTGCGTGATCTGGGACTGAGGCAAGTAGTCTCCGACCTCAGGTCCCTTGCGCTTGCCACACCCTTGGCCTGGGGATACAGATTGTGGAGCGGCCCACTCCTTTAGTGTATGCAGGTCTCAACTAAGTGTCACCTTTGAGGACATGCCTTCCCAAGACAGCCTCAGCACTCTTCTCTTCCTTACATTGCTTTCTTTCTTTTTTTTTTTTTTTTAAACTTATTTATTTATTTATTTTTGGCTGTGTTGGGTCTTCATTTCTGTGCGTGGGCTTTCTCTAGTTGTGGCAAGCGGGGGCCACTCTTAATCGCGGCGCGCGGGCCTCTCACTGTCGTGGCCTCTCTTGTTGAGGAGCACAGGCTCCAGATGCACAGGCTCAGTAGTTGTGGCTCTCAGGCCTAGTTGCTCCGCGGCATGTGGGATCTTCCCAGACCGCGGCTCGAACCCGTGTCCCCCGCATTAGCAGGCAGACCCTCAACCACTGTGCCACCAGGGAAGCCCTTACATTGCTTTCTTTTTGCCTAAAGTACTTATCACATTTTTAAAAACTGTCTTTTAGAAAGTAAGCTCCGTGAAGGCAAGGATGCTGTTTTATTCTCTGCTGAATTCCTGGCTCCTGGAACACTTAGTGGATACAAGAAAGTGTTGCTGAAAGAATGAATGAATGAATGACACTTTGAGAAGTTCGGTGAGAACAAAGGAGTCGAAAGGAGAGTGCAAATTCTAACAAAAGGGCAAGTCTTTCAAAGGGGCTGTTGCTTGATATCATTTGAGGCAAGTCGCAAAAGCTTGAACTTGACCGAAGTTGAGGAAAAAAATTATTGCAGGCTTCTTTACCAAAACACGGCTCTATCTCACGCAAACGGCAGCAATTTTTTTCTCTTCTGTAGCAACCCAGACGTGACAACAAATGCCTTAAAAGCAGAAATCCCCACGGAACTAATGATGGCAGGGGCCTCTGACACACCCCAAGTGGGAATAGACACACTTCACTTCCAAATTCTGACTAACAGGATCTCTGGCGGTTCCCTGAGCCACTGGAAAATGTTAGTTTCTCCATCACGAATCTACTGTATTAAAGAATCTCTTGTACAGGCCACTGACTCACCGGAGCAGGGTAAGTCCTGATTCATCTCTGTGGCTGGTGATCCAAAAAGCAAATGACTGTGGCAAAGGAAAAGGACAGTGCTGCAGAGGATCTGCAAATCAAAAGCAAGATAGATGGAATTCCTCCTCCTTCAGGAAGCCTTTTTGGATTGGGTCAGATAACTCCGACGGCTTCCTTAACGTATGGTGACAAGTGTAAGATATTTTATGGTTGCTCTGTTCCAGGACTACCGTTGGGGCTAACACTGGCACGTTACATATTAAACCACTCCCCTTGGCCATATTTAGCCCACTAAACCCTTACAAATCTCTCTAACTTATACATGGTATATAATTGGAAAAAGTTTTCATTCTATGGGATTCTTTTTGTACAGAGCCTAGCAAAGTCATATGCTAGTTGCTTCTTGATAAAGCCTTTCATATTCTCTTCCTTTTGCCTTCTCTCCTATTAAATTCCTTGCCAAGAACAATGACCCTTGAGCTAAGCTCGCTTATGAGAAACCATTTTCAACCATTTGTTTCTTTGTTCCTTCACGCATGTCTTCATTTGCCCACGTGCACGTTCATTCAGCAATTAATTATTGAGCATCTACCCTGGGTCCCATGGATTTCTGAGGCTACAGAATCTCTGACTTCTAAGAAGGTAAAGAAAGACAGTCATAACCTATGCTCACCTTTTCACTGAGCCACAAAGATCCCTCCTTAACACTTTTTTTCCCCTTGTGGCTGTTACTATCAGAATGCTTCATTTTTCATGTACACTTTTATCCACGTTGCAGTTCATGCGTAAAAATTTTCTAAGGGCCATTATGACATATTGCTCTGAAAAATTTTCATATATGCATATTATTAAGCTAAACACGAGACCTTACCCCCTTCTCCCCACCCTGGTCTTATCTCCGAAAGCTAACTCACTATTCTGTTGGGTCTACATGGGTCTACGCATGTCTCAATATACTAGGATTTTTTTGCTAGCGTACCATTTAAAGGATGCTCTGTGACACACAGAGAAATTCAGAAGAATGTTAATTATTACCTGTGGAGAGAAACTATAACATTTTGATTCATTTGTGTTTTGAACCGAATGTGGTATTTATCAACTGTCTTTTATGTTTAATTCTAGATAATAGAGCACAGCGAATTGGAGTCCTCAATTATGCACATGGAATATAAGTGCTATACTGCTTTCTTAGCAAGGTTCAGACTTGGAATTCCTGCCCTGGATTCTGAATCACATCAGTAGGACACCCATGGCCCTTGGGGTACTCTCTGCACACTTAAAGTGCAGTGAGGCATCTGGATTCGTGAAGTGAAAATGGAAGTGGACCATATGAAGAGGTCTCACCACTCGGGTTTACCCTGATTGTCCAAGCCACATCTGTCTGCACATCTGCAAGCACCCTAAGCTCGTGGCCCTCATTCTGTGAAAAACACAAGGGACATATAATTGATATGTTTTCCTAGTTAAAGCACATGTAATCTGAACCGAAGAAGAAACCATAAATAGAAATGAGAAAAGCAGACAAACATCATTATGCTTCTGTAAAAAAAAAAAAAAAAAAAAAAAAAAAGGTTAACTTTAACATTAAAAATACGGAAAATCTAAGGACTGTTTCATTAGAGAACTAAAAAATAAATGACCTATTCAATGAACCAGAAGAAGCGTATGGCAAACGAGAGCATTAATGCCAGGACAGACTTTTGACAGACGTGAAAGCTAATCAAAATACCGTGATGGGAACACTCATACCTTGCTGATGGGGATGCAAAATGGTACAGTCACCCGGGAAAACAGTTTGCCAGTTTCCCACTGGCAAATAATCCCAATCGTAGTATCCCAAATTCATCTCTAGGGTGAATACTAATAATCCCAATCGTAGTATTCACCCTAGAGAAATTAAAATGTATGTTCACCCAAAACCCACACGTGAAAGTTTTATAGCAGCTCTAGTCTTAATCACCAAAAACCATAAACAACTCAGAGGTCCCACGACGAGTGAATGGATAAACAAAGCGGGGTACAATAGAATAGTACGTAGCAGTGGAAGGAATCAGCTACGGATACAACAATCGGGATACATCTCCAAGGCACCAGGCAGAACGAAAGAAGTCAGTTTCAAAGGGTTACCTACTGTATGATGCCGTCCATAGGACATTCTCAAAAGACCAAAACTTTAGTGACTGAGAACAGATCAGTGACTGCCAGGGGTTGGGACTGGGGGATGGTGTGACTACAAAAGGATGGCACAAGGGAGGTTTTTGAGGTGATGGAGCTGTTCTGTGTCACAACAGTGACCGGTGGTTACACAAATCTATTCATGTGTTAAAAGTCATGGAACCCTACACCATAAAGGTAGGTACTATATGTTAATTTTTAAAAGTATAACGAAACAAAATTAAACACCTTGATGAATGCTAAGAGCAGGACAGAGTTATTCGATGTTGATGGGGGAAAGATTTGCATCAGGTCAGGAGCCATTTCAGGTACAGAAGCTGAGGCTCTTCTCCAAAAAACAAGGGAGCAAACTGACCCCCAAACTTGAACGTCTGTTTTCAACATATATAATAGCACACCCTTAAAAATCAAAAAAAAAAGCACACCAGAAAAAAACCCAGATGGAATCAAGATCTGTGTAAAAGTCCTATCGGCATGTCGCTAATAGTTTTGGTATTTGAATTCATTAGAATATTGTTTGCTGAAGCTTGTGTACCTCTCGCAAGCTGTTTAAGAAACTATGCTGTGTAAGAAGGAGATAGGATGGTTTTGCTGGATGTCGCTGACGGCTCCTTTACTGACACTCAGCACAATCCACAACCTCGTAGCAGCCTTAACAGTACTGCATTATTCATCACGGTAAGATCATTAGTTGATGGGAGACAAATTACAGAGCTTCACAACCTGCTATACTTCCTGACTCCATACAAGGCAATTCTTCATGAATGGAGATTGCTACCCAGGAAGAGAAACTTCTGTTTGTCTTATGAGATTTTCCATAGTAGAAGGGGTCGATTCTGGGAGCAGAAAAGTATAGTAAAAGAAAACAAAAGTTGTAAAAGTATTTAGAAAGAACCCCGAAGGCAGCTCACAATTCAGCTACATGTCAGGGACTCAACAGAACGTAAGCTGGGAGAAACGGAGAAAATCATACCTGTCTTGTTTAAACGTGATGGCACGGTTCTGCATGATGCCATGGATTTATTGGAAAAACATCTTCAGGAATGGAGGGGTCGCCAGCGGTGGATACAGGTCGGGCCCTTCACGTGGCCATCTACACTGACTTGCCTTGTACTGGTGCCTGTGCTAACAACTGGCCAGTGCTTTCTCATCTTGTAAATTTCACATCCTCCTGCAATCCCTTCCTGACCACTTTCTTCCCGTGCAGGTGGAGTGGACCCCTTCTCTCTTTCAGGAGCTCCAGGTACCACATACAGATGCTCCTTTCCCACTTGCCACTCCTTACTGCCCTTGTCCCAGGTCCTGGGTCTGTTACATGATGGGGTAGGGGAAGAGCAATAACTTCTTGCTGGTAAATGGATGAATGAAAAGGGATATCAAGGTTGCCAATAGCAACGGCTTAACCTGGGGAAACAGGTGTGATGTAACTAGCATAGTGTCTGTGCAGCTCTAGCACCTGTGACCCACGTCAGTCCTGTCCTTCAGAGACCAGGAAGTTCCTAACTGATGCACTGGGATCCTGGCAGAAAGGAGAGGGTAGTACAGGAAAATGACACTGCCTGCACTCAGAGCAGGGACTGTGGCTTACAAGGGCTGGTCCCAAGAAGGGGACGAGGGCAAAGTGTGAGAAGCGAGAATTCTAACCAGGGTAGCATAGGCACTGACAAATAACAGGATGGGCTAATTGCTCTTCTTTGCTCCTCTGTTTCTGGCTCAGTTGGGTAGAGCAATTCACATCGTATTTCCTCTTCCCTTCCTGGGCACATTTTTTCCCTGGCTCTGCCCCTGTCCCTTAGGTGTTCTGTTCTCTCCCACGCACACGTATGAGGACACAGCTAAAAGGCCATCCATTGTTTTGATATCTCCAGCCCCTGTTCTTCGCTTCCAAGCCTCAGGGCAAGTCTTTAAGAAACCATCATTCTGCTTACCTGGACGATTCAAGGGCAGTGCTGCCTGCACAACCGTCCGGCAGACCGTGTAGTCAGCTAGGGCTCCTCTATCACAATAGCTGACTGTAGAGCTGAGGACACAAATGCCAGTCCCTGGAAAGCCAGTGCTGCACAGGCTGGACCCACTCGTGAGAGATACCCACTCGTGAGACTGTCTGAACGAGGAGAGCCTGCTTGCAGGAGGGCAGGAAGGTGCAGCAACGTGGGCAGCCCTGAGTCAGGAAGCCGGTAGCTATCTCTGTCTTTCCTCCCGGGGATCACACTGCCAGTCTGGTTAATACCCAAAGGCTCTCGACATTTCTCATTGCTCCAGCCAAACTCCCTCGTCCCAATTTCTCCCTCTGAAGCAGCCCTTTCTCTGTGTTACATCAGTGGCGAGACTTGTCATCAGCGCTTGTTTTTCCATAAGGAAGCAGCCCTTTTCAGGTCCTTGCTTTTAAAGGTCACAACCAGTGTGGCATGTCTGCAATCCCACTGGGTTACGTTTTGGGGAATCCAGTGAAGTGTGGTTTGAAGCCAAAACAGTTTGAAAGAACATATCAGGGGAGAAAACATGAATCCTGTCCCCTTCTTCTAGGAGGGGGTCTGGTGTTCTGAGTGAAGTGAAATGCTATTGTTCTACTCCACTTCCACGCTCCCATTCTGCCTTCGGCGAGGAACAAACAACTAACATGACAGGGCACTGGGAATTCAAAATATTTGGGGGTGTAGAGTAGGATCTGATGTGAAAATATGTGGGTGGATTTTACTGTTCTAGAAAACAGCCTTTCTCAGCCTAACCAAAGAAAGTATTCCAGGGGGTAAATAGCGTCCTGAGGGAATCAGTCCCAGTTTAGCCTGATTTCTAGAATTCGTTTGATCGTTCTAGATCAAGTAGCACCTTCCATAAGGTGCTATCTCAGTTGTCTTCACCATATTTACTCTTTTATGTAGTCTCCTTGAGTACTTTGTGTCAAATTCATTTTTCACACTTAATCATCAACAATACTGATAATAACTCTAGTACTAATAGCTAACCTTTTTGAGCCCCTACTTTATGCCAGCTTCTATGTCAAGAATTTTATTTACTTAACACAGAATGCTAAGTAATGATACGAGATTGATTTACTTAACACAGAATAACGAGATTATCTAAGTAAAATAATCTTACTTAGTCCTTACGGTGACCCTAGGGGAACGTGCCCGTTACACAGATCAGGAGACTAGGGCTTCGAGAGGTTAAGAAACTTGCTTCAGGTTGCACAGCTGGAAAGGAAGAACAAGGCCAGGCCATCTGATTCTACAATTCTAGCCCTTCATGCTAGGTGGTCCTGGATTGCAAACGGGCCTTTCATCACACATTACTCATAAATGAGGAGGTCCAAGGAGGGAACTTCCCAGATAAGCAAGCCTAACTGCAAGTGCTTGGATATTTTTATTTGAACCATGTTATGTAGATATAATAATTCAAAATTGGACGCTAAATTTGGCTGCATTTTTAAAGAGAGCATAATGAACATAGTTCAACATTTAACTGATGACTGAAAACCGATGAAGAGCACACATAATTGTTCTAGGCAGACAGCTAGCTCTGTATCTCCTGATTTACTCTGTCCCCTTCTTGGAGGTCAGGCTGTCCAGTGTCAATCTCGGGGTTGCCTCTGGGCCTACTGCTTTGCTCGGTGCCATCACACACACCCCTCCATTCCTGCCGTCCATCTTTTAAGTTATTTTTTTTTTTAATTATTACAATGAAAAGAAATTACATGCTAAGGAAGAACAAACAAGACCCCAGATGAAAGCCTACAGAGCAAAGGCTTTCTTAATGCTATTGTGAGAACTTAGGAGCGCATTGAAAAAACTCATTTTTCAACTTGGGGTTCTATTCCAGAAAGCCAAAGTTGCCAAGGATCTGTCGAGAACACTCACTGTGTTCTGAATCGTTTCTTAACTGGTTTCTGTAGAGGAATTTTTTTCCCAGCTGGAATATAAAACTGGAAGCCGGCGATCGCTGTATATTTGGAAAATGAACACTTGCCAGCGCTTAGGCCAGGGCTGCAGAGATAAGAACCTCCCCCCCGAGAATTCTGAGTCGAGCTCTTTTCAATAGGATATGGAGGCTGCTCTGGGTGAAGAAACGAGGGACACTTGGCTTTGTCTTGGGGCTGGCAAACTATGGCCCATGGATCATTTTCAGCCCTTGGGCTAAGAATGGTTTGTTCATCTTTGAAGGATAGTTAAAAAAAAAAAAAGAAGATGTGATAGAGACCATATGTAGCTCACAAAGTGAAGCCTAAAATATTTACTATCTGGACCTTTACAGAAAAAATTTGCTGACTTCTGGCCTAGTGGGTGAGGGAAGTCTTCCTGGAGGAAGAGGTACACGAACAGTCTCATAAATTCATCAAGATCTACTTCAGTCTTGCACACACATGTAGGTATGTTTATTATAGGTATATTATGTTTGTGTGAAAGAACAAAAGATGAAACACACAGGCCATAATTGGTAGGTTCAATTAGTTTTGATCATAGGCTATGGTTCTGGCTTATTCCACTGGACTGATACCTTGAGCAAACACAGACTCTAAGTCAGACACATTCATGTCAGCGTACGGGAGAAACAGCCGAGAAAAAAAATAAAACATAAACAGTCGAGTTTCCTTTCTCAGGTTTCACATTACATTCAATCAATCTATACAGGACTGAGACATTCAAATATGGAATTACAGTAAGGCACGCGCTAAGTGTCCAAAAAATGACAAACCACAGAAGTTAATATTCCCCCCACACACCTGCAATCAGCCTCCCTACTTACAACTGTTCACCTAGGACAATGGGAAAATGAGCAAACACATCTTTTTCTTCTCTGGTGTTTTATACCTCTGCCTACTACTTGGGCTTCATTGAAACAGAAATGTCACACTGCTATCTTTAGAACATTCAGAGTTTGAACTAAAAAACACTGTAGCTGATGCCACAGACAAAAAGTGAAGGCATGCAGATTTCATCTCTGGAACAGCAAAAGGAGACACAATTTCAAAACAGCTATTAATCTGTGATGAGGGAAAACGCAGAAAGGCATAGGATCTTCCTTCCAACCACAGTCAAAGCCAAAGTTAAAGAATCCAGCTATTTCTGAAGCAATTAGCAGTATGTATTATTTCCCAGCGCTCATGAACAGAATCATTTTGAAAACCAGTGCTCTTGACGCATTTCACTATAAAATCAATTACTTTTAAAAGCAGGAAGCTCATTCTCCGCTCCGGGAACATATGATACACCACCTGCCTGTTCCAAGAGATGCTTCGTGTTTTTTTAAAAAAATGGGCTTATGGGATTGGGGTGCTCGTCCTTCTGGTGTTATCTGCACATTTCTGCAATAACGAATTTCAAATTCACTCTTTACTCCTATGACCATTACACGGCCCCACTCACAAGCATTCTGAGTCTACACCATAGGGGAACTTTCATCTCTTGTTAGGAATTACGTTTTCCAAACCTGATATGATCTTAATTATCAGAAGTGCATTCATACCCCAGTTCAATCTCTGGCATCGTAATAAAGTACAATAGCTCCATTTCAGATGAGAAAAAGCTGATTCAGGGAGGTACTGTATGTGTCTGTTTGCATAACAAGAATCAGGCCTGGACTTATTTTCTTAGAGAGATGCTTCATGGATAACATTTTCATTTTCATCAAAGGCAAGCAATTTAAAAGCTTCTGTTGCTGTGGACACTCTCTACTATAGCAGGGGATCTGGGCTGATTACAAATGGCAATGTTTTTCAAGGGGCAAAAGGTGCTATTTTATTTCCAGAGCATATGAGGTAAAGCATGGTCACAATGGTGCTGCAATACTTTGGGATCTTTTGTTTTTTTGCAGAAAAGGAAAATAACTCCTCCCAGCTAAGGCTGGCACTGATAAAGTTGTAAGTGTTATGGAACTATATGGTATATGACGCTCGTATCTCTCAGTAAGTGTTTCAAAAGGATCATTTTCTACCAGAGCAGAAACAGTAACTTTTCCTGGCCATTTTAAATGTCATTTAATGAATTTCCTGTTTGGTTCAATTAAAGCCTCCTTGAAAAGAAATCATGCTTTCTTTCCCAAAAATCTCTCTCTGTTCTAGGAACAATTTACTCACTGTCAAAAACTGGCTAAGCATCTTCAATGGGGAAAAAAAAAAAAAAAAAAAAAATCCTGTTTGGTTCAATTAAAGCCTCCTTGAAAAGAAATCATGCTTTCTTTCCCAAAAATCTCTCTCTGTTCTAGGAACAATTTACTCACTGTCAAAAACTGGCTAAGCATCTTCAAAGGGGAAAAAAAAAAAAAAAAAAAAAAGAAAAGAGAGAGAGAGAGGAAAGAAGAAGAAAAAGAAAAGGAAAAATGTTCAGTTCATCCTAAGTCAATTGTCAACAGACTATAGAAAATCAGGATTTTGGGAACAAGCTTGAAGTCCGTGCCCCAAAACAAAAAATCCTTTTTTTGACTTTTCATTAATTCTTCATACAATGTCACTAATTTATTTGTTCCAACAACAAATTGAAATTTTTATGTCTAAACATCCATCAGCACTCAGATAAAAATTAATTGTTACGAAATCTGTATTTGTGGGGGTGTGTCTCAGGTCATGTCGAACCTGCCCTTTAAGTTACCTCTGAAAAAGCCTCCTCTCTCTGAGATAGGCCAGACCCAACTGATCTTTCTACGTCTCTGGTCTTCTCTGAAAGAAAGTAGGAAGTGCTATTTCCCCAGAGCACAGTAAAGAGATCTGAGCATGCCTCTTCTTTAAGCAATAACCATTAATATGGGTTCTGCTTGTACCAGACATCTGTAATGCTCTGGGCTGTATTTTCTGGTGCGATAACAGTGTTGTCTTGAGAACTGGTGCACGAAGAGGACAGAAGGCAGAGAGGCAGAGCTGAACTACTCACTTGTGCTCCTATCTAAGGGACGACACTGTTATCCTGCAGGAAAACCAAGCCCTGAGCCATCAAGGAAAGTTTCATAAATCTTCCTCCACCGATTTTGTCAGTCTCCGTTCTAGCTTGCGGCCCGTGGCTGACCTGGGCTAGAATCCACTCTCTCATATAAGGATACCAAGCGATCAAGATCACTGAAGAACATTTGCTCAGACTCCTTCAGGTGCAGACCCCAGCTTGTTCAACAACCCACCCTATGGGCAAATCTTTCCTGGAAATGAGCCAGAACTCAGGCTAAGAAGTCCAACAGCCATTAACTGAGCATCTGTTTTGTCCCTGGGCCCAAGCTTGATGCTTCGAACCACGTGATGCCTAAGATTCAGCCCTCACCCTGGAGGAGTTTGTAGTCCAGTAGGAGGAACAGACAACTTCAACAGAACTTGATAAGTGGTAAGAAAGGAGAGGGTGCAGGGCGCTCTGTAATTGTCTTCTCATGATGATAACATAGTGCAAACTCATAAGCTTTTGCATGGACTCAGAATTTTCTAGACTGGAGCAATTTCATGGGCAAGTGAGGCAGGCTGTAACATCCTCTCATAGGCCTTTCTCAAATGCGCTTAGGAAAGTCTAGGAATGGCCCTGCCCTTTTTCACACATTCTGCCCACACACATTTGGGTGTCTCTTATGTGCCCTTGAAAGATCCAGGCTTATCACTCCATCTTCATTTACCACTGAATAATTAAGTGCACTGCTCTTCCCATCAGATGTAACTTTGGGAACATGAAAGCTCCAGCTATTGGCCTAAAACCCTCTGTCCCACGGCTCTAGTAGAAGTGCCTCGGGTTACACTAGGAATATCCTTTATGGACCGAGAGGAAACAAATGCCTTCATAACATGTGAGAGCTTCGTGTTACCCAATGAATCTAATTATCACTCGGTGTCTTATCAAGGCTCGGGGTCCAGAGGGACTGGGAAACACAACTGGTGAGTTCTGATGTTGGAGTGAGAATGAGATGGGAAGCTCAGGCCTTTGGTGGGGGGCGTGTAGAGAAGGTAAGAAAATGCTAGTAGAGCAAATGAGAAAAGACAATGAGAATTCTCCATCCTTGTCTTAGATTCTTACTACGCCCCCTCCCCAGGGAGGAGCAGCAACAGGGGGAGGGGGAGGAAGAATAAGAAGAAAAGGGAAGAATAGAAGGAGCGGAAGGTGGTTTCCGTGCGATTAACTGATTTTCCTTTCTGCAAAATGGAATAAACCATACTAACCTACCTCCTGGACATCAGCGGGCATATTGGGATAATGTTGGTGATATCCTTACCGGAAAAAAAGGGACTTAGGGGCTTCCCTGGTGGCGCAGTGGTTGGGAGTCCGCCTGCCGATGCAGGGGATGCGGGTTCGGGCCCCGATCCGGGAAGATCCCCCATACCGCGGGGCGGCCTGGGCCCGTGAGCCATGGCCGCTGAGCCTGCGCATCCGGAGCCTGTGCTCCGCGG
>NW_006772699.1:734868-737869 GCF_000442215.2 Lipotes vexillifer | reverse complement strand
GAAAAAAAAAAAAAAAAAAAAAAGGACTTAGTTTCCTAAATTGCACCTTGATAATTACTGGCATTTCAAACTCAAGAGCATCAGCCTTTACTATGGCAGACATTTGACTAAGGCAGAATCCACAAGGCTAGGTGTGTTTCAGAGTGGTGTGGGCAGATGCCAGGAGACAGGCTGCGATGGAGACTCCAGGATGACCTTCTGCAGCCTTAGGCAAGCCAAGGCAGGCAACTTAATTCCAGCTGATGAATCCCTTCCTTCCTAGATCTGTCCAAGCCAGATCAGCCTTCCGAGGGATTTCAATAAAGAAAACACCCCCAAAACCTAGGTTCTGATACTGTACGTATTGCTTGCTTTCCTCAAATGTAAACTGTTTGCACATGGAGGCATCCTGCCCTCCCTCAAAATGGGCAGCATACACGAGGAAGCCCTCTCTGCATGTACTGGAAAAAACAAAAAGATTAATTTATGTACTTAGGCCCCCAAGGGAGTGACATAAACCCAGTTGGTGTCCCTGCATCCAGGAGACTGCATTAGCACTACTGCATTGCCCGGGAAACTTGCAAAATCACATGCGGCTTGACATCTCCCCCGACCCGGCATCGTAGATAACTCACAGGCACTATTTGCTCCTCAGGGTCAGTGGAATAATGTTCCACGGACACAGTCCAATGTCAGTGGAATAATAATGTTCAGAAAAGGGGTTCCTTGTATTTCATGGCAACTTTGGAATGATAAGACATTGGGGAGAAGCGAGGAGTGATGTAAAGATTTTTGACCTTAGACTGATGAAATCAACCCCATCGAAGGAGTGGATGATTAATCATGAGCAAACAAAACAAAAATCAAAATCAAAATGGAGAAATCAAAACAAAACTCAAAATAAATTTAAAATTACTTAAAAGCCCTGTTTTCTTTCTCTCTTTCCCATAAAAAGTATACACACACACACACACACACACACACACACACACAAACACAGCAGGTTACTCACAAGAAGACAAAAATTTAAATCCCAAGCTGTTAATACCAAATGTTTGTTGTTTTGTTTTAAGTAAAACTTTTAAATTTGAGATAATTATAGATTCACATGCTGTTGTAAGAATAATGCAGAGAGATACCAAGTACCCTTTATCCAGTTTCCCCTAATTGTAACTAACATTCTATGAAACAATAGCAACAATATTACAGCTAAGATGCTGATGTTGACCCAGTCAAGACACAGAACATTTCCATCACCAAGAGGGTCCCTCATACTGCTCTTCTCTGGCCACACCCACTTCTCTTCCACCCTCCCTTTTAAGAAGTGAGGTGAACTTTAGACATCCCAATCTTAAGTATACAGTTTGAAAAGTTTTGATAAATAATGCAACCATGTAACTCTCAGCTCTCTCAAGACAGAGACTATTTCCATCACCCCAGAAAGTTCCCTTGTGTCCTTTTTCAGGCAATCCCCAAGCCCTCTAAGTCATGCTTATGATTTCGACCACCATAAATTAGTTTTACATGTTTTGAACATTTATAAAGGGAATGATAAGTCTGTGCTATTTTGTATCTGACTTCTTTTGCTCAGCGTAACGTTTCTGAGATTCACCCATGCTGTTGTGTATCTCAGTAGCTTACTCCATTGTATCGCTAAATACTACTCCATGTGTGATACGAGAGTTCACTCATCCATTAATTTGTGGGTGGACGTTTGTTTTGTTTCCAGTCCATGGTTATTGAGAACCAAAGCTGCTATTAACATTCAGGCAAAAATCTACTTTGGGACATATATTTTTAGTTTTGGGGGGTGAACACTTAGGATTGGGATTGCTGGGTATATGTTTAATTGTATAAGCAAATGCCAAACCATCTTCCTAAGTGATTATACGACTTTACAGCCCGCCATCCCCACCACTGTATATGAAGTATTCTACATCCCTGCTAGTATTAATGTTGTCAATCTTTCTAATTTTAGCCACTCTGGTATGTGTGAAATGATACTAAGTTTTATTTCTTTCTACCCAGACACATGGCAGAAAGTCTTGAGATACATTTTGCCTGCTTGTTTGTTTGTGAGATACATTTTGTAATCCAACGTGTGGATTAGACGTCTTGTTGGATCTCAGTTAAAGCCACAGCTTAAGCATCTAGCTGGCAACATAAGACAAGACATGCCATCTCAAGCTCTCCAGATGCTTCTAATGCAGGCAGTCCTCCAACTTCACTGTGACCAACAGTCCTGGGGAATGTAAGTTTCATGTGATCCTGACTTATGCATTTAGCAGGGTCCCCTTCAGGTTCTGGCGAACACTTTACCCATGCTTTGGTTACCTTGAGTCGAAGGAAGTGTTAACCCCTTCAACTGGGATATACCCAGCAGTCCCAATCCTAAGTGTCATGAACTCTAAATATTTGTCCACCTTTATGCTATTGCCAAGAGAGATGAAAATTGGCTGACGGGTCAGACTAGCCAGTTGGACATTTTCACCTACTCTGCATGCTCCTGTCGAGAAAAACAATGTTTGTTTGGCCCATCAATGGGCATCCTATTGACTTGCCTGCATGGCTCCTGGCAGGCGCCCACGGACAGAAATGGATCAGAGCTGGTCCCCATGACGCTGACACAGGAGTCGGCAAGAACACCTCACCTGTCATCTGCGTTCAGCTAACTGGACCCCAGAGCCAAGAACTGCACCTGATTCTGCTCACCTGTTAAAAGTATGTATAAAGACAAATATACGACTAAAGTTTGGATGTAGAGAGATGCTATAATCACATCTGTGAGCTGATATGAAGCGTCCCCTCCTCTCCGGGGTGCATCTGAGAGACAAGAAAACAAAACTAGGAAGACCCAGGACTCGGACACTGTCAGCACACGGAGCCGGTCATGAGTACAAACACAGGGGTGTTTTCACACAGCAGGCATGATAGTAAGGCACTCAAGGAGACTTGCATGTGTGTTTTATTCTAACATCTTTCTGCTTTATAGTCACACCTCACGTCTCCATATAGTCACACA
>NW_006772699.1:733853-734858 GCF_000442215.2 Lipotes vexillifer | reverse complement strand
ATCGGAAGATGATGGTCAGGAGAGAGAGAGAGAGAGAGCTGTGGGTGAGTAGTCCGCCTGGTACAGTGGGAAATACTGGGTCTCCCGTCTGAGCATAAACTCCCAGCCTCCACACTTACAAGCCATAACGTGGGAGCCACGTGGGAAAGTATTTAACATATCCAGGGCCCCGATTTCCTCCTCTGTCAAATGGAACTTACAACGTTTATCCCATGGAACTACTAGGGGAAGTAGACAGGCTAAAACCTGTGAAAATCTTCTAATATCCAAGCTGAAGTTACTAGGACTCAAACATGGACTGAATCTTTTTTTTTTTTTTTTTCTTGGCCACACCATGGGCTTGTGGGATCTGAGTTCTCCAACCAGAGATGGAACCCAGGCCCCAGCAGTGAAAGCACCAAGTCCTAACCACTGGACTTCCAGGGAATTCCCAAACATGGACTGAATCTGACGACATTGTCCATGCGGACATCATTCTGGTTTGAAGCCACTCAAGCTGTCTTTCTAACTCTCTGGCAGAGGTTCTGAGATTACGTAGATAATTTAAACTGTTTATTGGTCAATTAATCCTGTTTCTATTCAGATGCAAACAAGGCTGTTGAAATAAAGGTGACTGAGAGACCAGGTGGTGTCCTCACATGATGAGTTAAAGCCTGAAAACATTCCACACCCTCTTTATATAGCTTCGGTTAGAGTATAAGAGATGGGTGTTCGGGGTAATCCGTCTACAAGGTCTTAAACCGGACAACAAATATTAAAGTCCAGTTTTTTTGGATCTGTGAGCCATTCTCTTGTCTCCTCATTCTTTCTCTGTTCCAGGGATATGGCAGGAGTACGAATTCTGATTTAGAAGGGGCAATAAGCAAAATGCTAATTGATGTAAAAGTGGCCTAAACCAAGGGAGCAAGTCCTTCCGCTTGGGTCAGGTGAAGGAAGAGGCTTCACAGGCAAACTCCCTACTGAAGGATGGGTTGAGTTCATCAGACAGTTGAGATGGAAAGAGTG
>NW_006772699.1:731238-733734 GCF_000442215.2 Lipotes vexillifer | reverse complement strand
AAAGAGTGCCCCTGGCGGTGGAAAACGTGTGATTGGGGAGGGTGGCTGGGATGTTGCCTGTAGGAATGGGGAGAGGGAAATGAGAACAGATAGGCAGACCAGGTAGAGAGTGAGGGCTTTCCACGACGGTAAAATATATGTTTTAGTTGCCCTTGTGTTTCAGTACCTGACAGAGCCAGGCAGAGGAAACATGCTTGGATTGGCTTTTGGGAAGATAGCAGTGATTAACTAGCAGTACGACAGATGGACTGTAAAAGGCAGAGGGTGCAGGTGGGGATGCTGCGGAGAGTGTTTGTGCAGACCCAGCTACAGGCGACAAACTAAGACAGCAGGGTGAACTTCAAGAGCCAGGAAAACAGGTTAGAGACACTAAAGAAAGGAAGTGGCAGAAATGGTCAGCTGGCCCTGGGTCATCAGGGAAAAGGAAAAATCAAGAAGGGCTGCAGGTTTTTAGCTGGGGAACTCGGAGAGGGACATATTTTCATAGGACCTAGAAGATCACTCGCTGGTCTTCCTTTTCTCCTTCCCTATAAGGACAGTTCCCATTTCAGGACTTAACTTCCTTCTTAATATTCCGGTGTCTTCCTCCAACACGGCTGCCCCCATCCACTAGCAATACTAACTAACAGGACTTCACTGCAGGTGATATGATGTCACACAGATATGGGTGTCCGTCCTGGCACTGGTACTCACAAGCTTTCAGACTGGGGGAAAGTTCTTTAATCCTCTTAGGCTTTATTTCATTTGTAAAGTAGGGAGACCACACCACTCTACTCACAGGGTTGTCTTCATGAAGATTACATGGGGTCAAGTACAGAACATCCTCTGCACAATGTCTTGTTCATCTTAAGGGTTCAATAAACGTTAACTACCATTTTTATTGTTTTGCTACTTTGGCTTATTATTATTATCATCATCATCAACATTTTGGTCATGTCTCATGGTCATTCAGGACACTTTCTGAGACACATTAAGAGCTCCCCTCCTTCTTTCACACTTTATGTCTATGACAGCATGATTTGCCTCTAGACCTACACTTTGCAAGCTGCAATGCCCATATGAATCACCTGAGGATCGAATTCCAGATCTAGAATCTAATTCAGGGAGTCTGGGGTGGGGCCTCAGAGACAATACTTCTCACAAGCTCCCAGAGATTGCCAATGTGCTGGTTTGTGGACCACCCTTTAAGGAACAAGTATCCAGACTCTCCAGACAATTCTGGAGTGGCGAATGAAATGCAGACTGTAACCCATTTTGATCTTTCAGTGCATATCATTCATGCTGACCAGGAAACACTTCCTTTTAGAGTCAATAGCTTCACTTTAGTTACATACTTTGTTTCCCTACCTACGTGTTTAACTCCTGTGAACGGGGCCAACTGAAGATCACCCAGTCTTTTTTTTTTTTTTTTTTTTTTTTTTGGGTTTTTTTGCGGTACGCGGGCCTCTCACTGTTGTGGCCTCTCCCGTTGCGGAGCACAGGCTCTGGACGCGCAGGCTCAGCGGCCATGGCTCACGGGCCCAGCCGCTCCGCGGCATGTGGGATCTTCCTGGACCGGGGCACGAACCCGTGTCCCCTGCATCGGCAGGCGGACTCTCAACCACTGAGCCACCAGGGAAGCCCCACCCAGTCTTTTGAGACTCTAAAGTTCTTGGAACTGAAGCGGGCATTAAAAAATAAACTCTATTTATTCCGTGCACAGTGAGCGAAATCCTTGCACATCCAAATGTAATAAAGATATTTTTCGACACCTGTTCTATAATTTATCACACAATTTCTCTCTCTGCTTACTGTGGCTTATCATCAGGACAATACCAATCGGATAAGATGAAGATGCTGCCAGTAAGTTTTAATATTATGGTGAAATTGTATATTTTCCTAGATGGTTGATTTGATACAAGGCCTAAGCCTCGGTCCATAAATCTTTGGGTGCTTGAGATTTGTAGTAATTTCATATTTAATCTATAGCCTATCAATACATCGTCAGGACCTGAGAAATGACTATGAAGAACTTGGGAGATAAGCACGGGTGATAGTGGATAATAACCTAATTTCAAATGCATTTATAGACAGAGGACCCTAGAATGGGCAAAATAAGTCAGGTGTTTTTTTTTTTTTTTCCCTTATATTGTTGATGATTTTGCATGCTGGGCTCTTGTGCGGGTGTTTTCTTAGGCATTATGGACGCCATCATGTCATGAATGATACTAAATGCAAAGAAAACAGTTCCTTTCTGGGAATTTTGTTTAGTTAAAGCGTTGTATGTGAATTTCAAGATCTCCCTCAGTTATTTACCTCCTTGAGTTTAGAACTTGCCAAGGGCTGGGTGTGAGAATCTATGTGCCCTGAAGGCTGCGACTATGCTTTATTCCTGACTGTCCCTCCCGCACTGAGAATAATACTTGACCCGTAACAAATCTTGTTTTTTGAGTGATTGAATCTGGTGTTTAATCTTCATTCATTTGTTGGAAGCCACCAACAGAGCCACTTCTAAAA
>NW_006772699.1:729979-731228 GCF_000442215.2 Lipotes vexillifer | reverse complement strand
TCCTGCTTCTCCTTTAGTCTAGGTGTCAAGTTAAATTGTTAACATCCTCCTCCAAGCTCCTCTCCTGACAGATGAACCCATTCCAGAACAATCCTGGGCGCTTAGAAATGCAGACACCCTGATGTTATGACTCTTATTTCCTCCACGTTGCAAACAGAAAAGGGGCTCCCGCCTTTACAACTCAGCAGTCAGCTGAGATCAGCATACTCAGACAGCAGAGCGTTACTTCATATTCGCCTTGTCTCGTCTGAAAATAAGAGTGTCTTGATTTATTCCATTTCGCGTCGCTGCGAACTTGTGGGAATTTAGGAAACGCAAATAAACTCGAAAAAGAAACGGTTGTGATCCTGTCTCCCTCTGAGAGCCTTTGCTGGATCTATCGCCAGGGCACTCTGATGTACACGCCAACATTTTCGGTTTACTGCTCATAAATTCTGCGCGGCTTGCTATTCTTTCCAAAAGGGATTTCAGAAAGCGAGACACAGAGATTCTTTCCAAACAAAACGCATCCCCCTTAAGTTTCAGACCAAGGCTGCTCTCGCAAAGCATTTTTCTCGGAGGCCAAGGGATCGCCTCCCCACTTCCCCCCTCTGGGGATCCAAGGAAAGCTGAGCTCTCCTCTCTCACTTAGACATAAAAGCCAAGGAATAATGTGTCCTTAAACTATAATTTGCTTGCGTCCACCAGCTTCCTATCCACTCCCACAATGGTCCTCTATGTAAATCAGATTTATTTATTCATAGGCACTAGCATTCCATTACTTTCATCAAAACCAGTCAAGCTGCATTCAGCGGTTTCTGCATTCTTATAAACTAACTGGAAAAGCAATTAACATTCGCCAGCCTTTTAGGTAGTGGGGAGAGGGGGCAGGACCCCACCACCCTCTTGATAACACCACCTCTGTGGGCGGATGGCGGTGCAAAATGACTGCTCCTCTGTGTCGAGGGAGATAAGAGAAGTGACACAGATTAAAACAAATTGTTGATCCATACCAGGGAGAAGCTAGGGAAACAATAGAAGTAAAAGCATAAATGTCAATTTGGGATGATAAAGGATACAATCTAAATGTAATATGAGAGGCCCCCAGACAAAAGCAAGAAACAGAGATTGCACATTAGTGAAGTGCCAAAGTACTGGAGCATTTGAACACACATGCGTGCGCACGCGGAGGCATATGCTCCCAGCATACGAAAATACAAGCAACACATTGTTGATTGCTCAGCAAACCCCATTATGAATTAACCGCTCT
>NW_006772699.1:726845-729969 GCF_000442215.2 Lipotes vexillifer | reverse complement strand
CCGCTCTTGCAGAAATTCTCCCAAATTATGCTCATTTCAAGCTGCTCCGAAGAACATTTTGTCCCCGTGGTAACTTTGCTTCCCATACTGGCTTCATTCTTCTGCTCCTTTTTCTTCTAAGTTCCTACAGGCCACACACACATACACACACACACGCACACACACACACACACGCACACACACACAACCATTCTGGTTGTCAGCCTAACAGGAGGTTCTGGCCAAGTGCTCACTGGGCTCTCTGAGAGAAAGATGAAGAGTGAGGGCAACGTACAAGGTCACCATCTCAGCTTCCAAAACAGTGCCGCCCGCTCCTGTCTCCCTCCCCGGCAGTGTGCCTGAGAAGCCGAGATCTGAAAATTCATTCCTAATTACTTTAATGTCGAGTCCTGCCTTTACGGTGACAAAACTCAAACCACAGGCTCAGCTGTGGCTCCGTCTATTATAATCGCTGCAGCTTGCTAATATGGCAGGCAGAGCTGACAGGGAGGTGTGCAGGTGGGGATGTGTCCCTCATCCTCCCAGACTAGGGCAGCATCTCATACCTGATGGGCTTCAAGTGTCAAGATGGTTATTAATTACCACAATGGTCAGCGTGATGCAGTGGGACCCGGGGAATCATCCACATTCTGGAAATGTTCTGTGCTTGCTCAACACCCATCTCAGTGCCTCTTTTTGAGTATGAGTGGTAACTATTTTTATTCACTCAACATAACTCTTATGCTTGAACAAAAAAGAGAAATACAAACAAATCCTTCATCTCACAGATGCAATGCCGCAAATGCATATGGAAACCAACATTTTGAAAGGCAGGCTATGTGTTGTTTCACTATTATTTAACCGTCACTGAACGTTAACTTTGTGCTAAGTACTATACTAAATGTCATATATTAGTAAACAGTAGCTGTTGTTACTGTTGCCATCCGTAGGGAATAATAATAACATTAATTAAAGTAGCTACACTAAAAGAATAATACTGGGCTGGTTACAAAAAGCTTCTTTACTTTTTACAAAATAATTTGTCAGAAAGTTCCCTTATACACACTTTCCTGAACGTATTGAAAGTACTGGTCATCGTTAAAGTCAACTCAATCTAACCAATGCATATGGAGTCTCCATAACATACAAAGCAACGTGCTGGGCACAAGGGGACAGACAAGACTGAGACCCTTTGCTTGGCAGAGAAGCCTTCTCTTGTTGTCTGCCACGCTATGGGGCTGTGAACCGCATGGGGTACAAACTGTCAGGCGCTGGTTGAAGCGCTTTGCATGGATTTTTATCCTCATCCCCAATTCCCCGTTTCATGGATGAGGAACCTCAGACATTCAGTTTAGTGAGTCTCTCAAGGTCACCAGTAGGCAGGTGGCAGGCTTTGCATCCCCTGACCCACGCTCAGCCTGCTGTTCCACATTCTTTTTCCTACTCCCTGATCTAAGGTGGAAAGAGAGTCCTTCAACTTGGTAACTATTATAAAAAAAAATTCCCCACCTAGGGACAGCCTGAGATTCCCAATTCGCAAAGAAAGAGAATGCTCCATCTCTATTGGGTTTACGGCACTGCAGCCCCATAAGCCCCAGAGATTCCAAGCTCTCATCAGTGGATGAAATATGTTCATCAACTCGTCCCTTTCGCTTTGCTTGGCTTCTGAGACGATGTTCTCTTGGGCTAGAATTGGGATTTGCAGATCACCCTGGAATTCCACAGGCAACTTGTCCCGTGAGCAAGTCTCTTCCTCTTTCTCAGTTTTCACATCAGAATTTAGCAGTGAGGGGAGGGGGGGAGAGGGGGAGAGGGGGAAAAGGAAGCTCCTTCGAGAATTCCTCCTTCCACAGAATTGTCAGGGATGTCTGATGCTCGAGGCATCAAAGTCGGGCCTTCCTCGGTTTGAAAGGCACTGATGCGTCCCCTTGGGAAAAGCATTTCCTCCCTACCCCTTCCCATCCCCTCCCTGTACACCTCTGCACTCAGACTCCAAGTGAGAAACCCAAGGCGGCTCCTTTTTACGTAGAGCCCGGGCCAGCGGTTCCTCTCACCCTGAGAAGGAATTGAGCTACCAAGGCAAGGGCAGTGGACCACTGAGAATAAGTGAGGCCTCCCACGGACTTTCTCCTTTTTTCCTCTTTTTTTTTTTTGTTCTGGGGCTTCCCTCCCTCTCAGGAAGAGCCCGGCTCTGCTCACCGGCATCTCAGCCTTTCAAGGTGAACCTCTAGTCCTGGAGATGTGCTTCCCGGCAAAGGCTGGGGGAGAGGGAAGGGAGGGGGTCCAGATCAAAGCCAGCTTTGAAATGAGTATAATTTTTGGAATGTTGCTAAGAGTGTAACACACAGTTAAGCAGGAAATTGGCTCTGGAAACAGCTTTGTAGTTGCTCCCCAGGACTGATGATTTCCCTGACCTGGTGGCAAAGGTGCAGAGCCGAACAGCGGGGGAGATGAAGATTGCTGACTCTCACCGATCTGATTTAAATTTTTCACCAACCGGGTCCTTTGGCTCTGACTCGCTGCACAAAAAATATAGTACAATAAAGTCAGAAACAAACCCAGGGAGAAACTGGGGCTCTTGAAATGGATTTTTGAGCAGCTTCCAGGACTGGACGTAAAGGACAGGAAGAATATTTTGCTTCCTGTGGCAGACTGAAAAAAGTCACGGAGTAACAAAAAATAGCAACTGTTTATTATGCATCAGACTCTCTAAGTGGCTTCCATCACCCAAGAGTCCATAAAAGGGGCAGAGACCACGGTGCCCGGCACACAGCAAGTGTCCATATATGTTATTAGCTTCTTTAATCCTCATGACAAACCTATAAATTAGGTACCTGTAAGTAAGGAGTCCAAGTAACTTCCTGAAGGCCAGGCAGACAAAAGGGCAGCACAGATCATCTAACCCATGTATCGGAATCTGAACCTACATTCCTCACATGTATACAGAGTGTCTTGCATCTTGTATCAGAATAGTTAACAGTGACATTTGTTTTGATACAATTAATGTTTTGATACAATGAACGCCCTCCAAATTAAGGAGATACCATTTTTACCTAAAATAAAATCCTGCCTATGTTTTCCTACAGAAAAAGAAATAGAGGACAGATAGCCTTTCCTTGTTAGTACCCAGGCTTTTTTCTCTCAG
>NW_006772699.1:709221-726817 GCF_000442215.2 Lipotes vexillifer | reverse complement strand
AGGAATGCCACGAGGGTTGAAGACGTTCTGTACTTCTGGTTTATGCCGTTAATTTCTGTTGGTGGTGGGCGTGTTTTAAGGGGAGGGAATGGAGAGTAGGGATTAGGTAGATAATTGGGGAATCGATGCAGGAGAACAGAAGATTTTGCTGGGAAAGCGAGACCTAGCCACACGCTTGGAGTATCAGTGGAGTGACAGAGGCCGATGCCAGCAGAAGGGGGCTGGTGGGTAGCGGGGGTGTGGGGCAGAAAAGAACTTCAATATGGAGCAAACTTCCCTGAACAGGAGGGGAAAAGACACTTCCAAGAACGGATTCAGACACCTTAAATGAAAGCTCGCTTGGGATGAGATTTGACCATATGTTGTCAAGGATTTAATTTCTTCCTTTTTCTCCTCTCTCCAACTCCCTTCTCTACTGCTGGGGACTGAAATCCCTTTCGACAACACTGGCTAGCTGTCCTTCATGTGTCATATAAGGGCTGCCTCTTCTCACAATAATGGACATTCAGAAGAGAGCACCCTGAGGCTGGAGGTGAACCTCAGTTTCTCCTTGCCTCTCATTCTGAGCTGTTATCTTCTCATCCCAATCAGGAAGGAGGGTGACTTGAAGGCGGGGGGTGGGGGTGGTGGTAAGTGGAATGATGCCCCTAAAAATGTCCACATCCTCATTCCCAGAACATGTGAATATGTTAGGTTTCATGGGCTGAATTGTGCCTCCCCCTCCAAAATATGTTGAAGTCCTAACCGCCAACCTCAGATGTGCTAATAGGGTTATTGCAGATATAACTAGTTAAGACGAGGTCCTACTGGAGCAGGGTGGGCTCCTAATCCAATACGACTCGTGTCCTTGTAAGAAAACAGACACACAGGGAACACTCCATGTGACAATGAAGTCAGGGAACGGAGTTACGCAGCTGCAAGGTTGTCAGCAAACCACGAGGACCTAGCAAGAGACAAGGAAGGATTCCTCTAGAGGTTCCAGAGAGAGCACAGTCCTAACAACATCTTGATTTTGGATTTCTAGGCTCTGGAATTCTGGGACAATGAATTTCTCTTGTTTTAAGCCACCCAGTTTGTGGTCCTTTGGTACGGCAGCCCAAGGGAACTAATGTGGGGAAATGAACTAATGGGGAACAAAGGTTGCAGAAGAAATGAAGTTTGTTAGTCAGGTGACTCTGAGATGGGGAGATTATCCTGTAGCATCTAGGCGGACTCAATGTAATCATCAGGGTCCTTATAAGTAGAAGAGGGTAGCTGGAGAGTGAGAACCAGATGGCAAAATTAGAAAGAGCAGGTCTGACGCTACTGGTTTTGAAGATGGAGGAAGGGTCCATGAGTCAAGGAATTCTGGCAGAGCCTCTGGAAGCTGGAAAAGCCAAAGAAACAGAGGCTCCCCTAGGGCCTCCAAAAGGAACGCAGCCCAGTGACACCTTGATTTTAGCCTAAATCAAGGTGTTTCCAATGTCTGACCTGCAGAAGTGTAAGATGATAAATTTGTGTTGTATTAAGCCACTAAATTGTGGTGACTTTCCTCTGCTGATGGACATTTAGGTTGCTTCCATGTCTTGGCTATTGTAAATAGTTCTGCGGTGAACACCGGGGCGCATGTATCTTTTTGAATTACTGTTTTCTCCAGATACATGCCCAGGAGTGGGATTGCTAGATCATATGGTAGCTCTATTTTTAGTTTTTTACGAAACCTCCATGCTGTTCTCCATAGTGGCTGCACCAATTTACACAATATCACTTATATGTGGAATCTAAAAACGTGGTACAAATGGACTTATTTATAAAACAGAGGTAGAGTCACAGATGGAGAAAACAAACTTATGGTTACGGGGCGGGGGAGGGATAAAATGGGAGATCGGGATTGACATATACACACTACTATATATAAAATAGATAACTAATAAGGACCTACTGTATAGCACAGGGAACTCTACTCAGTGCTCTGTAATGACCTATATGAGAAAACAATCTAAAAACGACTGGATATATGTGTGTATAACTGATTTACTTTGATGTACACCTGAAATTAACACAACACTGTAAATCAACTATATTCCAAGAAAAATTTTTTAAAAATTGTAGGGACTTACTGCAGCAGCTGTGGAGAACTTACACAGGCGGTAACCCTGAACCCATGCAAGTAAAACTCAAGACTCAGGCATCCCCCAGCCCAAGTACAACGTAAGAGGAAATGGGAAAACTCAACCTTGGTTGAGCTTCTGTTTTCTCCCCTTTCTACTTTCTGGCCCTGCATTTAAGGCACACAGTCTCTGCTCTGTACATGTAACAATAAGTATTGTAACAGTAACGATAGCTGTTAACATTATTGATAGCTCACCAGATGCAGGCACCATTCTCAGCACTTAATATACATCTCTTCTGGGCTTCCCCGGTGGCACAGGGGTTGGGAGTCCGCCTGCCGATGCAGGGGACGCGGGTTCGTGCCCCGGTCCGGGAAGATCCCACGTGCCGCGGAGCGGCTGGTCCCGTGAGCCATGGCCGCTGAGCCTGCGCGTCCGGAGCCTGTGCTCCCCAACGGGAGAGGCCACAACAGTGAGAGGCCCACGTACCGAAAACAAACAAACAAACAAACAACAACAAAAAAAAATCTCTTGTTGCCAAGAGTTTCGGATGGGGAGAGCACATGAGTAGGTGAAACAAAAAAAAAAAAAAAAAAATATATATATATATATATATATACATCTCTTCTAATCCTTGAAGCAAACTTTGGTTAGGCTCTGCTCTCATTTCCTTTTTACTGAGGAGGAAACAGAGGCAATCGAAATTAAATAACCTGACCTAAGGTACACAGTTGGACAGTGGTGAAGCCCAGACTTCAGTGGACAGAAGTGGTAGCGGGGTGGGATTCAGAAATTGCTGGAGTGACTGGGCCTCCTGCAGACTGAGCAGCAGAAGAGGGTGTAACCCCTCTCCCCTCTCTGCCGGTCACTATGTCCAGGGAGGGTATGCCAATTGCAAATTACTGTCTATCTCACTTTAAGACTTCTATTGTTTTAATTTCTCCACCACAAACTAGCAATAGATTCATGCTGGAGATATTCAAATCTGGAAGTTGGTCTTCATTCAAAGTTGGCAGGAAGGGTATTGAGAAATGGGAACATGTTGCTTTCTTCCCCCCACCTCTCCCCCACCCATTTCAACTGCGGTGCCAATATCCTGTCGAGAAAAGGATAAAAAGATTGTCTGCATAAATAAATATGCTTTGTAACATCACTGAAACTTACTCTTCCTGCTTGATATGAAAATATGATGGGTGATAGTATGTGAAACTTGCTTCTTCCACTGCTTTATCAAAGTTTATAAACCCACTGGTTTTTGGCACGTAGTTAACATGCTGAAATCCCATGCAAAGAGGATGGATTCAGCCATTAGAACATAGTTGAGGGTCCAGGTTGTGCAAGGAAAAGAGGCAGGAGGATGCAGAGATAAATCACTCCACTAGCTAGGCAGCCAGCCATTGAGCTCTGGTGAGTGCCCTGCAAGGTTCTCACCTTGGGCTAACTCCATCTTGCTGAGGTTGCCAGCAGAGCTTTGCTGGAATGCAAAGGATGCGAAGGAATGATCGCCTCCAGGCCTTCTAAGAGATAATCCCTCATCCATCACTTCACGCGCCCCTGAACCTTCCTTGCTGTGTGGCCGTTCCTGTTCCACCTAGGAATGCCCTCTCCTTTCCCTGCCTTTGCCCAAGGTGTGCCAGCGGCTGGCACAAGGAATAATGATGAACGCAAGGTGTACACTGGGTAAATCACCTCCATTCTCCACTTGCTCTTGAGAGAAGGAAAAGGTACTCTGGATTTCTATATTCCAAATCACAGTGGTCTCAAATTACCTTATGCTCCGGTCCTTCCTTTGCTTCACGTCTTCACACCTAAGTTACCTCTAATCTGTTCCTTGGATACCTCTGAAATCACCCTGCAACATTTTTTTTGCATGCCCAGGAGATGCCAAGATCTCAGAACACAAAGATAGCAGACCTGTGCCCACCCTTAGGGAGCTCACTGTCTGCAAAAGGAATGTGCAAAATTACATGAATCGACTCACTGCCTCTTCCTGCCCCCTTAGTATAATTCATTCAGTCAACATGTGTGTATCGAGTGCCTGCTTTGTGCCAGAACTGTGCTAGATGCTGAGGATCCAACAATGAACTAGAGGGGCAAGGTCATTGGCCCCAAAGAACTTCATTTCAGGGAAATTTAAAATGGAACGCTCATGGGTCATAAGCCACGCCCCCTGGTTGTACAACTTTCTGCAGTCTGATAGCAGCCCTGGGGAGCAAGGACACTGTCTGGTAACAAAGAAAACACCCATAAATATCCACTGCATGAATGACTGCTGGAGTTGATGCTCACTGCTTCCTGGACCCCCTCACAGGTGAGTACTCTTGTTACTGCTCCTGGGACCAACCACGGCTACCCGAGTTGCAGTTTCGATGCCTAACACAGAATAGGTGCTCGATAGGCATTTGTTGATCTCATTCGGGTTCCTCACTTTGCTGCCCACCATGCAGCATGCATGGCCTTTCCTGTGCAACACCTCTGTTCTACAGGAACAATGAAAACTGCAGGCAGTTCCTTCATCTTAGGTAAAACAAGATATGATTGTCTCTTATCACAAAAGGAAATAGAAAATCACTCTGAATTCTAGAGATTGTGGCAGATGGAAAAAATTTCAAATCTTCTAATAAGAAGTTTATATTCTGAGCTCTTAATAACAGGTTTTGGATGCCTAAACATGCTTTTTTCCTAGGGTTTGTTTAACCAAAAAATATGTATTCATAAATTGCACAGTCCTCAATTTAGCAGAAATCCAAAGAGAATGTGAGAGTAATGATAGGTTCTTGCTCTTAGGAATTTAACTGTGCTGCCATGGATTTACTTATTTTAATGTAACTCGGGATAAATTATTCCTCTATAAATATAACTCCTTCAAAATTCAGAGTATTTCATTCTGTGGAAGGACACGATTTAGTATCAGTATTCAAGACTGAGGATGCTAAGCATTCAGAACTATCTGCCCACAGAAGAAAGATTTAATAATAGTGAAAGTGTACCATAAGCGTTGTCTCTTCCTTGTTTTTGGAGGAAATGAATGTGGACTGAGCTATGAGTTAGTGGATTTCAATGACAGCACTTTTTGTGCAATAACAGTTTAGATCTTGGAGCCACTTTGGAGAAATGAAAAATGTTAGAAGTTTCTCTCCCAAACAGAACTTACTTAGCATGCCTTTATTCTTTTTATTTGTAATGGAGGGAAGGAGAATATTAAACACACATTTTGAAGAGACAATTATAATAGGTTTTGGCATCCTGGATACCCCAGGGAATAACATCTATGAGATTGCTATTTTATGTGATTCTTGCCCCGAATGGCAAGTGCATTTCATCATGCATGCCAATCTGATTGATTAGTAGTGGCTGCTTAGAGGACTGTTGAGAAGTACTGGCAGGCTGCATCTGTTCCCAGCAGGAAAGAGCACTGCGATCAATTAGTGATGTCTGCCCTGGGTGCAAGAATGAGAAGTAGTGTGGCATGTACACTTAGTTTCTGCCAATGCGGGTATAATTCCAAAACCAGAAGAGAAAATTTTCATCGTGTTAGTACTGCAGACAGATAAATTAAGCAACACATCCCAATGGGCCAGATTGTTATAGAATAGTCAAAAAACGAATCCTGTGAGAGTCCTAGAAGATAAATCCCTGGTCGATAATTGTATAATAAGAGCCCAATCTGCCCTTCATGATTAAAAAACATATCTATTGACACAAAGTCTGATATTTCGTGCAAATGTAGTCTGTCCTAGACAAAAGCCTTACTCACAATTGTAAAGGCAGGTGTGAATTTCAGAAGGCTTAATGTTCCTTAACCACATGAGTTCCATCGTCTGTTCTGTTTCTACTCATAATATAAGTGCTAACCTACATTTATTTATAATATAAGTGCTATCCTACATTTATTTATTTTTCTCTATAAAATAAAACTATTTGTTCAAAATTTTATTTCTAGTTTGCATTATAAAGTCAAGCCATTTGGGTGATAATAAACATCCTAATTTTTGTGTTCAAACCCCAACTATTTATATATATATATATATATATATATTTTTTTTTTTTTTTTTTTTTTTTTTTTTTTTTTTTGTTCAACAACCAAACAATTATAAGTGAAGGATGATAGCTGAGTACTGACAAAGTAGATCCCTTTAAGAGTAATTTTCCGGTGACACTGCAACAATACTTTTGATAATCCTTCATTCCCTAAAGAAGGGAGATTAAACACAAGTGATTACATTATGCCACAGGACAAAGGGAATGTAGTTAATATTTTTGAAGTAAGGCAATAATCAGACATTCAGTCGATTAACCCTTTAAAAAGTCCAACTGTAAATCCTGACACAGGATAAAGAAAACTTCCACGTGGCATCCAAATTTTAGAAAATTATACTATAAATTTCTAGTTTGTTTTCTCTTTTCCCTTTAGAAAAGGAAACTCTCTCCCTTGGAAGAGAATATAACTGGTTCAATTTTTGCTTTAAGAAAAAAGAAAATGAAAATATAAAACTCAGCAGAAATGTCACACTGAGGAATCATAATAAGCATTAAACATTATTTAAGTCATGCATAACCACTAAAATATATGACCCCTTTCCATAAATTGAAAGGCGCTGTATTCAGCAGATTATGGGCCTCAAATGCTGAACTAAGGGAAGCTCCTAAGATACCCATGCCTTTGTAGACCTAAAGATTAACTCTGATCCGTGGTACCTTTCTCTCCAAGCAAGCAACACACTCTGCCTGGAGAACTGCCAAGGCTGGACTTTCTCTTCTCTTTCGTCAGGAGATATTTGTTGAGAACCTGTATGCTGAGGACTGTGTTGGGGAGAGAAGGAGGGAGGGAAGGAAGGAAGGAAGGAGAGAGAAGAGAAGAGAAGAGAAGAGAAAAGCGTGACTACAGACTTTCTCCTCCGAGGATTTCCAGCCAGCTGAGCTCTGCCAATAGTCTCTAGACAACACTTTTAGCCTCATCTGTTGCTAACAGCATGTGCAGTTGTAACAACAGAAAGCCTAGAACAGAGTGATTCTGAGAACCAAGAACTGGCTGGAAATATTAAACAGGCAACCAGAGGAAATGCTCCAGTCAAAAACTAACTTTAACTTAGAGACAGGGAATTTCAGCTTAGAAGGATCTAGAGGATCATAGAGTTGAATGTCCTCATTTTGCAAATGAGGAAACAGAATTATATGGCTAAGTGACTTGCTCTCTTACTGTTATCTGTCTACAGGACACAGCGTCTTTAGGCAACAGAGAACTTCGTGTTTCCCTAAGAACTTCGATGTCATCAGTTCTATCAGATTGATTTAAGTGAGGGTGGCATCAGAGTTAAAAATTGGGTCGTATGGCTATTAATACAAAATCAATGATGCTTTTATCTCTTATGTTGGGGCTTGCAGGAGAAAAGAAGGAGTAATACCTCTTCCCGAATTCTTAGGTCTATACATAGGCTACAAGAATTTACAAAAAGGGGCTTCCCTGGTGGCGCAGTGGTTGAGAGTCCGCCTGCCGATGCAAGGGACACGGGTTCGTGCTCCCGGTCCGGGAAGATCCCACATGCCGCGGAGCAGCTGGGCCCGTGAGCCATGGTCGCTGAGCCTGCGCGTCCGGAGCCTGTGCTGCGCAACGGGAGAGGGCACAACAGTGAGAGGCCCGCATACCGCAAAAAAAAAAAAAAGGAATAATTTACAAGAGTTTTTTTTTTCATTTTTAGGATGATTTCAACAAAGTAAAGGGTCCAGGACCATCTTGACCAGAAAAAAAATTGCCCACTTTTATTTATACCCCTTTTTATTACTGAGTTGGTGTCGTGAGTGACAATGTCTAAAGTGAGCCTGTTCAACTTTTGGTGCAGTATTTTGCAAACTAGGGTCTGTGAGTTCTTAAAATGGAGATATACAGATATGGAATATAATAATTCAGATTTATGCTTTCTTAAGTGGATATGCCTCCTTTGTCTTTGATTTCATCTGCTGTGCCATCTAGGATAGAGGGCCTATTTAATTAGATTCTAGGGCAGCTGGCAAAAATATCAACTCCCAGTCTCTCTCCCTCCTTTTCCCAGCTTTCTGTTCTTTCTTTCTTAATCAAAGGAATGTAATGTAGCCAATCAGCAGAAAACCTACAAACAGAAATAAGAAGCCACAGGAGGCAACATTCACTTTGGACACCCCCAAGGCACAACTTTACATAGAAAACAACATGAATGGCTCCCCCTGGATTTGTGCGCCCCGCTGGGCTGAGTACTCTCCTCGCTGAATCCGATGGTCGATGTGAAGTCAGAATCTTGACTCTTCAGCCTCATTAAAGACAGACCGAGGCCGGGGTGGGTAGGAGGTGCAGATGACTGCGCCCAAATGCTGACCTTGAGTAGTTTTGTCAAAGGAGAAACTGATGGGTTTGATCGCGGCCACTGACTTCAGGATGGGTGGGTAGCGATGCCTTTCTCAGAAAATCAGGGGCTGCTGCACTTGGGCAAACAGGTGCACAGGCTAATTGTCAGCTCCCTGCCGAGTCCGCCAGTCCCCAGAGAGTGGGCCTTCGCCTTGGGAGTTCTTTGAAATGGTCCCTGATTTGATTGTTTAGCGCCGCCCACAAGAGGCTCTTAATTGCATTCCTAGAGCACTGGCTTTCCACGGAAATTACTTAAAACACAGCTTAAGTGTTAAATCTGGACTGTGTAATGTGCAATTGAGGGGTTTTCTTTTATTTTATTATTAAAAAAATAAATAACCTCACTCCCGGCTGCCTCCTTGTAGGAAGCTCTGACAGGTTCAGTGGGAAACCTTGGGGCTGGCGCACATTAGAAGTTCTCTCCTGCAGAGTTGGCAGGTGTGAGCTATGTCAAATAAATTTATTACAGTCTGTGCTAATAATGAAAATTATAGAAAAGCTAGATGAAAGTGCTCTACAGCCAGCTAATTTGAAGCTACCTTACTAGACAATAACAAGCTCCTAAGAGTTTTTCCTTTTTTAAAAAAAAAAAAAAAAAACACTAATTATGCTTAATGTTCCCTGTCGCATTAGCTTTCATGGTAATTATATTTCAAAACTTTTGCAATTAGGGTGCAGTTAATATTGTGGAATATTGCAATTATTTTTCATTGTGACACCTCTATTGAAAACTGGTGGCATAATGATCACATTGTTCAACTAAATCAGAACTGTAGAAATATGGCAAATGAACCAATTACACATTATTATTTCTAATTACAGATAATGTCATTTTCTCCGCTTTTGTCCTAAAGAATTTCTCAAACACAGATATCCTGAATTCTCCTATTTGTAAAGTCTCCCTCGTTTTCTCATCCACACACTGGTATTTTCTTATATTAGTGCCTTGAGTGTTAAATTTAAAAAGGTCGCATGGGGATTTCTTGAATTTTCTTCCTCCACCCCCAACTCCCTGCTGTGGAGTTTCTAAGCCAGATGCTCTCATTGAAAAATCTCAGCCTTGGCCTGGCTACAGACAACACACTGCTGCTAGGAGCCCGTGTGAATTTAGCATCTCATAATCATCATTCACAATGGCTCATTTTTATTCATTCCACAGGTCTAACCTCTCCTCGCAATGAAGATTCATCGGTGGTAACTTGCTGTATCCCAAATACCTTCTAAATAGCCCCTATTACCCCTGCTCCATCACAAAATGATGAGGTCGGAAGTTGAATTTTTTTCATCTGTGTGTTTCTACCTCTGTATTTCTAACTATCTGAAAATGGAATAGAGACCCACAGAGGGTTTCTGGGAAATAGTTAAGTTTGGATTTGGGGATTTATTTTTTCCTTTTATGTCTAATATCCTCATCTATGGTGACCCTAATAATAATGATCGTGACCATGAGGTCATTTACAGACTCACCATCCCTGATCATATGGGGTATGAAATGCTGTCCAATTTCATCCTACAACCATGTCTTGAGACATAGAGACTAGACATTAATATCCAGCTCTACAGATAAAGAAAATGAAGCTTAAAGAGTTGTCCAAGACCTTATATCTAGTCTGTGGTCATCAAATTGAGAGCAGCTCTCCTGGCCCTTACCCACCATCCCTATGGTCAGGACAATCACTCAGGCATTGCGGGTATCTGGGATGTGGCACTTTCAGCGTTCACCCCAGGACAGTCCCCAGCTTACCAGGACCACTGATCATCCTATCTATAGTTACAGTTAACTTGTCTATGAACTAAGAAACATATAGGTAAGATGCTTTCTACCTTGCGCTCCCTTTAAGTTCTGAGTTTCCAGAGTAAGAGAGGGACACAAGTGAGAAATGGGGGAAGATAAATAGAAATGACCCCACAGCTAGATTTAATCCCCCTCCTCACCTATCGGTTTTCCCAAGAAGCCTGCAATCTCTGTGTGCAGGAGGGGCTGGCTATTGCCCCCTACTTGGGCTCTAGGACCTCTCTCTGTCCCCAGCCTGTGGTAAGTGTGCAATACATATTTGTGAACTGATACTGCTGATACTAATAACTTGTGTCTATAGAGCCCTTATTAAATTACTTTGCTAAGTAACTTAAATGCATTTTCTCAATTAATACACATACCAATTTACTAAGGAAAGCGCTGTGCTACTTTTCTCCCTTCTGTACCAGTGAGGGAGCCAAGACAGAGAGAATCTAGGTGATGTGGTCACTGTTGCCCAGGAAGGGTGTGTGGGAGGCAGATGGGGACACAATTCTGATGATTCTACAGCCCAGGCTCTTAACTATAAGATGATACTTTGGAAAGAAGGACCACTGTGGCTTATCCAACCCCTTGACGGTGTTTGACTCTTTGAGTCTAAGACAGAGCATCTGCTTGAGGGGAAACAAATGTCCTGTTGTCCTGCCCGGGGAACGTAGACGGGCATATTTTTCCTCTGCTTGCCCAGGCTCACAGGACAGCAGAAAAGCTTCCCAGGCACATAATCATGCTTGGAATTTCTCTGTAATCTAGTCTTGGCTGAATTCACCTCTCAAATGAGCGACTACAGCTGCCTCCTAACTTGTTCTCTCCTATCTATTCTTCCTACTCTCCCATTCCTCTCCATTCAGCCAGAGTGATCTTTCAAGAGCTCGTTAAAGCATTGCCACGCCCTGCTTCAAATCGACCAAAACTTCCCCTTGCAGTTTACAGAAATCCTGAACCTCTTACTTTAATTGCCTGCATCAGCTCTTCTCAAACTTTCCTGAGCAGGTCCACGAATGGCCTGAGGATCCAGTGGAGGGAAATGCCTGTTCTGAATCATAAGTTCTGGAGTGGGGCGTGGACGCTGTATTTTTTTTTTTTTTTTGCGATACGCGGGCCTCCCACCTCCATGGCCCCTCCCGTTGCGGAGCACAGGCTCCGGACGCGCAGGCTCAGCGGCCATGGCTCACGGGCCCAGCCGCTCCGCGGAATGTGGGATCTTCCCGGACCGACCGGGTCACGAACCCGCTGCCCCTGCATCGGCAGGCGGACTCCCAACCACCGCGCCACCAGGGAAGCCCAATGCTGTATTTTTAATAAGCTCCCAGAGGCTGCGGGTGTTACTGATGCTATCTCCACCTACTTTTCTATCACCTCTCGGGCTTCTCTCCCCCGGGCTGGTGACGTTCTAGCCACGTGCATTTTCTTCTAGCTCCTCTACGTAATCCGGAGCTTTCCTGTCTTGGAGCCTTTTCCTTACTGTTCCCTTGCCCTGTATAAAGCCCTCCCCCTGCCCCAGGCCCTAGCCCAGCCACTCAAACCTTGTTCCATGGTAACCGCAATTTTACTTTTCTGGTTTCTGTTAAAAAGTTACCTCCTCAAAAGGCTTCCTCCCCCATCCTATCTAAGTAGGTATCTTCATGTTCGTTTTTGTTTGTTTAATCTCAACACCTGGTATGTTTCTGTCATAGCACTCACGTTGCTCATCATTCTATTTTTATGACTCCAAGATTTTAAGTTCCGCTTTAGAACAGAAGCTTCATGAAGGCAGGGGCCACATCTTCCTTGGGTACCCTTAGGCCCCTAGTGCTTAGAAGAGTGCTCCCTTGGGATAGGCGTGCAATGATTATAGTGAATGGAAGCTCTATCCAATCAAATGGCGGGTTCACTGTACATCAGAACATTCATGGGAATTGCTTCCGTTTGAACTGCAATTTCCCTTAGGCTGCCAAAGCTATTTTTCCCAGGAGTACAGAACAATATGTAAAAATGCCAGATTTGTTTTCCTGTTTGGAACAAATACAGCCAATCTAAGTGCCTCACTCCTTTCATATAAACTGGAGGAGTACAAAAGCAAACTGCCACACGCGATCACTTTCCAGGCGGAATTGAAGCCCTGCAATGTGAAACCAAGTTCCCCTTCATAAGAGACAGAGAGCTCCGAAACATGTAAGTGACACTGGGTCTCATCCTCCCTGAGTCGGCTGCCACAACGCTTTATTTATACAACTCATTCCATTTCTCTGAGGAGTCTTACGAGGACCTTATCAGTTTTCCTCTTGAGGAGGCAACTCCATAGGAGGGACGAATCCTCTTAGGCTGGGGCAGCCCTAGAAAGTGAATGATATGATCCGTGTCACAGAAGCAGAAGCCGGGGGACCAAGGAGGCTGCAATGGCCTTGTGTCTGATATCTTGAGAAGGGCAAGGAAATTAAAATGACAAAGCAACCACGGATACCAACAACAGTAGCAGTTGTGGAGATGCCAGCCCGGGTCCACACCTTGGGTACGGCACTTTCTACACTTTGCTTTGAGCACTTAGATCTACTGAAGGCAACAGTTAGGTTCATCTCCGATACACATGCAGCTTCTTGGGACAGAAGATCCACACCTACGCATCCTCCCTCCCCCTCCCCACTGCCCCTTCACCTGCAGAGACAGCCAGAGCCTGCTCCTAAAACTCTGTTGCTTGTTGGCAGGGATACTCCTTGACCTGACTCAAGATGGCCTGAAGAAATCGAAGGGGACTTGTTTTTCAAAAAGAGCCTGTGTAACGGGTTAAAACAGCCTCACTCGTATGCCGTTGGTCGTTCCTACGCGGCTACTATATTTCATTGGCAATATGTTATACAGAGTTATAAAAAGATCTATTGCCTATGAGCTTCTATTTCAATTTTATCCGAAGGAAACAATCGTAGATGGGTGAAGCAATTTTTATAGAAGGATGATCTTTGCAGTGATATTTTTTAACACCAAAGAAAATTGAAAAAGCAAAAGTGCCTGACAAAGGGGGTAAGTTTAAATAAATCGTGCTATGTCAGCAGGACGGAATAACACTAATATGGTGCTCTGGAATAATACTTAATAACATACAATAAGATGAATAACTAGTATTTACGAGCAGTTATGAGCTTGTGAGTCGAGGCGCTAAGTTCATTTACGTACCAATTTATTTCCTCTCGCAAAGATGCACTGACATGGATATTATTATGACTCCCATTTTACAGACTAAGAAACTGAGACCTAAAGAGATTAAGACACTACCTAAGGTCACCCTGCTAGTAAGTGCTGGAGTGCAGATTCCAACTCGGGCAGTCTAACTCCAGAGCCCAAATTCTGAAGCCTAGTGTCCCCGTGTGCTGGTTCACGGTACCATACGTTGCCATGTGAAAGAGGGTTTGTGTAGAGTGGAATCTCTGATTGGGATTTAAAAATTGCATGAATATGTCATTACATATAACTTGTTTATAATATATAATTGCATATAATAAATATAATGGGTTTTTCTTTCCATCCTAGGTCAGCACATATTGATTGTCGACTACTTGCTCAGGAACAGTTCCAGGTGCTAGTAATTTAGTTGTGACCAATTAAGATAAAATTCTTGTTCTCAGAGATCTTACACATAGAGAGAGACAGAGAGAGACAGAGGAGAGAGAGGGACGCTATATATCAAAGGTTAACGGTGATTATCTCTGGGTAGGTGTAATTTGGGGTATTTTTAACTGCCTTCTTAAATCTTGTCTAAATATTCCAGTTGTTCTCCTATGTTCACAGAACATAATAAGAGCATAGTTCATTCACGTTATTAATGAAAGACAATTTTAAAAAATTAAAAAGCACATACATTTCAAAAACGACGTCTCAGTCCACTTTTACCCTCTTATCTCCCAGGGGCTCCCCGTGAGTCTGTCCTGAATTGCCTGTCTCCAACAGAAGAGTCCCCTGGGCCAGCACTGCTGTCCTCCCGTCCCTGGCAGAGCCGGTCATGGTGCTATCAATTCTACCTCCCCTGTCGCTCCCACTGCTGAGTCTCTGTGCTTCCGGAGCCTTCCATCAAGACAGGACACGCCAGGCTGACTGAAGGCGTGACCTATTTCAGACAATCTCTCTGTGCCACAGTCATAACCAGGTAGTTATTAACCAACCCTGTGATTAACAAGAAAATTAACAGTTTGAAAACAGGGCCAATCCTCCTATCCTTTCACTTCAAAAACGAATCTGTGTCAACCTCCTCTATCTGGGCTCTTTTGCAATTAATTCTCACAGCCAAATTTCACTTCGAAACATGAGAAATGATTTTTTAAAAACCTTGTGTTGATAAATCATTACCGCAATTCCCAGATTTTTACCGTGAATCATCAGAGCAGCCCTAATTAGAAAACAAATACAAATAGAGAAGTTCTCATGGCAGGCCTGGGAAAGTTTCTTCTCTTGCCTGCTGGGAAAATCATTTAACCTCTCAGGGCCGTAATTTCCACCTTCATGATAACCAGATAATAATTCCTCCCCCACATAAGTGTCGGTGGTTTCATGTATATAAAGTGCTTTGATGACTTTTTAAAAAATTGCAAGGGAAGTACCAATGCTTTTTCACATCTCTCTGGCGCCTGACATCTAAGGGTTTCCTAATGCACCGCAGTGCAACGTTTGCCTCTGTGTGATGTTTCCAGAGGAAGGTATCATTCTTTCCCCCTCCCCGTTTTTTTTTTTTTTTTTTTGAAGGGTTTTTCCTGATCTATCTATCTAATGTAGCACTTCTTTGTCATTCTTTATCAAATCACATTATAACATTCTTCACAGCACTTAAGAATATCTAAAATAATTTACTTTTTTCCCCCCCCCCCTTTTTTTTTTTTTTTTTTCTCGTGGGTTGAGGGCACAGACAGAAAGATACTGTAAGAAGCAGTATGAGGTCTAGCCATTTCAGGTGTGAAATGAACCTTCCCTGGCATCATCCCCAATGTGCTGTGAGCTGCAGCAGTAACGGAACTCGGGGAGGTGAGCCAAGGGTAGAATAAAAGGCTTAATTGAGAACGCCTTTGCGTGAGTGGATTTAAACAAGACCTTTCAAATTAATTTAACGTACTCTCTTTTATTTAATTCTCTTTGTTCAAATGTCAGCTTTTTGTCAGAATAGAGTGCAGTGCTTTTCCTCCGTCCTGATAGGTGCTTGCACATTTGCCCAGTGACATTTTCTCAGTACAGAGAATCTGCTTTCTGTGGAGAATTCCTGTCTGGAGCAACACGGGAGATATTTTCATCTACCTGGACAGAGACTTCCAGTCCCTGTTGGTTTTTCCACCCCCACAAAGCATCGCCCTCTCAATGGCTCTTGCTGGTTTCCACAGAGCGGCCAGACGTCTGCAGTCGGGCTGCCCTGATTTCTCATCGGGGCACCACCACTTTTTTCTGTGTCATCTGTGCAGGGTACTTGACATTTCTGTGCCTCACTTTCTTCATCTGCAAAATGGGGAAACTCAGTACTTCGAGGGTTGTTGTTCAGTTAATGTACAGCCCTTGGCTAAGAGCCTGGCTCGTAAATGGACTGTAAGCACGAGGGGTTATTATCATCATTACTATCATTATGATTTTGCAAGCTTTCTTTTTACCTGAAATATCTCACCCTCCTTGCCTGTCTCTAGCATTTGATACTGTTGGCAACAGTGATTCTTGCAATCATTCCCCAGGATGCTACATTAATGTGGCTCTTCTCCAAACATGCCCACTTTGCTACCTTCTTTTCTTTCGCTTTTTTCCCACCCCGAACATCCTGGAGGCTCTGTTTCCTCCTATCAGCACACCCGTTCTCTCAGCAATGACCTTCTCTCCACGGGCTTCAAGTGATATCGCTGTGCAGATAGATGACTGCAAACTCCCCTCTCTGTCCGCAGCGTCTCTCAGTGTTCCTCATGGCATTCCCCTTCATTCTCTTTTCTCTTCCACTCTTCCCTTCCCTCCTGTCTCTCCTCTGAATTCCAGACACAAACTTTCAGCTACCTGATGGGCATCACCATCTGGCCAGTCCACGGCTCATCAGAGTCAGATTTGGTTTCTACTTTCCATCAAAGATCTCCTTCCCTCCAAACCTCAACCCTTCTTTTGCTAAGAGGAATCTTCCTATTTTCCTCGCCGTGCTCAAGTACTCGCAGCTACCTTTGATTTTTCCTTCTCTCTTTTTAAAAAAAATTTATTTATTTTTATTTATTTCTTTGGCTGCGCTGGGTCTTGCTTGCAGCACGCGGGATCTTCATTGCAGCACGCTGGATCTTTAGCTGTGGCATGCGGGGTCTTTAACTGCAGCACGCAGGATCTTTAGTTGCGGCCTGCAAGCGCTCAGTGGTGGCATGTGGGATCTAGTTCCCTGACCAGGGATGGAACCTGGGCCCCCTGCATCGTGAGTGCAGGGTCTTAGCCACTGGATCACTAGGGAAGTCCCTTCTCTTTTCTTCCTCCACATTCATCCAACACGCAGGTTCCGTGGCTTCTTTCTGGCCAAAGTCTCGGCATCTCTCACCACCCAATCACATAGCCTAACGTAAGTCTGTCCTTTCTTCTGAGAGCTCAGGCCGTGTTCGGCAATAACCAGCTAACTCTTTGCATATCTCCGGTTTCTCCCCCACGGCTTGCCTTACACCTGCTTCCATGGGAACCCTCCCTCAAGAGCATCTGGAGAGCTTTAAACACCCTGGTGCTCAGGCTACTTCCCGGTCCTATCACATCAGAACCTGGCGGTTGTCGCTCAGGCGTTGTTTTAGAATCCCGAGGTGATTCCAGTGTGTAACCAAGGCTGCCAGTTGCAGCCTAAAGGGGCAGCTCAACACGACTAAGCTACTGGATCAGGGCTCCCCAAACATTAACACGAGTCAGGACCCCCTGGAGAGCCTGGTAAACCAAAGACTGCTGGGACCCAACCCTGGAGTTTCTGATTCTATAGGTCTGGGGAAGGCGAGAGGTGGGTGCTGAGGATTTGCATTTCTAGCAAGTTCTCAGAAGCTGCTGATGCAGCTGGTCTGGGGAAACCAAACTTTGAGACCTAAAGTTTGGCACTAAATTATTTCCTTTATTGGAGGCATCTGAAGGTAAGCTTGTTGAGAGGAAAACCACACTTCTTGCTTAAGTCTGCGTAGACTAAGAAGCCCTCAGTAATGCTACAGCAAAGGGCTCTTGGAATATGACCCAGATTAGCAGAAGATGGAGGAAGTCATGTTTTCCGTTCACAAATCCCTTGTCTCCGCAGTCATGTTGCCCACTGTGAAAGGGCCCGAGTTAATATTCTGACCCTACTTCCAATAGGATTGTGTCAGCTGCCCAAAAGGTTAAAAAAAAAAAAAAAAAAAAAAAAAA
>NW_006772699.1:707833-709140 GCF_000442215.2 Lipotes vexillifer | reverse complement strand
AAAAAAAAAAAAAAAAAAAAAAAAAAAGACCATGGCATGGATTGCTTGTGCGTGCTTTTCCAACCCAAACTCCTGTGGAATTGTCTAGGCTCATGAGTTTAGTGATCTGTTTGTTTCTCTCTCTACTTATCATCCTACCTATGCCTATCTACCTGCCTACCTATCAACCTATATCTATGTATCTATGTGTCTTTCTGTCTACCTACCTACTTATCTATCTATATTGCTTCTAAAAATAAGGACCTTTGGACTAGCCTGAGGCAGCTCTCACAGATGCAGCAAAGCATATGGGTGCTCACAAGGAATATCCCATTACTGAGAAGAATGTGGTTTCTCCTTTTTCATTTCATTTAGATTTTAAAGGTAATTCTGACCTGCCAGGCAGATAAATCTATATTCAACATCTCCTGACAGCAATCATTGTAAATAGCATTCCTATCCGAATTCTTGAGAGTTTATAGTAAGAAAGGAAGATGATGAATATAATCTGGGATGGGCTTCATACATCTTTTTAAGACCTGACTTTTCCCCTACTTTTCTAAGCATCTGTATTACAACCAGCACTTTAGCTAATATTGTTCTTGTGCTGAAAAGCAAAGTTTACCAGAGCTGTCTTGACTGTGAGCACTTTATAATTATAAGAGAAGAACGAGGCTCTGAATTCTGAGTAAGGAAAAAAAAAGTCACTACGAGCTCTACTAGTTCAGCTAATGGCACAGATGAGACTTAAAGAGCAAAATGGAAGAGTAGAAATCACGCGGGTCCTCGGTACTCAATAAATTGGGGGAAAAAAATCCTACACAGCTAAACTAAGTCAGCTCATCAGTCAGTCCTTACCCATATTCTAAAAGTGTGGATTAATCAGGGAGTGAAGGAAGAATGGCACAGGGCCTCTGCCTCCCGTTCTTTTAAGCATGAGAGGATGATAACTGCCATCGCAGACCAGCCGAGCTCAGCTCGTTTGGGTGGTTATAAAGATTCATGCAGCAATTATTTAGAGGCTGGCACATCCATCCTTTCATCAGGCTGCGGAAACACACAGGCTAGCTCTTCTCTGGACGTTGAGCTAGGGGGGAAAAGCAGGCATGAGGCTAAAGGCAACCCCTCTCTAAAAGCCTTTGGAGTTTACGCTTCCCATCTTCATCCCTACACTCTTGGAGGTGAAACAGAGAGCTGGTTATAAAAATACCCATAAAGGTCTTAGAGGTTGATAACGGGGACGCGCTTTGCCTCCCAGCTCTGACTCTCCTGCGAGAGTTATCACAAATGTGGCTTCTGTGCTTCTGCCAGTGAGTCACCTCTTTCCC
>NW_006772699.1:683107-707790 GCF_000442215.2 Lipotes vexillifer | reverse complement strand
CTTTCCCTCCATGCTGCTCCAGAACTTCTCATTCTGTGTCTCGCTGCTTTTTAATAGGGGCACATTTTCACCTTTGTATTGGAGTTTGGGTCATAGGTGTTTTCTTCCTCTTCCTAAAGGACAGATTCAGAGTTTGAGCCTTCTTTGTATTGCCCCCAGCACAGACTCAAAAATATTTACTAGATTAGAAAAATGCAAATCAAAACTACAATGATGAGGTGAGGTATCACTTCACACCCCTCAGAATGGCCATCATCAAAAAACTCTACAAACAATAAATGCTGGAGAGGGTGTGGCGAAAAGGGAGCCCTCCTATACTGTCGGTGGGAATGTAAACTGGTACACCACTAGGAAGAACAGTACGGAGGTTCCTTAAAAAGCTAAAAACAGAGTCACCACACGATCCAGCAATCCCACTCCCGGGCATATATCTGGAGAAAACCATAATTCACAAAGATACATGCACCCCAATGTTCATTGAAGCACTATGTACAATAGCCAAGACATGGAAACAACCTAAATGTCCATCAGCAGAGAAGTGGATAAAGAAGATGTGGTACATATATACAATGGAATATTACTCAGCCATAAAAGAGGATGAAATAATGCCATTTGCAGCAACATGGATGTCATGCTGAGTGAAGTAAGTCAGAGAGAGAAAGACAAATAGCATATGATATCGCTTATATATGGACTCTGAAAAAAAGGCCACAAATGAACTTAGCTACAAAACAGAAATAGAGTTATGGATGTAGAAAATAAACTTATGGTTACCAGGGGATAAAGCGGTGCAGGGGAAGGATAAATTGGGAGATTGGGATTGACACATACACACTATTACACATAAAACAGGTAACTAATAAGGACCTACTGTATAACACAGGGAACTTGACTCAATACTCTGTAATGACCTATCTAGGAAAAGATCTAAAGAAGAGTGGATACATGTATAACGGATTCACTTTGCTGTACACATGAAATGAGCACAATATTGTAAATCAACTATACTCCGGTAAAAATTTTTTAAAAAATTTACTGAATGAACGCATGTCTGAATAAATAGCAGATATCACATGTTTTGGACAGGAGCCACATACCTCGACTACAAGCTTTCTTCATTGTCTGACTTCCATTTATAATCCATGGTATGTAGACAGGGCCCTTTACAACCAGATTCCACCCTCACTTCCGGTCATTCCCACTCTTGGCCTGAATCTAGATATATCTGCATGCTGGTCTTGGCATCAACGTTTCCCCAAGCCTTCTCCAAATGCACCATGTTCTTTCCTATCTCCATGCCTTTGCACTTGCTGTTGGGCTTTTCCTGGAACCCCACCTGCCCCTCTCAGCTGACTACTAATCATGATTTAGCAGTCAGGTGTAGGGAGACTTTCCCCCATCCCAGCTGTAGCTCAGGTGGGGAGGGGCTGGCTGTGCCATTCTAGTATTCTGTCCCACATTCATCAGAACACCTGACCTGCTGTATCGCCGTCATCTGTTTATTTCTGCTCTCCTTAGTGCCTCTCCTCAGCCCATCCTGCCACTAGCTAGATAAGGGTCTCCCTAACGCCGTGTACCTGGTGTTAGTCATCTCTGACTTTCATCTCTGTGTACCACATAATGTGTCTGTAACAGTAGATACTCAAGAAGTGCTGTGCATTGAAATGAATTCGTCATATCATTTGAGGGCAGTAAAAGCTACCTGCTAGAATCTTCAGCTTCTCAAGCCTTTAAGAACATTATTTCGAAACAACATGAAACAGCGATACTCACTGTTTAAGGCAGTGCTTCTTAAAACGTGGGTCCCAGACCAGCAGTATCGGACACTACTTGGTAACCTGTTAGAAATGCAAATGTACAGGTCCAACCTCGGACCTACCGAATTAAAAATGCTGGTAGAGGGCCTAGACATCTGCATCTTATAAGCTCTCAAGGTGATTCTAGAGCTTGCTAGCAAGAACATCTGCTTTAATGAAGCTGAAGCACCCTTTTGAGAAGTGTGTAGCAGTGAGAAGATCAGGGCCATTGGAATCAAGCAGAAATGGTTCAAATCCCGGCTGCTATACTTGATTCGATGGTTACATGATTTGGTCAAGTTAGCTAAACTCTGAGAGGCTCATTTTCTTCATCAATAAAAGGCAGAGGGACCAAAGCAAGGGACAAACTTGAAATGCCTGGTACAGTGCCTGGGACTATGGTAAATGTTCTGCAGACGTCGGTCCTTAACTTTCTGTTTCCCAAAAGGTAGGCCAAGATTAGTCCCTCCAAATCTTCAGGAGGAAGAGGAACAATGCTGCCTGGTCAAATCGTTTTTAGAAACAAGGCATCTATTCTCCTCTCGAAGATTCTCAGTTCCCATAAGCATATGGAAGACTTTGAGAAGTCTTACAACTTTTTTCCCCCCAGACTTTGTCTGATCCAGTCTTTTTCAAGGTTTTCTTTTTCTTTCTCTCCCTTTTTCCCTCCCTCCCTCCCTCCCTTCCTTCTTTTTAGGAGGACAAAACCAAAGGAACATTTCCACCTTGGATTTGCCTTTTAGATTATTTGCTTTTGAAGTGGAGTTTGGGAAGCAGAATGACCTCAAGAATTTTCTGACAGCATCATGTTGAATATTTGGCAAATATAAATTATTATTTGGCAATCACCCAACAGATAGTGAGTATACGCTAAATGCCAGGCTTTCTCTTGGGTGTTGAGGATACAGAAAGAGGGAAGGTCTGTCTGAGGAGATGATACTGGAGCTAAGTGAATGAAAGGTCAGCTATGGGGAAATAGGAAGTCAGCCATAAGTGGTCCAGATTTTATTCTAAGTGAAATGAAAATATATTTTATAAAACATGCCACTCTGGCCTGCTTTTTAGGCATGACGATCTTGCCCTATATTCTATATCTTCACTGATGAAACCAGAAACCGTAAAGATCAAGTAAGTCAAGTATTTTCTCTCCATTCAACCATCCACCCATCCATTTAATACAGAGCCATCTCTGGCTTCTGACATGCTGGGCACTGTGCTTAACAGGGAACAGAGGTTTAAAGATAAGACAAGGCTTCCCCTCTCGAGGACTTTATTATCTAATAAAGTACTCACCATGTGAAAGAGACCTGGCAGAATAAGAGATGATTATGCTCGCTGCATTGAACTACTCTGCCATATTTCTCAGGGAGTCAATGTACACCCTGGGACGCAATCTTTGGGTGGAGGAAATACCACAGGACTTTGATTACTTACATTTTATTTTACGGTATTATTTTACCATATTCAAAAGCATGCTAAGCAGAATTGTTTGGATCCTGAATTTGTGTGGCACACAGAAACTAGGGTAATAAGGATTCAAAGCTGACACGTCCAACTCAGTTCGTCTGTCATCCATTAGACCTAATCTTGCTTAGGGGTTGATCCTGTACTGAATGATTGTCCTACTACATAGTGTTAAAAGGCTTTGGAAATTTTTTCCTTCTTTATTTCATTAACCCACGTTTTTCCCCCTCTAACACTTTCTTGAAATGCTTCTTATAAAAATCTTTTTCTGTTTCCTGTGGCAAAGGAAAGGAAGAAAAATACCAGCAACAAAGCATATGCTAAGGTAATTTAAGAGCTGTGATAGGGCCTCCTTGGTGGTGCAGTGGTCGAGAGTCCGCCTGCCGATGCAGGGGACACGGGTTCGGGCCCCGGTCCGGGAAGATCCCACATGCCGCGGAGCGGCTGGCCCCGTGAGCCATGGCCGCTGAGCCTGCGCGTCCAGAGCCTGTGCTCCGCAACGGGAGAGGCCACAACAGTGAGAGGCCCGCGTACCGCAAAAAAATAAAAATAAAAAAAATAAAAAAATAAAAAAAAGTTGTGATAAGCCAAAAGGAAAAGATACACAGTCCCCAGAAACCCACGAAGTTAGAGTTTGTTCCTTTTTAAGGAAGTCTAATTGGACACTGGCAGGGGTCTTCATCAGTGTGCCTAGTTGTTTTATGAGCGGAATTTTCTACTACGACGTAGGAAGTTAAAGTGTGCGCAGAATTTCTCTGAAATTGCTTTTCTCACATCTATCGTTCAACCTTGAACTGGTCTGACCAGTTCTGGAGGGAGGAGGACCGTGGAAATATAGGTATAAACTCCGAACCTGAGGTATGTGGAGAGTTTTGACAATCTGCCAACTCTTTGGTCTGAGTAGCTACTGAGTTACTTTCCCATTATGAATTTCTCTTGTGATCATTATGGTCGGTGAGTTCTGAGTAGCCCAAGCCTAATTGTTGATAGGAGGTCTTGATGCAGGCAACGAGAAAAGAAGAAACCCAGCAAAAAGGTGATGCCTACCTGCCAGTGAAATCTCAGAGTGAATGTCAGGTTTAATGAGGGAGTCTGGAGGAAGCTTCCGAGTTCTATGGGGGAGAGTGCTTGATTTCACTGTCCACGTGGGGTGTCATGACTATTAATAAACAATAACGGTAACTTGCATGCCTGTTTCTCACTGGGAAAGGAGAGGCATTTTTTTTTCCCACACGTGATCTTGAAGTATAATTATCCCCGTGTTAAAAACGGTGAAACTAAAACAGAGAGAAGTTAATTAAAGAACTTGCCCAAGGTAACAACAGTCCAAATGCAGACGAGTCAGGCACAGACTTTGGATCTCTTACGAGAGGGTTTTTCAAAACTGTGATGGAGACAGAATAAAGGCATGGGCTCCCACTTCTAGCCCTGCTGAGGAAATACTTCTCAAGTACTTTTTCTAGCCCTGACCTCTGAAACGTGATAGCTTGGAAAATGAAATCACCTCCGTCCCCAAGTAGCTGCACAATGGAATTTGGGTGGCATTTGCCCTCCCATGTAAAGCTCTTTCCAGACGATCTCTGCTTTGGTTCTGCACCATGACAACGGGGAAGGTGTGCTGCACTATTGGTCCTTCACCTCAGGAAGGAAAACCACTCCTATGAAGAGGTCCCTTTGAAGCTTGGTTGCACTGCAACACAGGGATGTTTCTTAGATCAACCTAATCTGACCCCAGTTATTCAAAACATGCAACTCGGGCTTCCCTGGTGGCGCAGTGGTTGAGAGTCCGCCTGCCGATGCAGGGAACACGGGTTCGTGCCCCAGTCCGGGAAGATCCCACGTGCCGCAGAGCGGCTGGGCCCGAGAGCCATGGCCGCTGAGCCTGCGCGTCCGGAGCCTGTGCTCCGCAACGGGAGAGGCCACAACAGTGAGAGGCCTGCGTACCGCAAAACAAAACAAAACAAAACAAAACAAAACCTGCCCTGCGCGTCCGGAGCCTGTGCTCCGCAACGGGAGAGGCCACAACAGTGAGAGGCCTGCGTACCGCAAAACAAAACAAAACAAAACAAAACAAAAAAACATGCAACTCTGGGCATGAATATGAGCCGGGCATATATCTTCCGGTCCTTTATAAAGAAATGTATTTGGCTTATATGCATGTATGTGCTATATTTCCTCCATTCTAGGAAATGTTTTTTCCACATTTAATATTCCTGAAATTAGGACTTTGTGATTAACATGCACGTTGAAAGTAGCATTTCTTATTTCTGCTCCGAAATGCTGTAACTAAGTCCATAGTGTGCCCACTATCAATGTCATCTCACAATCTAGAGTAGGGTCTATCTATTTCTACCAGAAGCCCCTTTCACAAAGGACTTAAGGCATTTTACAAGATAATACAATGAAACAGAATTTCCCCAGCATAGGAAGTTTCCTCTTGGTATAGGTTGAATCTTTGCCAAAACAGGCTAGAGTAAAATCAAAGCCTAGAAGCCTCTGGGTTATTTTGAAAAAGGAATCTCATCTTGTGCTGCTATGAGGACATGGGCAAGTTAGGGCCAGCAGAGTCTCAGAGCTGCGGAACTCATCAGTATCAAACAGAATGCCAGAAGGAGGACAGGGGATCTGGCTCTGGTGTGATGATGGCTCTTCAAACGCAGGTAATGCCCAGCCCCTGTGACACGACGGACGTACTGTGGGTATTGAATTAAAATGTGCTGACACTCTGTGGCTGCCAATACTAACTTTGGAACCGGAGGTGAGGCAATCTTCCACACTGTATACTCCCATATCAGAAAGAACAACCACAACAAAACACTTGAGTTTGAAGTCTTCTCCAACTGGCTGCCTTGGCAGTGACCTTAGCAGATCAGCATAAAACTCAGCTATGTTATAGAGATATTTGGTCCAGGGTCCCTAGAACTCACCTAACCTTTTCGTGACCCATGTAAGCTCTCCTTCCTCTTAACTGTATATACTTGTTGATAAGTCCACCTAGAAATCCAGAGTAACTGTGCAAAGGAACCAAAGAATCTGTCCATTAGCAGTTATAATGTTACTTGGTAAATAAATTAAACTCATCACTGAGAGTACAGGAAGATAGTAGCTGAAATGTAGTTGAAAAAATTGCTGGTAGCTTAGGGGAAGTTAAGAGAAATCAGCCATGAAGGTAAAAGCCTATTTTGGGGGTGCTCCGAGCCCAAGGTGTAAGAATCCTATTAGTTCAGTGTGTTAAAACAAATCAACAGTCTGAAACACATATATAAGTATTTTCATGTAACAAAAAAAAAAAAAAAAAAGAGGAACAAACTATGACTTAATACATGTGAATAGGTAGACAAAGTCTTACAAAACAGACTTTGGTAGTGGAAAGTCTGGGGCCATTAGAGACTGATTACTATCCGTTGATAAGTAACTTCAGTTTTATGACCCTCAGATGTCTTATCTGTTAAGTGGGAAAATGAAACTCTTTATGTCCTCCTCACTACCTGGTAGTAATGGGGTTTTAAATAGATACTACAGGGCTTCCCTGGTGGCGCAGTAGTTGAGAGTCCGCCTGCCGATGCAGGAGACGCGGGTTCGTGCCCCGGTCCGGGAAGATCCCACATGCCGCGGAGCGGCTGGGTCCGTGAGCCATGGCCGCTGAGCCTGCGCGCCCGGAGCCCGGGAGAGGCCACAGCAGTGAGAGGCCCGCGTACCGCCAAAACAAACAAACAAACAAACAAACATAAATAGATACTACATATGATAGTGTTTTCTAAAGGCAAAAATGGTATACCAACAGGGATATTATTATCAATGACAGTGGTGGTGCTACCATCACCATTATCATCATCATCACCACCATCACCCATAAGCTAGACAACTGGGACCACAGTTCAAATGTCTACAGAGGCCAAGCCAATCACATAGAGAAGTTAAGTGGAAAACGCCTACCCCGTCTAAAATGCACAGCCTCTACCTGACTGCAGATATTGGTGGCCATGATGTAGGGCAGGCAGGTAATGCTAGATTTGTTGTTATTTCAAGAAAGACAGGATTACGAATGTTTATATAAAATATCCTGTTCTTATCAATGTTGTCACCGAAATAAAAACATTTAAAAAATACCGGCAAGGACAAATCACATAGGTTTGCAGGCTCACGTGTCCAAGGGCCAAATATTTGCAACCTCTGAGATAATGTACATGAACTTGTGCTTTGAAATAGACAATATCAAAGATATGTTATGCTATATAAGCATAAGTGATGGTTATTATTTAATATCATCATCAAATCATTATCATCATTACCATCACTGTCACCATCATCACCATTCATCTAGAAAGAGACAACAGTTTTAGTTTAACAGACTTGGCAACTCAAGACACCCTTAGAAGTGGACTGTGTTGTGTCTAGTTCTTATTCTTTTCCTAGAATTGTGACATTTGAAAGTTGGGAGAGACCTTTCAGAACATCTGGCCCCAATTTCCCCAACACTGTAAAATCCAAAACGGAGGGTCCAAGAGGAGAAGTGACCACCCAGGTGACACAGTGAGTTCTCGTAGAATTAGGACACAGATTGATTCATTGGTCCCCCACTGCCTCAGGGCTCTTTTCTTGTTTTCCATGATTTTCTTTCTTTGTCTCACGGATTCTTTTTTATCTTCTGAACCCCTTCAGCAATTTGAGATCAAAAAAGAGAGGCAGAAAATGCCAAGTCTGCCCAGTGTAATAAGACTTTTTTCCCTCCCTGCGAATTCTTTTCACAACCCATTTTCAGTCTCTTATATGCTAACCAGTTTTCAGTCTTCAAGAGGAGGTGCACAGGTTAGCAAAAGAAACAGAAATCCCAGCATCCTCTTATTTAAATAGGTGGTGTCCCATCCTATCTCTTCCCACTTTTTCAAGCAAATTGCTCTATCAGAGAGAGAACCCACCTAGAAATAGGGGCGGGGTCATAGGCTGATAAAGATCACTGCTCCAGTAAAATCGCTAATAGAAATGTATCACAGACAACAGTCAACTGCTGCAAGAGTAACACATAAAGCAATATCTTAAGCAGGCAGAGTGAAAGTGAGGTGGGTAATGGCGAGGCGCCCCAGGGAGATGGAAAAGGTCACTGAGATGAAAATAACCTTGGGAACTTGGAAAGAGGGCTCCATTACCACAGACAGGGAAGAAAACCCAGTATCCAATCAGATGGAACAGATTGAAATGCGATTCCAGTCAAGTGTGAATGCCACCAAATGCACGGTGGAACTACTGGGGGGGGCTGGCATGAGGGAATATGAGCCCTGCCCATCCCCACCCCACCCCCGGCTCAGTCCACGGTTGGACATCAACACAATGGAAAAGTAGGGATTTGTAAGGTCCTAATTAGCACAGGTGCATCTTCGTAAATCCTGAGTGAGGGTGAGGGGTGGGAAAATGTGATAAAGATAAATTAGGGGTCTTTCTGAGAAGGGACACGACTGTTCTGCTGAGGTGTTAAAAAAGATGCTACCCCGTCAGCTTGTTTTTTTTTCGTTTTTTTTTTTTTTTTAAAGTGAAGGGATGCAAAGCCTGCCTTTGGAGTGGAAGAGGGAAGGAAAAAGGACGATTGATCATTGCCTTTATTGTTAGCTTCCCATGGTTGAGCGTTCACTGATAGAATTGGTTCAACTCCAAGATGCTATCTTTGAAACAATTATTGTTTTCCACTAAAATACAACTCTAGCAGAAAACATTAACTGAAGTGATAACTGCCTAAATGCTTCAGTATCAAAAACGCATGTGCCTTCACATTTTTGTATTTTACAAGCACCAGAAAGGAACAGGATAATAAGCCACAGAAATCGTAAAACACGAGATGTGATAGAAAATGACAAAAGAGAGGGCTGGGGGCCTTGGAGGAATCAGGGGGGGAAGCTGGTCCTGGAACTTGAAAGCACCACACAAAATAGTTTTTCTATACTTTACTGGTTTATTCAGATTCTAGAGTTGAAATATTAACTATACTGGTTTTCTTTGCTCGCTTCTGGCTTTCTTTGCCTTGCACACTGCATATTCCATCAACCAGAAATGCCTTCTTAATTCTTTACCTCTTCTGCAACAGGATGAGGAAAACAGCCTGGGAGCCAGGGTCTGCCCTCACTACTTTCTCGGACCATTCTTCGGAAATCGAAAATAGCCTCTGCACACCTTTCCTCCATTCTTTGACTTTGTTCCTATTTATTTGTTCATTCACCTAATGTTTATTGAGCACCTGTTCTGTGCCAGGCACTGTGCTAGCTAAATGCATAAAGTAAAATGGGACACAAGGGAGATATGGTTCTTGTCTTCAACGAGCTTAAATCCAGTGTTGAGTTCAGTCAGATGGTGAGTTCAATAACAGAGGCAGCATGGGGAACCATGAAAGGGTGACTAACCCAGATCAGGTAGACCAGAAGGCTTCCCAGAGGAAAGAACACCACATGCAAAGACTCTGCAGCACGAGTGTGCCACATTCAGGAACGATGTACAGAGTGGGGTGAACAGTGACAGACGGGGATAGGGACATGCATAGGAGCCTTCTGTGATATGCTGAAATGTATAGGCTATATCCAGGGAACAAGGGGGTCCCCCCAAAGAGTCTGAAGGAGCAGAGAGATGTGTTGAGATACGCATTTTATCGAAACTCTGCTAACTGAAATGTGAGAAAGAATTAGATGACAGAGACAAAAAGAAAGAATAACCAGTTAGAATCAATTATATCTCCAGGCCAAAGATAACAGAAATTTGAGCTAGGGTAGTGGTAGCAGGGATACGAAAATATTTAAGAGTCAAATTTGATAGTGTTTGGCAATTTATTCTCCGTAGAACTGAGGAACAGAAAGCCTGGTTTCTAGGTTTCTGGCTTGAGCGACTGATTGGATGACAGTGCATGCACTGAGATGAGGAATACCAGACACGAATCAGATGGAAAGAATATGTTTGGGATTAAATATGCCGAGATTTTTGAGCTTCATTTCAGAGCTGTTGTATTTGAATTGCCTGCTGGACATCCTAGCAGAAATATATGGGGGACATTTAGATATACTGGGTAAAAGATTTGACCTGGAGAAATGGATATCAGGGTGATAAACTCATAGATAGTTCATTTTAGTTATGAGTGTAGATGATCACCCATGGGAGAGTGCATAAAAAGGAAAGGAAAGGGGGCCTGGGTTTAGGGATACCCTGACATTTAAGGGAGCAACAGAGAAGGGGGCATCTATGGGAAGACAGAAGTGGCCAGAAACATAGGAATAAGAATGAAGAGAATGTGGAACAATAGATGCCAAAGGAACTGGCATTTCAAGGTGGGAGGAGCAGTGAAGAAGGGAAATGTAAGATATGATGAGACATTTATTAAATTTAGCAAATGGGGGCTATTTGTGAATGTCGTAAAAGCAGTTATTAAGTAAGTAAAAATAAGGGGTCGCAGAGTATAAGGAAACTGAGAAAGTAGAGAGAGGCTAGACAACATTTTCAAGAAACTTTTCAAGGAGAGGAGTAATTCTCCACTTATTTAAATCCTGTTGGCAAAGACCCTCCAGAGGGGATCCTTAACACAGGGCGAAGGTGAGACCAGATGGGATCTAGAACACAAGTGGGAGGAAGGCAAGAGGGATTATGCTTCTTCCAATGTAACAGAAATAAGACAGGAGGCTTTGAGCTCTACTCTGATGCCCAACGTCTAGTAGCTCTGTCTTGCTTTGTATTCAGTTGGATTCTGCTGTGGGTGAACTGTGTTCCTCCAAAAGATATGTTGAAGTCTTAACCCCTGGTCCCTGTGAAAATGACCTTATCTGGAAATAGGGTCTTTGCAGATGGAATTAAGATGAGGTTATACTGGATTAGGGTGAGCTCTAAATCCAATCACTGGTATCCTTATAGAGAGAGATCTGGGGACCCAGAGACACATACAGGGAGAAGAGAGCCACGTGAAGATGGAGGCAGGGATTGAGCTATGCTACTACAAACAAGGAAAGCCAAGGATTCCCAGCAACCACTAGAAGTGAGGAGACACAAGGAAAGATTGTTCCCTAGAACCTTGGCAGGAAGCACGGACCAGCCAACACCTTGATTTTAGACTTCTAGCCTCTAGAACTGTAAGGGAATACATTTCTGCTGTTTTAAACTACGCAGTTTGTGGTGCCTTATAACAGTGGCCCTGGGAAATTGGTATAGATGCTAAGGCCATGCATTTACCAGGCTAGTTTCCCAGATTATGACTGTTCCACCAAAAAGTGATCAATAGAAACAACTGTCTCAAAAGCACCATCAACTCAGGAGAGCAGCTGCTAAAAAGAATGAAGAGAGAAATATTCCTTAGATCCAAGGAAGACAATAGATTGGACAAACATGCATCTTTTCTCGTCATGCCCTAGGGTACCTTTTCTGTTCTTTCTAACAGTGATCAAGCTCACACCCACAGTCATAGATGATCTCAGATGTAAAAACATTATGGTGACCTTCAGTCAACTGGCCCAAGTTGGAAGACTTTAACTGGGGATGCATCCACCTTTTCGCTGCCCCAGTCTACCACTGTCCTTTGAAAGCTAGATCAATAAGTCTGTCTTAGCTCATCTCAACATGTACCGATGGCTAAATGATACAAAAAGACCAAAGAAATGACCCTTGTCTTGAAGTGGTGACAACTTAATGTTGACACAAGTGACTTCCATGCATGAAATACCAAGAGAGTATTACAATTCAGAATGTAATGAGGTGCTGAATTGAGTAAGGCAGACTATAATACATGTACAATTCTGACTCTGGCTGGAGTTGGGCTGAGTTGGTTGGGAAAGTTTTGGGGAAAAGATGGGACCTGTACTTAGATGGCTACTGGGTTAGTGCTGAGGAGCAACAGTCATTAGGAGATCTTCTCTGTCTCATGCCATCCTAAGCCTGGGATTTTTCAGCAGGGCTTGGGGCTGGGTTGGGATAAAGCTCTAAAACCCTAACAGCTCCACAGGGCTCCCTAATAAACAGATACAAGACAAATCTACAGATCTGATGAAAATGCTCCAGTGCCCAACCATCCAAGTTCATATCGCCTGGTATCACCTCAAAGACATGGCCTCTGATCAACATACGTCTGTTGAGTGAAAATATGTCTGATGATATTAAGCAGCTACCATTTGGGGTTCTAACATTGTATTAAGTGTTTTGCGTGACCAATCTCTCGTACTTTCTTTTAAAATTCTTTTCTTTTTGTCAAAAGAAAAAAATGCGCATAGTTTAAAGAACTGCTTCAAAAATAGCAATCCTTTTGCACCACCACCAATTTCTTCTTTCCCAGAGGCAACAACATTTACCTTTATTTTAGCTGACTATTTTGGTATTTATCTCCAGGTCTATAAATAACAGGCTTTGCTGCTACTTCTTGCATTTTCCATTTTAGGCATCATCTATAGTAACTTCTCACTAGAAAAAGGCAGATCTAGGCTTCTTCTTCTATCTGCCCCATCCACATATGTACTTTTCCAATGCCCCATCCTTCAGATATAAGGCTTAGATCATTATTCAGTGTTTAAGAGCTGAGCCGTGTAGGAAACGATAACTATTTTTTATTTCTTGAACCAACTTTTTGGGAGTTGTCTTTTAAAAATTTACTGAAATTTCTATATACTTATCATGCTAGAGACTGATTTCTTTGTTCCTGTTGTACTGCTGATTCACTATGTACCCTTGGGCAAGTTACTTAACCTCTCTGTTCCACGGTTTTCCCATCTGTTGAACGGGAGATCATACCAACCCACAGCATAACGGTGTCAATGTCCTCCAGCCAAAACACCACTAGGAACATAACTGTGGTCAAACCAAACAAAGATGGGTTTATTAACTCATTGCAAGGAGGGAGAAGATACACAGCGGGGCACCATGGGGTGCTTCAGTTGAGGGTATTAGAGAGGGCCATGGTCAGTGATTTTAGGGAGGGGCCAAAGAAACCGGTTCACTCTCCATTTGGTGCTGTCAGTCAGTGGGAATGATCCTGGTTGGATCGCAATATATTTCATCTATAGGAAGACTGACTAGAAGAGGCTAACACTGCCACTGGTAAAGAAAGTACAGTCACTCATTTCAGCCTGGAGAGGGGGGTGTTTTGTACTTTTCTGTTTGGGACAGTGACCTGGTTTCTGTCTGTGTTCAGGCAAGATTATGACGTCGTCTTGGTTTCACTTTATCTCACTTTATCCCAACCACAGAGAGGTCTTGAGGAATGTTGGTATTCAGTAAGCTTGCTTAGGTTCAAGGGGAGAACACCATGACCTAGCTGGGAATGCCAGGCCAGCTCCTAACAGCACTTATGCCCAGATGCTAGTGTCAGGCCAGTTCCCAGCGTCAAGGGCTGATTTTCCTGTTCTCATTGGTAAGAAGGATTAAATGAGCTGCCATATGTAAAAAATCATTAAAACAATGGCTGCTATAAAATAAGCCCTTACAGGGCTTCCCTGGTGGCACAGTGGTTGAGAGTCCGCCTGCCGATGCAGGGGATGCGGATTCGTGCCCGGATCTGGGAGGATCCCACGTGCCGCGGAGCGGCTGGGCCCGTGAGCCATGGCCGCTGAGCCTGTGCGTCCGGAGCCTGTGCTCCGCAATGGGAGACGCCAGGGCAGTGAGAGGCCCGCATACCGCAAAAAAAAAAAAAAAAAAAAAAGCCCTTACAAGTGTTTGTTATATGACACTAAATGCACAGGGTACGGAAGAGAATAGGTAAGTGGGACAACATCAAAATTAAAAACTTTTGCACAACAAAGGACACTCGACAGAGTGAAAAGGCAACCTCCAGAATTCAAGAAAATATTTCCAAATCATATTTCTAATAAGTGATTGATATCCAGAGTACAGGCAGACCTCAAAGATACTGTGGATTTGGTTTCAGACCACCACAATAAAGCTAATATTGCAATAAAGCAAGTTACATGAATTTTTTTGTCTACCAGTGCATTTAAAGTTATCTTTACGCTATACTGTAGTCTATTAAATGTACAATAGCATTACGTCTAAAAATACAATGCACATACCTTAATTAAAAATACTTTATTGCTAAGGGGCTTCCCTGGTGGCGCAGTGGTTGAGAGTCCGCCTGCTGATGCAGGTGACGCGGGTTCGTGCCCCGGTCCGGGAAGATCCCAGGTGCCACGGAGCGGCTGGGCCCGTGAGCCATGACCGCTGAGCCTGCGCGTCCGGAGCCTGTGCTCCGCGGCGGGAGAGGCCACAGCAGTGAGAGGCCCCCGTACCAAAAAAAAAAAAAAAAAAAAAAAAAAAAACTTTATTGCTAAAAAAATGCTAATTATCATCTGAGCTTTCAGTGAGTCAGAGTAATAACAGCAAAGATCACTGATCAGGGATCACCATATCAAATATAATAAGAATGAAAAACTGAAATTTTGCAAGAATTACAAAATGTGACAGAGACATGAAGTGAGGAAACGCTGTTGGAAAACTGACACCAATAGACTTGCTTGACTCAGGGTTGCCACAAACCTTCAATTTGTAAAAAACATAATATCTGTGAAACGCAGTAAAGCAAAGCACAATAAAACAGGATATGCGTGTATATAAAGAACTCCTACAACTCAACAACGACAACAAACAACCTGATTAAAAAGTGGGCAAAGAACCTGAATACACATTTTTCCAAAGAAGATATACAAATGGCCAGTAAGTACATGAAAAGATGCTCAACAGCACTAATTATTAGGTAAATGCAAATCAAAACCACTTCACATGCGTTATGATGGCAATTATTAAAAAAAAAAAACACACAGAAAATCACAAGTGTTAGAAGGATGTAGAGAAATTGTAACTCTTGTGCATTGACGGTGGGGTAATAAAATGGTGTAGCCACTATGGAAAATGGTATGGCAAGTCCTCAAAAAATTAAACACAGAATTACTATACGATTCAGGGATTCCAATTCTGGGTATATACCCAAAAGAAGTCAGAGCTGGTCCTCGAACAGATATCTGTACACCAGTGCTCATAGCAGCATGAATCACCATAGCCAAAAGGTGGAAATAACCCAAGTGTCTAGTGACTGATAAATGAATAATTAAAATGTGGTATACAGATACAAAAGAATAGTATTCAGCCTTATAAAGGGAGGAAATCCTGACACCTGACACAACATGGATGAATCTTGAAGTCATTATACTAAGTGAAATAAGCTGGTCACAAAAAGACACACATTGTGTGATTCCACTCATCTGAGGTACCTAGAGTAGTCAAATTCATAGAGGCAGAAAGTAAAACGGTGGTTGCAAGGGGCTGGGGTGAACAGGGAGTTAGTGTTCGATGGGTAGAGAGTTTCTGTTGGGAAGATGAAAAAGTTCTGGAGATGGACGGTGGTGACAGTTGCACAACAATGTGAATATACTTCATGCCACAGAATGGGACACTTAAACATGATATTAAAAAAAAGATAAATTTCATGTTATGTATATTTTATCACAATGTATTTGCTCAAGTAAAAAATAAATAACATCAAACCTGATCTCTCTTCCATCTAAATCTCCTTTCAAGATATTCAGATGCATCAGAACGTCCTTTAATATTCATGACAACTTTAGGAGTTGTAGACTTTTATTACTGTTTTACTGATGAAAAAAACCGAGGCATAGATGAAGTAAGTCATTCATGATCACAGTGTTAGAAAGTGGCTGAACTATGATTTGAATCGAACTAGTACAGACTACAGTTATTCTTTTTTTTTTTTTTTTTTTGCGGTACGCGGGCCTCTCACTGTTGTGGCCTCTCCGGTTGTGGAGCACAGGCTCCGCGGCCATGGCTCACGGGCCCAGCCGCTCCGTGGCACGTGGGATCTTCCCGGACCGGGGCACGAACCCGTGTCCCCTGCATCAGCAGGCGGACTCTCAACCACTGCGCCAGCAGGGAAGCCCTACAGTTATTCTTAATTATTATTTTTGGGAGGGGTTTAAGAGATTTACCAGGGACTGGGGTTATAACTTCTGTTGAAACTGCCCACTGGTAGAAGAAATCTATCTTTTCATTTAATAGAGCACTGAGACATTTCTAGCAAGGGACTGGGACCACATTTTTTTGTTCTGTGTTTTTGGCGGTACGCGGGCCTCTCACTGCTGTGGCCTCTCCCGTTGCGGAGCACAGGCTCCGGACGCGCAGGCTGAGCAGCCATGGCTCACGGGCCCAGCCGCTCCGCGGCGTGTAGGATCTTCCCGGACCGGAGCACGAACCCGCATCCCCTGCATCGGCCGGCGGACTCTCAACCACTGCGCCACCAGGGAAGCCCTGGGACCACATTTTTAAATGGCTATTTAATATTATGCGAGAAGCTAGTTAGAATTAAATGTAGTCTTGAAGAAAAATTGGGAGAAGCTGAAGTTCTGGGTAAAAATTGTTAGGGGCAGGAAACTGTTAAGATGTCACATATAGGACATCTTGTATGTACCATGAAGCCAGGGAGAGAGATGGAGAGGTAGAATGTACACAATGCTTATCGACCTTGGGAATTTTGTCAATAGCAAGATTATTTGCTGAGAAGAAACATCTCACTGCTGTATGTCACTTCCGTGCTACGCATCTCCAAAGGAATTATCTGTCCATCTTGCCTGTGTGCTCATTTGCACTGTGGTGCAGAACAGCAGTCCCAGCCCCAGCTGGGCTGGAAATTGGTGAACCTATACAAACTACGTGTTTGTGTGTGTGTACACATACACACGCAAGTGCATTACAAGAAGGCAAAAATAAAAACAAGAAAAGGTCCAACCTCTGTTTAGCAATGTCAAGAGAGTCCCTGAGAGCTATCAATTCCCAATCTCAGAGTGGAAGACCTTGTTTCAGAGGCTGGGGTGAGGCTCTCTGGGAGCCCAGGTCAGTGGTACAGGTGCTTGCTTTTTCTGCCTGCTGGGATGGATATTGACATTTTCAACCAAGGGTCATCAGACCCCAAAACCACGCTTCTCAGCTTCTGCAGGAAAACTGCAAGCAGCTACTTTGCATGACTGTGTAGGTCTCAATTTTGACAAAGCCCTAGAGGATGGGGTGAAATCCACACTATGCAGCAAGGCGGGTTTGGGGCGGGCCTATAAACGTGGCGACAGTCTGGTCCAGCTGGATGCGAGGAACTTACACACACAAAGAATGTTACAGCAAGAAGGGAAGCTCAGAGACCTTCTGGGGCAATGCTCAACCTTCACAGGTAGGGAAAGCGAGGCACAGGATTATTGAAGATCGTGCTGTGAATTGAATCAGGGACGGAGTATAGAAAAACTAAGTTCTTCAGCTTCTATTTTAGAGCCTTCCCATTACACTCACGCTTCCCAAACTTGCCAGACCCTAAGAACCATCCGAAGAGAGGAGTGAAATCACAGTTCCTGGGCTCCTCCTCAACTTATTCAACCAGAATCTTCTGGAAAGAGTCAGGGGATATGTGTGTTTGCCAAGCAGTGGGGGTGAGGAGTATTTTGTGATGCTGTGTCAGTTTTTTCCCAACCTTCTGAACACTGTAACTCATGCCCCTTAATGCAACGCGTTCATTGTCTTCTGTTTCAATAAGCCACACAAATATTTTAGAGGTTAACATTTAACAGAGGGGTAGGGAGAAAAGTCTCTGGAATTAGGAAGGTTGGGTTTGAAACCCAGGCCCTTCATCTCCCAGTTGTGTGACTTTGGTCACTTAACTTCTTTGTGCCACAGTTTTCTCATCAATAGAATGGGTATGATGGCAATCCTTGCTGCACTGGGATGTGGTGGTGGTTAGATGAAAGTAAATGAAGTAAGGTATATAGAATGCTCAGCACAATAGCTAGCGGGGAGGGAGAAGGCGGCCTTGGGCTGAGAGCCAATCCCATGGGCGTTGCATTTAGGGCAAGAGTAGGGGGTGAGTGTGTCCTCCCCAGCCTTGAGATGGCATCCAGGACTCACTCCATGCTGCTGGTATGCTGGGAACCCCGCTAGAGGAGAGGCGGCCAAACCAATGCCTGGAACCAGAAGGGGAATTACAGGTAGCTCTGAACATCTGAGCCCGACATCCAAGCTGATGGAGGAGAAACGGGAACCAAGGGACTCATGCATAAAACAAATCCAATTTGGGAGAGGAAATGACGTTTGGACTCGCTTTCCTCACCCCCAAATCAAGAGTGAAGAATGAAATCTCTCCCAGACAGGTGAGGCCTCCTTTGACTGAGGCTCCCACCTGGGGCCCCCTCTGGGCCCCTTACGTTGGCTCTGCCACTACTTGTCATGATATGGACAAAAAGTATTTTTCAAAACCTTCTCATTTAAAGACGATCTACAAAGTCCTAGAGTATAGAAAAACAGACAAGACAAAACAAAACAAATAATAGGTATATTGAATATGTTTTGTAAAATAAGTATATTTCCCTGAGCTGGGATAGTCTAACCTGACTTCTTTCCCCATTAGGATCTATTTTCTTCATTCATACATGATGAAAAACATTACATTTAGCCGTTACTGAAGACACTAATTAATTCATTTATTTAATAAATACTTATTGAGCATCTATTGTGGACTGACACCAGGAGTCCTCCAGCGGAGGTTTCTGTGTAAGGAAGTGAAGCCAAGAGAAGAAACAACAGCCTAGAAAGAACAGACTAAAGTTAAAATGCAGGACCTTAAAAGTGGTCGGATAAACAGCTTCACAATGCAGAACGACTTCTAAACGACAGTGGCGTGCTATTATCAGCACAGTCCAATCATCCATGTGCATAAGAATTGCTGTGAGCTATTCAGGAAATCCTAAACCAAATTAAATTATAGTGGGCATAATCTGTTGAAGGAGGCAAGAAAATCTGTAACATATGAAAGGAAAAATTCTTCCCCAAACCTAAAATATATAAGGGGAAGACCTTTCATTAACATAAAAAATTTCTGTGCACCCCCCTTCTTCCTCATCCCACATCCAGCCCCGTGGATGGTGGGAGAAGCCAGATGAGTGAGGCTGTCGAGGGCAGCGCTTTAGTCTTCAGGAGAGGATATCGTTTCTAACTTCTGTCAAGACAAATTTGTAACGTAGAACATCTGCTTTTCAGGTTCTGGGGGGTGACTATCACCCCAAAGTTGGCTAATTCCTGTAAACATTTAGTTATGAGCAATGGTATTTAAGGTCTATTGTCTATGGGGCATACGGTTTACACGCTCCTTTATAGAACTAAGGTTTATGGACGGACCAAGTCAAGTTTCGCCCTTGGGCTGTGCAATTTTGGCGCATTAGTAGAATGGGTTTTTAAATGAAAATATTCTCTATGGCTTATGTGGAGGGAGGTTATAAGAAATTTTGACAGGATATTCTGTAGCATATGAATTATGGCGTGTTTCTGAGAATCGTTCATCTGGAATGCACACATCATCTCCTGTAAGAGAAATTTCTTCCTGGCCTCACTATAAGGATTCACAGAATTTCCCTGATGCTGTCAGTTGATTTGCTTTTATCTCACAGATGTTGTGCATCTTGCTCTTTCTCTTTTTGCTCTGGTTTCTAGGAAGCTTAGAATCAAGTTTCTATCTTAAATAACAGAACAGGACTTTATGTATATAAGCCTACGTGTACGTTCTTCCCCCTAGATTTTTCCCTTTATCCTTACTGTATCATTTTATAGTTCTCCAGTTTAAAAAAAAAAATTGTTTTAAGCTGTCACAAATTATAGGGAAGATGTAAGAAAAGGAATGAATGAATGAATGGATGGCTGAATTACTGAATGAGTAAAGGCCTTTTGCTTTATGATGCCAGATAAATAAGAGAAACATTAAATTAGCTAGGCAATTGAATTCCTGAACCACTCTAGGAAACCGGGAGCTTGCTGGTTTTGAAGTATTATGTTCTTTAGAATTAACCAAGGCGTTGCTTTTTAAAAAAGAGCTGGCTGGTGCTTTTTGACCACCTAGAGGGGTGGGATAGGGAGGGTGGGAGGGAGATGCAAGAGGGAGGGGGTATGGGGATATATGCATACGTATAGCTGATTCACTTTGTTATACAGCAGAAACTGACACAACATTGTAAAGCAATTATACTCCAATAAAGATGTTATTAAAAAAAAAAAAAGAAAAGCTGGGCGCCTTCAATGCACTTTAACAAACTGACACTGTCCAGCAGGGACAGCTCCTGTGCCACACAGAACCTATGGAAAGGGTCCTGGCAGAGGCATACTGGTTACATTTCTTCTGTATCATTTGATGTTACTAATGAGTATTCCAAACTCCTTTTATTTAGACTTTCAAGAAAATGAAAACTCAACCTTTTAGAGTGGAGGAGGTAAGCCAATGCTTTTAGACCGGGTATTTTCTGCCTCATATTCTGAGAGCAAAGTGCAAACCCCATTCTGATTTGGAAGGTAGTCTTATTTGTCCATCGGCAGGAGCCTCCATTATGCTGCCACTGAGATCCAGATTTTTTTCTTCCAGGTGAGTTATTTCATAGATTTGAAAGTATGCTGCTACAGACAAGAAACATCTCTGAAGCTGACCTGTCCTGGCAGAAGGTCAGAACACAGGATGAGCCACTTGCTGGAGTTCAGCTATCTGGAAGAAAATGCTTGAGGTGATGGGAAACGCTCCTCTTCTAAGCAGCTCACTAGCTGTACCTGGGTATCTGCACGATTGGCCAAGATTGAAGGTGAGAGCAATTTGGCTGCAAAGGTGCCAAGGTTTTAGTACCGTCCACTAAAGAATGCACTACAGTCACAGAAAATAATGACAGTGGAACCATAAAGGTGAAGTTTTTTTGTTGCTTTGAGGAGGTGTTCATGTCAAAAGCGTTTTAGTCATATAGTTTATGTCCAGTTTGTCTCTTTAGAACAGAGGCTCTTTGGGCAGGAAATGAGTGCAGTCACTCTCCTAATGATGGGCTTCACTAACGTCAAGTCGTAACAGCAACAATAAGGGGACAGCAGGAAATAATTCTTTTACTGTCATGTATGGGCTGAAGAAAGTGTTGGAAGGGGTTTTATTTCACCTAAGAAAGAGGCGAAGACCAAACTGGACCAGATCTTCAAAGCACAAGGTCATTGCCAAGAGACCAAATTCAAAAATTCTGTGTTATTAACCAGCTAGACATAACATAATCAATCACATGGGCGCTTGCTTTGTGCCTCCGCACCGACCGAAAAACCCAGCCCCTTTTCATCAGACTCAATTCAGAACACCCAGGTGCGGCTCTGTACTTTGCACCTTCTGTGTCAAATTCTATTTTCAATCCTTTATGTCAAATTTAAATTCATGGCAACTGCATTCAGATCTCGATAGAATCCCCAACTTGCCCTGGACCCCAAATCCATTCCGCAACACACACACACACACGTGAGCACACACATTTGAACTTGATTTGCACTCACTTCAGCGCTAAGACAGAGTCAAGAATTTTGAATGGCTGCCTGTTGGCCGGAGCTTTAACCAGTTCTCAGGTAAGTACCCCACTGAAAACAAGGATGTTGCCCATTGGTGTCTTCACCCCTAAGGTGAAGAAATCCTATCAGGGTACTTCTTGTGTGGGATGAAAATGGACCCTCAAATTTTCTGTGGTATTTTGCCCTGTTACTGAAGCTTAAATTGCTATCAATCTTAAGTGAGCTGAACAAATTGGTGTGAGTGATGAGAAAATGGATAAGTTTGACTCTGAACACACGCATCTGTTGTGTCCACCAAAATGAGGTCTTGATTAGGCAGAAAATCCACAAAAACTCCCTATCAACCACTCACAATCTGACACAATGTCCAAAAGAAAAGAAATCACTCACAGCGTTATTACTAAGAAAACATTCTAGACAGCCCTGAGATTAAGAACTGACCCCTCTTATGGAAATCAACTTGGCTTGGGTATACGTATATGCATAAAAGGATATAGTTTTTAAAAGCTCATTTTCTTGCTAATAATCATCTTTTTTAAAAAGCTATCAGCAGGTGCACCTCATTTCAAAAGCGTCTTGTACTTTATAATACAATATTCATCACAATTACATAGTAGGGAATAAAAAGCAGCAAAACATAAGCGAGGATAGTTCAATTAAATGCAACATAATCTCTGCAGCAAAAAAAAAAAAAAAAAAAAAAAAAAAAAAAAGATCCTGTAGCTAAAATCAGGTTCTGATGAAAGAAAAAAAGGGAATATATTTCCACATATTTTTAATTATATAGTATTTCCTCAAACATGATTTTTCATAATATATTCCATTAAGTTAACATCATATTTGAAGAAAGAGCATTTTCCGATTTCATTCTAAGCCTGATTTTGAGCAATTACAGTGTCATTGTTCCGCGGCAGAAAGGTTGAATTCATTTACTGTGTGGTTACGCTAGTCATGATTGATGTCTCTTCTCCAAATGACAAACCAATCACCCCAATGATGTAATGTCATTTTAAGAGTGCCATAATCACATTTCTCTCAAACTAGAAGTTCTGATGAGTTCTAATAAAGATTTATGGTAGATTAAAGGCCTTTATAATATCAACAATGGATTGCTCATTTGATGAGAGATTTGATTAGGTAATTTTTTTTGAAAAAGAATATGAGTTTACTAAATATATCAGGCCTGGCTTTGAAGAAAGGCACAGGCCGTCATAAGTAGCAGTACATCATTCCATCTTCTGAATGAATCATCTTAAATGTATTTACGAGGTCCTCTGTCATTGCAGAGGTTGAGGCCACTGGTGGCATATACTCATGGGTGGAGCTAAAACACAATCCCATCAAGAAACACTCTTGGCGTGGAAAGCTCTGGATTGCTTTTGATGGGACATGCTAAGGAACACCACGAGTGGCCAACTCAAAAGGTAACTCCAAAGCCTTGGGATTGGAAGCAGTTAATTTTTGCAAATGTCTCTCCTTGGGCCCACGGGTGCTTAACCCTAGATATTGCTCAATCCTACACTCACATGTTTTGTGAACATACCACCAGCAGCAGAGACTGAAATAAGGCATGGCTACTGTGGGACCTGGGACAATTCCACCTAAGATTTAGAGATCTGGAGCTGAGGCGGGCACCACAAAATCCTCAAAAGGGGGATGGAATGCTGTGACCAGTCCCTTTGCTCTGTGAATGTGAAAATCACCATGAGAACCAGGGATTTAGAGGCAGTATATATCACGGTACCACGCGATCAGCTTGTTACTTTCAAGTGAAGTGGGACAAATAGAGGGTTAGAGGAGAGGTCACCCCCCAAGCACTTCAGACTTGGCCAGACATTCAGCATTCATGTCAAGGGAACACATTTTAATCGCAAAATCATCTAAACAAGCAAGAAAGAGTCAGAAGCCAACCATCAGAAAAACAAGAGATCTGAGATGCACACACACTGGGCACGTGAGGGTGTCCGGGGTCACTTGGCTATGACCAGAATTGTAGGAGTACAGCATTCAATATTCCATCATCTCTCTGCACTTCCCCCTTGAGACCTGCATGCTCTCACATGCAGCGGTGGGCAAATTCCTCCCACTGAAGGAGGCCCAAACTCTGTTCGGCTAAGCAATGCCTCTTCAGTAACTGCAGCCTTTAAACAAACATACTCTGGAACTGCAATGCCACCAAATGACAAGCGCGCTTCACCTCCCCGCTCCCCACACCACCTTCTCCCCAGCCCTTGTGCCAGAGTTGTCATTTTGCAGGAGACCTGAGACTGTCACACACACAACATGTTCAGACACCACAGTTTCCTTACCACCGCTGGAGGCTTGCTGGGGCCCTGAGCATGCTCTGAGCAGGTATGAATTGGGGGAGAACTCCTCATCGGGGTTGGTGTCCATGATTTGATGGGAGGTGTTGCTGTCTAGCAATGGCATCTGGCAGCTAACTGGTGGAGGATTATGGGAGCTAGGCAGCTGAGCAGATGGGAGGAGGCTAGACGAGGATGTAGGTGGAATGGGACGACCTGGGAAAGAGGACAGAGGGGTCAAAGGTCAGCAATGAATGTCATGAGAGCAACCAGAGAAAGTTACATTGCAACCACCTCACAATACAAATAGCCAAAAAAAAAAAAAGAAAGAAAGAAAAAGAAAAGAAAAAAAATGCTCCGCATGTATTTTTTCAAGTGGTTTGAGGTTTCTCCAAATGTCCAAATTCATACGACCATAGTTGCGCTTTTCAGAAAACGGGCATGAGCGGAAGTATCCATCTACACAGCTGAAACGGAATCAGTCAGGAAAACATCCACTTCCTTCTCTCTCTCCTGCTATGGTCCTAACTGAAGTCTCCATCATCTCTCAATGGACTAGCTCCCTGAGGTTCTCCCTGCTTCCACTCTTGTCATACGCCATCTATATCTCCCTTTGTCTCTCTCCCTTCTCTACAGCAGCCAGAATGCTATTTTTTTTTTTTTTTTTTTTTTTTTTTTTTTTGCGGTACGCGGGCCTCTCACTGTTGTGTCCCCTCCCGTTGCGGAGCACAGGCTCCGGACGCGCAGGCTCAGCGGCCATGGCTCACGGGCCCAGCCGCTCCCCGGCATG
>NW_006772699.1:676981-682057 GCF_000442215.2 Lipotes vexillifer | reverse complement strand
CACGAACCCGTGTCCCCTGCATCGGCAGGCGGACTCTCAACCACTGTGCCACCAGGGAAGCCCCAGAATGCTATTTTAATGATAGAAGTTAGGTCATATCACTCTCCTGCTTGGCACTCTCCAATGGCTTCCCATTGCCTGTAGAAAGAGACCCAAACTCCTTATGATGCCTGCCCCGCATGTCTCTCCTACTCTGGCACTAACTGCCTCTCTCACTCACCTCTGGAAGTGGTCCTCAACCACACTCCACTTGGCCCCTTAATCTCCAGCCAATGTGCCATCTTTATTTCTGTTGCTTGAACATGCCACAGCATTCCATCTTCAGAGTCCTCACGCTTCCTGTCCCCTCTCTGTGGAACATTCTCCCCTACTCGCCACATCACTGATACTCACAGGCCTGCTTCTTTTCATTCAAGCCCTCCCTGTCTGCCTTCTTGAAAACTGCCCACATACCTGCTCTATCCTACTAGCCTGTTTAAATTTCTTTAAAGCCCTTATTACTATCTGAAGGTGGATACATCTATTTATGTTATTCACCCCTATATCCTCAGTATCTTCCTAACAAAGAGCACCTGTTGAATGAATGAACAGATAAATAAGGTAGACTAAAACCAAGCTAATTAGTCTGGGGAAGAGGCAGAGGAGAAGCAGAGAGGGTGATGTATTTGCATCTCGAAGAATTGGCCAGTGCCACCACCCTCTCCATCACGCGGTTCTCCTGGATATCACGGGGGAATTCCTACAAAGAAAAGCCACATCAGGCCACGGGGAGGAGCAGCCATCCTGACAGGAGGTACGGGCAGTGCCTTGGAGCTGGCCTTGGGTCAAGAAGTTCTCCTGCCGCACAGAAGGCTGCTGCAACCTCTATTTTCCCATGGCACGGAGCTCCTGGCGGCCAAATTGCTGAGTGAAGATAATTGCCGTGTGGACTTTCCCCTGATTCACGCTTACGTCTTGGGGTCCTCGTGATTGCTTGCCTGCTGGTTTGTTCATTTGGGAAGCTCAGCAAACTGAGCCAAGAGCTGCAGCCCAGGGGATATGCCCTGAATTGGGTGTTGCGGAGGAAAGGGTAAGGTATTCAGAAAGCAAACTTAAGAACCAGGCTAGAGTTTCAACTCAGGCAGGAGAAATCTGTTTGCCTGCTTGGAGAGCACTATGTGTGTGGAGGCATTTTCAGGCACCTCAGATGCATGTTAATCTTTGTCATCGCTTTTGAAAATGTATTTCCTGATCAATTGCTCGGCGCATTAAATGCTACTTACTGATAGATCATTGTGAATGAATAAAATGTATGAGGGCCTCCAAAGGGCACACTGCTGGATGCTGAGGATACAGAAATAAATAAGACATCAGCCCTGCTCTCGGAGAGCTCACAGTCTAGTGGGAGAGGCGGAGAGTAAAACACATCATTTCAGTACCACCTGATAAGGGGCAGGATGGTCTCATGTAAGAACGTGGTTCTGTGGGGACCCAGAAAAGGGACACTTGGTTCGTCCTGGCCAGGTGGAGGTAGTGGTGGAGAGCCAAACAAGGATTCCTGGGAAAGGTGGTGCCTGGGCAATCTTCAAAAGAAAAGGAAAGGGACTCCTGGCGAGAGGAAACACAACTAACAATAGCACAGAGGCATCAAAACCACTAGCCTATTACCCTTTTTGAGGGTGGGAGTGGCAGACCGAGACAGGAAATAAGGTACCCTTAAAGCTTAAATGCTAGGGGCTCAGTAACACAGCTGAACAAGAATCATCCCTGAAACAGATCAATGGATGAATGAAGTTTGAGTTGAAATATTTAATTCATTCATAACTGTTTGGGAGCCATATGAGAGGCATGATATTCTTGTGAGATGATCTGGCAAAGGTAGACTGAATACATCAGTGTCATCAGAACCAGTACTCACATTTAATCAATGTGACTTCCCCCCAGAGTCTTCTTCTAATAACAATACTACCATCATGATTACTATTTTAACTGCTAATGTTTTCGCACAATGACTATCTGCCACTCACAGCGCCAGTCACTGTACATAGATTATCTCATTTAATTCTGAAAACAATTCTATGAGGTTAGAATGATTATAATCCCCATTTCGTAGATGAGGAAACGGAGGCACAGCACAGTGAGATTGCATAGCTAGCAAGTGACAGGGGCCAGGTTTGTCTATTCCCAAATCTACCCTCTCACCCTGTCTGCATGGTGTTTGCCCAAACAGCATGGTGACAAAAAAGGAAGACGGTGACATACAAGGAGGGGAGGTGATGGATAGGAAATCATATTTCCAGCTCCCCATCTCCCCATCCCAAGGCACTCTCGAGATTTCAAGTAAGAAACATTTCTTTGAATAGCCATTGAGAGCAGCTATCAGCCGGTAGAGTTCAAAGCTTTTCTCGTAATTTTGTTATGAAGTTCAAAGTGGCTCTTTCACAGCCATGTTACCCTCCACCTTCTTCAAGGCTCCTGGTTGCAGAAGCGTCCTGACCAGGGCACTGTGAAGTTGGCACTGACGTCCACTTAGCAGCGGTGCCCTGGCAGGAACAGATTTTAACTCACAATCAATGGGCTTTAAAGTTCGTATTATTGAGGCATATCTGAAACTGCATGTTGAAGGATGGCTGGGAGCCAATTTTTAAATTCCTTTGAGCGACTGAGGTGGAACTGAAGTTCAGGGGCAATTTTCCAGGAGCCTGATATGATAGTTGCTGTGAAATCATTCTTTACATGAACTTTTTGAAATTGTGTTCAGCATGAATTCATTTCCTAGAGTACAGACAGAAATGCCTTTTAATTTATACAAATACAGACAATGCAAGAGCACTCCTAACACAGCGAAAGCACTGGGGCTATTCCAGTGTATTGGAATACACATCACAGAATTGTCTGATTCCTGTAAAATCCATGCCTCCTTAAAATCTATGCCTTGGTAGCGCCTTAAATTCTCTACCTGGTATCTACCACTACTTGGGAAATTTCTCAGTCCCTAGATCTGCCCCCAGTCAAATTGTACGCGGTTCTCTATTTGCTATGTCATTTGCTAATTTTGTTCACTTATGTTACATTTTTTCCCCATGACTGTTACAACTGACAGAGACCATCTGTACCGACACACACAGGTTCCAAAGTACAGGAGAGAAAGCTGGAACTTATACAGACTCACTTTACAGACCAGGATTTCTTACTAAAATACTTAGCGTGGGATGGGCATGTAACCAGGGGCTATGTCCTTACCCAGTTCCTATTCTATGCACTACGGGGGCTCCCTGACCCCCAAACTATTTTCGAAGTATCATTCTGAATGGGTATAGAGTCCACAGCAAATGTACAGAAAACTGGGTTTAATCAATCCGTTAAAAAGCAAGAGGAAACACGCAAAGGCAGCAATATGTCATTCATTAAACTCATATGGTCTTGTATATGTGTGGGTGTGTATGTGTGTTTTCCAAGATCCCCATGTAAATCAAAGTCTAATTATCCGTGTGATTGGATTCCCCATGACCTTAGAAATGGGGACTAATTCAAATTGTGCTGATTTATCTGTTTCCAAATGAATAAGATTTTGTGATGGTTTCAACTCCTAAAATTTTTCTGATTGAAAGAAAGACCTACAGCCAGACAGAACAATTCCACGTGAACTCTGATAGATGGGGAGCAGCTGTTTGGAAGGCTGTGTTGAGAATGATTCTGAGGATGCCCGGGTTTCAGTGGTATCACCACTTAGAAAAATCGTGGACAAGGAGTGGGGGAAAGGTAGCAGATGCACAGAGCATATTTGCCGTCTATGCTCCAGGACTTTATCCACCATCTGCTTCAGTCACACCTGAAAACATTATCCTACAGCATCTGCGGTTTAAGTCACATTACTTTAACTCCCAATGTCTCAATTACAGCTCTATTTTTCTTCTTAAACTGATTTGGATCCAGCTTTAGTTCTCCCACCCAAGATTAAAGGGCTACAATCTCCTCTCCATCCCCAAAGCAGTAAGTATCATCCATGAAATTGCTGCTTTGCCCAACTGTTGCTAATATATTCATTCACTAATTTATGATGGAGGGCATGTTGCAGATCAATCCCCAAATTCACTTCAAACGAGTTCCTTTTTCACTCAAAAGATTAATGGCCAGCTGATATTAAAATGTTCTGCGTAGACAATGTATAATTGATCTATGCAGGGATGGGGTGTCGGGATATTTGGTGGAGTAGAGAGACATGGATGGGAGACAGTCAAAACAAAACAAAACAAAACAAAACAAAACAAACAGCATGAAGAATAATTACATATAAAATAATAAGTTGGGCTTCTCTGGTGGCACAGTGGTTGAGAGTCCACCTGCCGATGCAGGCGACACGGGTTCGTGCCCCGGTCCGGGAAGATCCCACGTGCCGCGGAGCGGCTGGGCCCGTGAGCCATGGCCGCTGAGCCTGCGTGTCCGGAGCCTGTGCTCCGCAACGGGAGGGGACACAAAGAAAAAAAAAAAAAAAAAAAAAAAAGAAAAGAAAGAAAAGAAAATAATAATAATAATAAGTTAAATGACTTCATTATCAATTATACATGTGACCTTGCTTTGTGCTAAGCCAAGTATTTTACATGTACTCTTCTCTTTTTACATGCACAATTTTCTATGAACAAAATCCTATTGTCATCCCCTTTTACAGGTGAAGAAACTGAGGCTTAGATGGACTAACTTTCCTAACATTGTACCACTAGCAGAACTGTCTGGGATTTGAACTCAAGCATTCTGACGCCAAAACCCAAGCCTTGAATGGTCCATTCTACTCTTGTCCGTATTAGAGAAGCGTGATTGTTAAAAAAAAACGAACAAGGTGTGAAACCCAGACTGACTGGCCCTCTTCTGGAAGGCACCATCGAGGTCATCCTAGGTGAGGTAATTAACCATAAACAGCCACAGTGATTGCTTACACACGATACATGATTTATAAAGAGAGAAAGCAATTCTTAAGTCAGAAACGGGAAATCCTCTGCAGCTTTGTACGTTTAAGGATTAATAAAAATATAGCTTTTGGGCTTCCCTGGTGGCGCAGTGGTTGAGAGTCCGCCTGCCGATGCAGGGGACACGGGTTCG
>NW_006772699.1:665383-676620 GCF_000442215.2 Lipotes vexillifer | reverse complement strand
ATATATATATATATATAGCTTTTGTGTTAAAGCTGAGTACTGCAAAAGGACTGCATTAACAAAAGCAAAACAGTTGGTTAGAGAATTTAAACAATGGTCTTAATGACAGTTCCCAACACTAGCTATTTTTTCAGATGTCTGACAACATTATCCATTTCCCCCCAAATGTTTGGGGTTTGTGAAGTCCCTGTTTTTGACACAGTGAAAATGAGGTATGTGACTATGTATGTAAATAGAAATAATTTCAGGGCTTGAGATTATGCCCTCCTTTTTGTTTGTAATCAATGAATAGTTGAGGGATGTGGTCCCACTTTCTCTGGAGTTCCACGAGAACATCGTTCAGGAAGGCGCATTCGATCTTTTAAGCTCTGCCTAGCACATGGAACCTGCAGAGGGCTGTGTGGTGGGACATTCTTCAAGGTATGGTGGGCTCAGTGAGGCACTGGGCCACGGCAGTCACGGCCACCACCCACATCTGCTACAAGGTACCCTGACAACAAATCTAACCGGACTCCCTACCTCCAGCTGAAGGAATGCGGATGAAGCCACTGCACACCTATTCAGCCTATTTCATGTGCTAAGTACCAGGCTCAGGGATTTTTCACATACCCTTCCACAATGATCACAACAACACTGTCTAGAGACTCAGGGATGTTAGTAACACACCCAAGAGGCAGAACCAAGATCTGAACTTCCGTTTGTGTTCTGCCAAAACTACAAGGGGCTCTTCCCAAACCTGGAGTTAGCTCACATTCAAATTCACCGGTTAATTGGCTTCATCAGCCAGCCCACCCCATCCTCATTTTCCACTCTGCCCCAAATGAAACCCTGGACTCCAATGGATGTGATCGTCCAGTGGTCTTTCGCAAATGTGTATCTCTGCCTTCCTGCCTGCAGTATTCCTGTCTCTGTACTGTGCAATCCATCCTTAGTTTCTTGGCCTACCCGCTTTTATCTGTCCTGCAAAGCCCAAGTGGGGAATGGAGAGGGCACAGACTTTGGAGCCCGGCTGACTGAGCTCTGCCACCTTCTGTGTGAGTTTAAGCAACTAACTTTACTTCTCTGGGGCTTTTCGATGACACTAACTTCACATGTTGCTGTGAAGACTGGAGATGATATACGTAAGGCTGTGTTTGACACGTGATAGATGCCAGGGACCCAGATGGAGCCAATGACACTTGCAGCTTATCGGTTCCAGTTGGTTCACAAGCACCTACTGTGCGTGCAGGGCCGTGTGACAGTTATGGGTTCTTGTCATTCTTTCCTCTTGGGGTTGAGTCTGGGAGATGGTGAGGCTGGAAAAATAAAGCCGTCTTGCCACTTAAGGGGAGAGGCTGCCTGAGAAAGGGGTCTGCAGGGAGGAAAGTTGAGGTGTAAGATGAGGGGAGAGATATTCTGATGGCATCGTTAGGGTACCTGGATTCAGCCATTATTAACGGAACGCTGCCACTAAACTTTTCGATATATGAACCAATTTATTCTCCACCCAACCCTCTTTTCTTGTTTTGGTTTTCCTTTCAGCCAGCTTCAGTTGGTTTTTGTCACTCAGAACCAAAAGCATCCTGCCTAAAACTGACTACCAAGCCGAAGTGAGAAAATGATCTGGCCAATGCCATACAGTTATTTAGTAGAAGACCTAGAATACATTTCAGCACAGAAGACCTCCAGAATTATGAAATGTTCATGTTCTATATAATAGGACTGCCTTCCTCATGAGAAACTGAACATGTGGGGTCCCAGAGAAACAATTTATGGTAGGAGGTACCTTGTCTATTTGTGAGAATATTGTGGGCATCAGGGAGTGGGGGAGAGATGCAGGCAAATGGCTGTCTCCTTGTTACCAATCAAGCATGCACTGCAGCAGCTTTCTGTCCTTGGCACTGTAGAGAAACTCAAATCACTTTCTAGCTGGACTGGGCCTTAGAATAAATACATTGATCTTGGGGGTAGCGAGAGAGACTCACCCAAGACTCAATTTCTTGCCTGCATCTGACATTTTAAAAAAGAACAGAGAGAGCAGTTTCAATCATAACTGTAGAATGCAAAATGACCTCAATGAACAGAGCATCTGAAAATTAAAATATAGGCATGTACACACATATATGTATATTTTTACATCATATTATGTATTTATATTCCCCGTAGCAGGCTGCATATATTTAACGTATATACATGTTAGGCTAGATCAGTCATTCTTAACAGGGGGCAATTTTGCCCCCTAGGGCAGGGGTCCCCAACCTCCGGGCCGCGGACTGGTAGCGGTCCCAGCCTGTTAGGAATCCGACCGCACAGCAGGAGGTGAGCGGTGGGTGAGTGAGCAAAGCTTCATCTGCCTCTCCCCATCGCTCGCATTACTGCCTGAACCTCCACGAAACTGGTCCCTGGTGCCAGAAAGGCTGGGGACTGCTGCCCTAGGGAACATTTGGCAATGTCTTGAGACATTTTGGTTGTCACAGTTCAGTGGGATGGGGGTGGGGAAGGGAGAGGATGCTACTGGCCTCTAGTGAGCAGAGACCAGAGATGCTGCTAAACATCCTACAACGCACAGGACTGTCCACCACAACAAAGAATTTCCAGCCCCAAATGTCAACGGTGCCGAGGTTGAGAAACTCTGGGTCAGCATGTGTGATGGCTTCAGATTAATATCCTTTATGTTACATGGTCAGTTTCTAAGTAGCTCCTTTTTTCCCGTTGATAAGAATTAGGTTGATATTAGAGGTAAATACTGGATTCAGTTAGCTTTTCCCCCTCTCCCAAGAGAGCTTCAAGCAAATAAGTTTCAGTGGCAATTGGGGAATTTAAGTTAAAGAGAGGGAAAGGTTCCGCAAAGCAAATCTAATTTGTCACTGAGGGACGTTGTAAGCTGCCTTTCTCCAGAAGTGGGAGAGACCTGTTCATCAAGAGAGGGTTGGGCTGCCTTTACAGACACAAGAGATTCAGGGGAGAATGTTCCAACTCGTGTGCAGGTGAGTGAATCTCACCTGAGGAATTTTCATGATGACCTCTTATGTCTTCTCAATGAGGCAATATCGGCTTAACTGGGTTTGAGCTATTCCAGATCAGCCCATTTCAAGTTTTTCTTTTTACAGAAGACATAATTGCCCTCTTCACTCACACTTCACTGAACTCACTAACGCCCAGTTAAGCATCTTCTCAAAAACAAATGGTTTTCAGATGGCCCTGGCACAACTACCTCGATTTCACACAGGCTATTATACATAATTTATTGGAAGAGTGGCAGGCTGTTGGACTCGCCCCAGTTAAAGGGCCTCTTTCAGGAGCTTCAAGCATGAACTGTCTTCACAGTTTGGGGCTCCATGTCTTTGAGTGTCATTCCTAGATCTCACTGACAACTTGCCTGTTTATATATCACATCTTCCTGGCAGCATTGCACTTTGGAAGGTGTCAAATATAGATCAGGCTCTAGATAGAGTTTATTTTTGAAGTAATATGATTTCTATAACTTTTTTTAATGCCAGCCTTTTCATATTCATGAGATGAAATGCAATGAATCTGTATAGATTCCCCCTTTGAGGACACAAATCTATTTCACCTGAAGCAACACAAATCTTTACCGAAAGGCAAGGGATCCTCAGATACGTTCTGACCAGAAATTCCTAGTTCCTTGACACATGCAGCTTAATTACATCTCTCAGCTCCTTTAAGATGAGATAGCATTACTATTTTGGTGATGTGTAGTTGTTTAGATCAGTGCTGTCCGATAGAACTTTCTGGGATGACAGGCATGTTTTAGGTCGATAATGTTTAATACATGTGATTACTGAACACTTGAAATGTGACTGGTGCAAACGAGGAACGGAATTCTTAATTAATTTAGGTTTATATAGCCACATGCGCCCAGGGGCTACCATACTGAATGGCACAGCCTAGGCTGTGGTTCTAGCTTCCCCGTAATTGGTATCCCTCCCTCCTGTTGTTTCTCCCCTCCATTCAAGAGCCAACATATTTCTGAATGTACAGATTCGTTCCTGTCATCCTTCTTAAATCTCCCAGGACTCCCCATTGCCTACATAATACAGTTCAAACTCTTGCATGGAATTCTCTCTTGCCAGACGCCCTCATTTCCTATACCCTAACCACATCAGAGTAACTAGACTACTGAATATCTATCTTCCCCTCCCATCCCTCCTCTCTGATAGTCTCAATCTTCTCCTGCAAACCTCCTGAAAGACTCAGCTCAAGCATCATCTTCTTTGTAAATCTTTCCTGATCACTCCACCCACTGGTTGCCCAGGACATCCTTCTATCATTGTACTTGTAATATGTTAATACATTTATTTTTCTAAATGTCTGGCTCAGGACTTCCCTGGTGGCGCAGTGGTTAAGAATCCACCTGCCAATGCAGGGGACATGGGTTCGAGCCCTGGTCTGGGAAGATCCCACGTGCCGCAGAGCAACTAAGCCCGTGCGCCACAACTACTGGGCCTGCACTCTAGAGCCCGCGAGCCACAACTGCTGAGCCTGTGTGCCACAACTACTGAGCCTGCGTGCCACAACTACTGAAGCCCGAGCACCTAGAGCCCATGCTCCACAATAAGGGAGGCCACCGCAATGAGAAGCCTGCACAACGTAGATAAGCCCCCGCTCGCCGCAACTAGAGAAAGCCTGCGCGCAACAACGAAGACCCGATGCAGCCGAAAAGAAATAAATAAATAAATAAATAAATAAATAAATAATTTATTTAAAAAAAATTCTTAAATGGCTCATTCATGAGACTATCAATGACTGGGTGGAAATTGTGGATTATGCACCTTTGTATCCTGGAACCCAGCCCAGAGCCTGTACACAGTAAATAGCAGTGCGACTGGTTGATTATAACAATTCACTCCATAAACATTTACTAGTTGTATATCAAATGCACATGGCATTGACTTCACTGTCAATGCAGTTGACACCAACAGTGACACCAACAGTTGACCAACAGTGGCTGTTGGTCTTGGGTTTTTGGTGCCTCTCAGTGAGTAAATATTTTGCTGAGAAGAATTGATTCTGATTTTAAATGTAAGTTTTCCTCTTAATCAAGTAGCTGGAATATTAAGTTAGTGCTTCATCTGGTGCTCAGATGAAGACAGCAGTCTGTGACAACCTCGGAGGAGAAACTGACTGCTTGATTTATTAAGAGATAATATGTCAGTATCCAAGGTGGCGCCTTTCTAAGGAATTCTCCATGGTGGTGGTATGACCATATTTTTTGTCTTGGCTGCTGACCCCAGAACCTAAGCCCTGTGTAAGATGTACTCCCACTTTAATTATGAAAGCTTCCTAGCCTAGTGAACTGCTTGGGAGGTGTGACCCAACACTATCCAAGAACACAAGATCAAAGTGCTAAATGCAGTCCCTATGGTGTCATGAGTAACACACAGAAGATACACTGGACTGTTTCCCTGCCCTCCTGGAACCTACATCATAGTCTCAAAAGAACTTAGTTGAGGGGAAAACTTTTAGAGAAAGACTTAAAGAAACTGTATGACCATGTCAAAACTTAATTTTCAAAAAGCTTCCTTGGAAAAATCTTCCATGACATGTAGGAATCCATCTCCCTTTTACATTCACTCCTTGGGTTCGTGGTACATGGACGTAATACTATTGCCAATTGCTAAGATTTGTTGAGCTCTCACAATGTACCAGGCATTATTTCCAAGCCCTTTACATATATTATTATATTTACTCTTACAACAACACATTAGGGTAGGTAATATCATCCCCATTTCAAAGGACAGAAGACTGAACTAAGAGGGGATAGGTTGTTTGATTTGAAGAATTTGAGCCCAGGCTCTAGAGCTTATAACACCGCATAGGGAACGACAATGGAATTTAATTAACCATTGTAACGACAAAGTACCCATCACTGATATGACAGTATGACTGGCAGTAGAACCAGACTGAAGTTTAACTTGGCTCTGCCACTGATTTGCTGGGTGAATTTTGGCAAGTCACCTAACTTTGCTGTTCTCAAATGTTTGATAAGTAAAATGTATATAAAAATACAGATTATTATAAGCATTGAGTGAGACAGTTATATAAATGTTCTGAAGTAAAGGGTAAATATTATCAGCCATTAGAAGGGGATGAGATAGATGCCCTATTCTCCTTTTCCAGGACATTTTGAGGAATAAATAATATCATATACGAAAGTACAATGCAAATGGTAAAGTGCTCTACACGTGGTACCTGTTTGTTCTCATAATTGGAAGCTTTCTTTTCCAAAAGCTTTGTTTGCAGATAGCAAACAGTTCTCAACTGTAAGTCTGTATTTTGCTATGTGCCCCAGGGACAGCAAAGATAAAGCGCGGGCTCTAGGTGACAGATGCTTGAACTATTTCGTCTCTCTGCTGCCCAGGCTCACAGTATCCCATCCATTCCTCAATGAATGGTCCTTGATAAGGTGCTAAAAGACTAGAACCACCAATAACCAAGAGAAAGGCTGAAAAGCTCCCGTTCAAAGAATGTAGAAATGTTTGAAAACTAGAATGGAAAGTTTAAACTAGACTAGTACTAGGTCTAGTTTGTTAGGAGACCATGGATGTCATACACATTAGTTCATTCCTTCCCTGAATAGTCATTTCAAAGTCATTGCCTTGTACACAAAAAATCTCCACTAATAGTACAGTTAGAGTTAGGAGGCCACAGTTCCTACTGTGGCTACCTCAGAGCTTGCTAGTTGTGTGACTTACAGTAAACCTGTAAGTCAATGCATGCAATGTTACTTCACTATCACATAACAGCACCTAGTACTCCTAAGCAATGTGAGGTAGCCTCGGCCACAATCATACCCATACTCCAGTGGAGGACACTAATATTCGTAACGTTTTTTGAGCATTCACAATGTTCTAGGCAGCATGCTTAGCACATTTCATGGTTGGTAATTTATGTAATCCTTCCAACAATACTATCTGGAAGGTACGATTATTATCCCCATTTTACAGATGAGGAAACTGAGGCTTGTAGAGATCAAGTGCTTGGACCAAGGTCACGCAGTAAGTAATGGACAAAGCCAGGATACTAATTCAGATCTCTATGATTAAGGATTGCATGGCCACAAAGAGTTATTGCAACATTAGTGAGATCAACAGAGAAGAGTAACTAATTCCAATTACGATAAGCCGGGAAGGCAGATTAGAAAGCGCAGCAGTGTGGGGGTGACAAAACAATCTGTAGGGAGCTCTCCTTCAGCTCTAAAATTCCACCATTTCTAAATATCATCTGCCCACATAACAAGTATGGAGATCAATAACTGCGTCAAGATCACAGGCGAGGGTGCATCCTAACAGAAATTCACAACCTGACTTGGCACCTTCCCCATCTTCTCCGAGCCTGGCTTCCTTTTTCCATGAAGGTCAGAATGAATCTTCACATTTCTCTTTTCAGGCACTGCAGGGTCCTGTTCTCTGAAGGCTCATTTAGAATACTCAGGGTAAACTATGCCTCCATGCAGATAACTGAAGACACAAAAAAATGGCCTTAGAGGGGCAGGAGGAAGCACTAAGGGGGAAAAAGAGGAGAATTAACTCCACAACTGGGAGCATGATAATCACGCCTACCACACAACCCAGCCACCCGTGCTTCTTAGCCTGAGGACTGGCTGCCAAGTGACTGATGTGTATCTGAAATCTCACCTTGCTACACTGTGGTTGACAAGCCATGGAAGGGGAGATGTTTCAGACTTCCCACAATACCCAGGCATCCCAGTGGCCTTCCGAACAACGAAGATGTCTTAGTTCAGCTCGTGAGAAGCTGTCTTGTGTTCGTGCATGCGCCCATCAACACATTCTTAAATTGACTGGAGTCAGCAAAATTAATACGCACCCACAGGGCACTGTTGGCCAAGTCTCTATTTTCATAAATAATGCCTTTCTCGCCTTCTACAAGCCTGTTTGAAGACCTGCAGCGCATCTTGGCTACAATTCAAAGCCCATCTAATGAAAGCACCTCCACTGTCAGCAATGTTAATGTCACTTTAAACAGTGTGAACTGTTGCTAAATGTGTCAGGAAACAATTAGATAACATAAGAGGCATGTTTTCTCAGTGCACAGAGAAATATATTATGCAGACGGGAGATAAACGCAAAGTTTTCTGAGCTCCGGCATATTCAGCACTCTCCCTCTCTCTTTTCAATCCAACAGAGAAATTGTTTGGCAAGACTCAGCCCTGTTTCAAACACTTGGAGAAGGGAGAAAGGCCTGCTTTGCCTCTGACTGCTGTTCCTTGAGCCCTGTGTTATCAGGCTCAGCGAGATACAAACAGTCTTCCGCTCAACTTAAATGTGTGCTCTCCTAATTAGCATTATAAATATAGGTTTCTCTGAGCCAGGGTTGATAAAATTACAGTGCTGGGCTGGAAAGGAACCGGCAGCTCTCCCATGCCAACACAATGGCTGCAGCGTTTGCCCCGTTAGAACAATGCCTCCAGAGCCTGCCCCCATCATCAGAGGTCAGCCTGGGGAAGGAAGGTAAATTCCAAGCAAGCTGACATTAGGACAACGGCCAGGCCCAGATGCAATCTGTTCTTTGTATGTGATGGTATAAGGTTTGCCTTCTAATCTCTGGGGAGAATGGTTCTTACTGCAAAGCTTCTTTGTAGAGTTTTGTCATCTCCGTCACCGTTGGGATTCCAACAGGGGCCTCAAAACCACAGGCAAAGACTTGACTAAAATGGATTTTCCCCAGGTCTCCACCCACAACCGCTGTCCGTGGTTCTGAAACCTCACCAAGCCCGAGGAAATGGTTGCTTCTTTCTTCCCACCCCTGAGATGCATCTGCCCAACTTCTTGGGGGACTTTTGAATTAGTCAAGGGAATCGATGGAGGAGAGAGAAAGAGAGAGAAGACGAAAAGAGTAATGAAAGAGATGAGGGCAGAGTCGCGGGAGTAGGCATAGCCACTAAATAATTATCAGGGAGTGAAAAAGGGAAATGATTTGTTTTGACATTATTTTCAAACAATCGCAGTTGCCAAGAAAGAAACCACTGCCAACCAGGGCTGAAATGCAGAAAGACTTCAGGTGAGTGAGGAGTTTGCATGTCAGGTGATGCCACGATGTGCAAGGTGGGGCATGAACATGGTGGGGCAACCCCACCATGGTAGAAGTGATGTGATTAAAGTGTCAGTATCGCTTAACATACACAGAAAATCTGAAGCTTTTTCTTATGAAAACTTGCCACATTGTACAGGCAAAGAACAAAGACAGTCACCAGTAGTAGTTCACGTTTGTTTCAGCATTTACGTAGTTCTGCCACGTTAGGTGAATCTTAGAAGCAGTAGGTAAGGTTGACCTGTTGCTCGTCTTCTTTGCTCCTTTGCTTCTCTTTGGAACAGCTATCTAGTTACCTCTTGTTCTTTTCCTGAGATTAGTAAAATTCATTGAATGATCTGGATAAAGTCAAAGAAAGCTATGGCTTAAGACCACTGAATGCTAGCTTTACAAGGAACCTTGGAGAGTATCTGGACCAACCATTTCACTTTGCTGATGACAGAATTGTGGTTGAGAGAAAGAAAGTGGCTTTTCCCAGAACACACAATGAATTAGTGACCTGAGTCCAAGGTTCTGTCCACTAAATTACACTACTCTTAATAATATTCAAGCTGAAGGATAAACAGAAAAACCAGAGTTCAAGTTACAATGAAGAAAATCGAGTTTCATAGCAAATCATATTAACGGGCTACAATTTTACAACTGTACCGCAAAATGCGTAAAATAGGTACTGCCCCCTCTTCCTGAGATGAAGCCCAACATAAAATGTTACATTCTTATTTTCCAAACTGTGTTCTTTGGAACACTGGGCTTTCTTAGAATAGAAACCTGTGTCCCAGCAGAGAAGGCTTCCAGAACCAAATGGTTTGTACAGTATGAGACGCATAAGAAAAAAAAGAGTCTTGCTGTATGCTATGCTGGTGTGATCACACCTGGACTGGCTGGTCCATTCCGTTCTCGGCTAACATGATCTTAAGAGCCTAGCTGAGAAACTGGATTTGCCCAGGGGAGGAAATTCAGACTGATGTGTGTTTTAGAAATCATTTAAGAGATTATAGACCCTGCAGCTCTTGAGCCTGGAAAAGAGGTAAGGGAAGCTGTAGCAATCCTGAAGTAATTGAGTCAAGATCCATGGAAGAAGAAATGAACTTTCTGGAATGAGTTCAGATGTCAGTGCTAGGAATGATGAAAGTTAAAGGAGGCAGATTCAGCTTGATAGCGACGGTATTTATTTTTCCCTCTCCTCTATCTAAGTTCTACCTAGTATTATGGTTCCTTGGGCATGCACTTTCTCATTCTTCCTGGAGTGTAATCCACTCTTCTGTTCATTCAAAATGTATTTATTGAATAACTACATTTCAGGCTGTCTTCTAGGCTAGAGCATCGCTCTAGGTGGTTGTTGAATCTGCACTATTAGTGTTGTTGTTTTTAATCTTTCCATCTCCCAGCACCTCACAAAGCACTTGCTCATGGAAAGTGTTTAATATTACTATTTGAACAAACGGAGAAACAGGCAAAAGAGCTTTCTAACAACAGTTGCTGAATAACATCAGAATCTGCAACCTTACAGGTAATAAGCTCCCCATCACAGAGATTATTTAAGCAGTCCTGATCAGCCCTGGTCAGCAAGGCCATAGAAAGTGTTTTCGAGTTCAGTGAGAGGTGGGATTATAGGTCCTTTACATTCGGCTCCAGTTCTAAATCCCCATAACTGTGTGTGTCGTTGTCACTGTCCCTTGGGGTAAAGGAGAGAGAGGATCATTTAGAAGATGTCTCAAAAGTAAGCAGTCCGGGCTTCCCTGGTGGCGCAGTGGTTGAGAGTCCGCCTGCCGATGCAGGGGACACGGGTTCGTGCCCCGGTCCGGGAGGATCCCACATGCCGTGAAGCGGCTGGGCCCGTGAGCCATGGCCGCTGAGCCTGAGCGTCCAGAGCCTGTGCTCCGCAACCGGAGAGGCCACAACAGTGAGAGGCCCGAGCACCGCAAAAAAAAAAAAAGTAAGCAATCTGCCCAGAGCATCTCCCTGCTCCACAGGAAGTCAGAGACACATTTGTCTTCCTGTCTTCTGCATATCTGAAAACTTTTAGTTCCCAGCTGAAAACTGAGACCCATATAGATTCAATGCATCCTTAGAGGACTTCCATTTATTTAAAGGAAACATGCCACTGTGTTGAAGCTCAGGCTCAGATTAATTATAAGAAGTGCAATATGTGGCCAACCTTAAGTCTCATGATTCAACATTCCTGC